>NC_091755.1:24574004-24939004 GCF_043380555.1 Nothobranchius furzeri
GAGCGCTGCTCCAGGAGCTGCCCGCCATCATCTCCGCGGCTGCGACCCGCAGGTGGCTAGCCGTTCCAGAACCGGCTCCCCTGAGGCGGATGAATTGGCGGGAATTTTTGGGGCAACACAGACACGCTGTCCAGACCCCGTCTGGCCGCGCTTCCCCGCTGCCATGAGCTGCTGGTCCGCCGCCTTCTCCGAGCCTGCCAGGCTCGAGGCGCCAATTTCCACATATGCGCCCATTACCAAGGTCGAGGGCTTCTCCGACCAGGGCTGGCCATCCGTTCCTCCACTGGAGCCGGACTTGGCCTCGCTGTGTGGCGTCAAGAACCACCTCACTGGACCGCGAGCAGTTCCCACTAAGCATGACCAGCTGCTGAGGCGGCTCGCCGATCGCGCACACCAGTGCACCTTCCAGACCGGCGCTGCAGGAAATAACATCGCCTTCTCGCCTTTGGCGTTTCCAAAATGGTGGAGGAGCTTGACTCTCCTGTCGAGTCAAAAACCATCATTACTAAAACTGCTGATGCCATCCTCAATCTGTGCGCTGCTGTACTCACCGGTTCTGCTCGCATTGCTGCCTGGCAGACCCTTATCCAGCGGCCTTGTGGCTCATGGCCCTGCCCTCCATTCCGGAACACCTGCACAGAGAGATGCTGGAAGGCCACATCACCTCTGACGTTCTGTTTGGTCCCCATCTTACGAGCGTCATCTAGAGGGCTCAGCGGCTGAACTTTCAGCCACGGTGCGAGACCTGGTCCACTCTCGGTCAGCCTCGCACTCCGGCCGTTCCCCCAGAGGATGGGACGAACGGCGCGGAAACTCCATGCGCCCAGCTGCACGGCCTGCCCCGCGGAGCCGGCCTCCCGCTGAGGCGGGACCAGGGAGTTGGCGGCCAACGGTTCCGAACGAGCCAGCAGACACAGCCTTGGCAGTCACAGGAACCTCGCCGAAAACAACCACGAAAACGACTCGTTGGGGGGAATATGTGTGCTTATGGCTGCAATGTTAACTCTGTGAATTATTTTGGTTTTGAAATAAAAACCCAAAAAACGTCACATCGAGAGCACAATCCTACAGTCCTCTGCAGAACCTTCTGCCGAACCCTCACACATGATGTTCCCCGCACCAAGCACTGCAGCACATCTGCATGTTCACACAGTCGGACTCGCTCATGTTACACGGGTAGCTGTAAGGGTGCGCTCCATTTGCGCACCGCCCCCAGCCTACGGCCAGGCCCGACTCATCCCGCTTCCCCCCACAACGTTGGGTGGGACGGGATGTCATGGCGCTGTCGCGACCACGCGTAAAGCGCGCACATTGCGCGGCTCCATCCGCTGGCACTTTGAGGTTCCCGTGCACGGGCCCGGCTCCAGCTCGTCCTTCATGGACTCCACGCTCTGCGGTGCGGATCAGCCTCTTCCAGCTGTTTCACACTCGCTCTTTCGATCACAGCCCTCCATGGGTCGCTCCCAGTTCTCTGGTATGAGCGACGGCGGTAAGGGCGCGAAACCAATCCTCAGACGTTGCTCACGTGACCTCGAGCACACGTCCGCTGTCGGAACGCGCGCACGAATGCCTCCCTTTCGGCTACTCGCTAGCCCAGCGCACTTTCTCCAAATGTCTGGAGACCGCGCTGCAGCCACTGCGCACGGCGGAAACGAGGGTTTAATTTTACCGGGACGATCTGCTCCGATGCGCCCGGTCCGAGGACGGGGCGTCAGTGCAAACCAGGAGGTTAACAGAGCATCTGTCAACCCTGGGGTTTTCTATAAACTGGGGGAAGAACTCTGTTCTTCCATCCCAGTCGATTATGTTTCTCGGGGTGGAGCTGAACGCCTCTCTAATGAGAGCACGTTCGTCGCCGGTGAGAGCGGCAGATCTCACCACGGTGATCTCCCGCGTGCAACCCCGCAAGATCGTGAGAGCCCTGTTAGTCATGAGACTTCTGGGCATGATGGCTGCAGCCCACTCGGTGGTGCTGCTGGGGTTGTTGCACTCGAGGCGCCTGCAAAGTTGGTTCATCTGCCTCCGGGTACACCCGATATGTCAGAAGAGACGTATGTTGAGGGTTCCCCCCTCAGTGGGCGGGGACCTCGCTCACTGGGGGAATCCCTGCATCCCCTCACACGGGATTCCCATCGGACGTCCTGCGTCACACGTATCTGTGTTTACGGATGCGTCACTGTCTGGGGTGGAGGGCACGTGCTTGTACCATACGGCGGCAGATCGCTGGCCCTCCCACACGCACGAGCACATAAATGTGTTGGAGCTTATGACAGTGAGGAATGTGTTCATGCACTTCGCTGCCCTTCTCGATGGCCGTCATGTCGAAGTTCACACAGGCAACCAGGTGGCGGCAGCCTACATAAATCGCCAGGGGGGAGTTCGATCCCCCCCTCTATTGCGCATAGCCACAGATTTACTGTGTTGGGCACATGTCCACCTGCTGTGCCACCTACATTCCGGGGATCCTGAATGTAGCGGCAGACATCCTGTCGAGAGGGGGTCCCCGCGACTCTGACTGGCGTCTGCATCCCGCGCTGATATCACAGATCTGGATAAGGTTCGGGGAACCGTGTGGATCTGTTCACGGCTCGCGAAAACGCTCAGTGTCGCCTGTGGTTTTCCCTGTGTCTCCGGGACCAAACCTCGCTCGGAGCGGACGCCTTCTCACACCAGCCCGGGCTTCGAACGCTCCTTTATGCATTTCCACCAGTCCCTCTGATTCCCCGTCTCCTGGACCGAGTTCGGTCAGAACAGCTCTCGCCTCTCGGTAATTCTGGTGGCTCCCAGACGCCTGTCCGCGTCATGGCTTCCGGACCAGCAAGCGCTACTGTCCAGCTCCCCGTGGAGACTCCCGCGAAGGGAGGACGCCCCTCCCCAGGCGGATGGGATAATCAGACATCCTCCGGAAATAAGCCATCGGCTGTGGGTCTGGCCGCTGAGCTGTTTCGATTAGGGGTTTCTGGGCTGCCGCATGATGTGGTCACCACGATTCAGAGTGCGCGGGCGCCCTCTACCATTGCGTCTTACGCTGCTAAATGGGCAGCTTTCCAGAACTGGGGCACAGAGCGGAATGTTCAAGCGCTCTCCTGCCAGCTGGCGGATGTCCTATCGTTTCTGCAGATACGGACGGACAGGGGCCTCGCATTCAGCACTATTAAAACATATGCTGCAGCTATCTCATTCTGTCACCAGGGTTTTGGTGATAGATCTGTTTTCAATCATCCCCTCACAAAACGTTTTATAAAAGGTGTCAGAAGGAACGGACCTGTGTCCCGTCCGCTAATTCCCCAGTGGGATCTAACGGTGGTTCTGCGTGGCTTATCTCAAGCCCCATTTGAGCCCTTGGACCAGGTCTCACTCAAGTTCCTGTCACTTACAACTGCCTTGCTGCTGGCACTGGCATCACTCACGAGAGTGAGCGACCAAACCGCCCTCTCAGTGGCTCCCGCATGCCTCAGGATCCGGAAAGATGGCGGGTCTGCTGTTTTATGCCCCAACCCAGCCTTTGTGCCCAAGAACATTAATACTTCCTTCAAATCCAGGTCAATTTCATTGGCTGGACTTTTTCCTCCTCCCCATAATTCTGATGAGGAGGCGACTTCCCATCTTCTCTGCCCGGTGCGCGCGCTCGCACGATATGTGTCACGCACTTCAGGGATTCGCCGCTCACAAATCATGTTTGTGCACTACAGGGAGTCTTCCCTTGGGCAAGCGCTGTTGGCCCAGCGCCTTTGACTCTGGCTATGTGACGCCATTTCACTCGCTTACACATCATTGGGGCTGGATCCTCCTGAGACACTCAGGGCTCACTCAGCCAGAGGGATTTCCTCTTCTGTGGCGCCCCACAGTGGTGGGTCAATGGAAGTCATTTGTCAGGCTGCTTCATGGGCTTCACCCTGTTCCTTTACTCGTTCTTATTTACGAGATGTGTCTTCAGGATCCATCACTCGTTCAGTGCTTGGACCTCAGCAGGCTGAGTGAACGCATTATGGCACCTCATCGGCCCTGCTTGAATGAATTTCATCCTCCTTTGGATGATATTTTTTAGTGGTGGCCCCACTCTTCTCTCTGGCTGCCTCAGCCTTTTAAGCCCTGGGCTGAGGCTGAGCGACCCCCACTAAAAGGAGACATGTTGGGTGTGTCCATTGGTTGAGCTAACCAGTGTGGCGTAAACCCATCCAGCTGCGCATTATTCCAATAGCAGCTCGCTTAAGGGCTAAGACTAGACGAAATAGAACGTTGGTTACGTATTGTAACCCCAGATTCTATGAGTCTAGTCGCAGCCCTTAAGCCACTTGGCCACACTGGTTCTGTTAGGACTAAGAGCCATCGGAGGCGAACAGTGGAGTCGCTCCACTTATATAACCCACAAGGGGTGCCCACGTGGTGGGCGTACATTTAAGCTCTTCATGATTGGCTGATGCTGAGATCACCCTTCCAATAGCAGCTCGCTTAAGGGCTGCGACTAGACTCATAGAATCTGGGGTTACTATACGTAACCAACGTTCCCTCTGGACGTCTCAATTGACTGGGTTCCGGTATGTTAGCTAAGAACAGCAGCTTAGTTGATTTTGCGGTTCCTGATGGGTGTTTTTTATCAAGTCAGACCTGTGCCACAACCCGTGCACGCACATTGGGTCCACAGCGCGCGTGTGAACGGGACTCGCGAGCGAAAATATACATGGCAGCGCGCGTGAACGGGACTCGCGAGCGAAAATATACATGGCGAGAGGTCATCTGTGCACTGAGAAGGAGCAAACTGTGTCTGTGAGCGCACAAGGATGTGCACAAGTGACAAACCTGCGTGCGCGCGTTGTCAACGAGCACACGGCAGAGGAAAACGTGCGCGCGCGGCAGCCTCTGTGCGCGCTCGGCAGCCTCTCTGCGCGCTCGGTTTCTGACTCCTGCTCGCTTGGCTGTAAGGGCTTTTGGCACTCTGGAGGCGTGGCCTGTGGCAGATCTTCTCTGTCCTCTGATTGGTTAGTGTACCCCGCACTTTACTCTCTACCTATCTATATAAAAAAGTCTGCTGTTCAGTAGTTGCTGGCATAACTCAGCTGGGAGAGCGGGTGACTCTCGCCCCGGAGGATCCAGGTTCAAGTCCGGGCAAGGAAAATGCAGTAGATGTCATGTTTATTTTTCTTAATCCCAGGTATTTTACAGTTGTGACCGTTCAACTGTCATTAAACGTCCGAATGTTTGCTGGGCAGTGTTTTAAAAAGTGCACATAAGCTAGATGGTTTTAACCATATAAAATTACATTTTTTGTGATACTGGAAAAATGCATACTGAAATAAAACTACTGATTGAAAACTTTATGACTGTGGTTGTACAATATATGACTCACTAATACACTGCAAACTCCCTTAGAGTGGGGCTTCCAGAGAGAGAGAGAGAGAGAGAGAGAGAGAGAGAGAGAGAGAGAGAGAGAGAGAGAGAGAGAGAGAGAGAGAGAGAGAGAGAGAGAGAGAGAGAGAGAGAGAGAGAAGTTCTTGCCTCATTAATGAATTGTTTATTTTTTTCAGTATTTAATTGACAAATTATCCTTTCAAATAATTAATTGATGAGTTACATAATTGTCCATTTAGAATTGTTGAATGGACTGAGTCAAGTTTGGTGCACTTTATATATTTCAAAACATGTTTTTTTATTTTAATGATGCATATAAATAATTTAAATGTTAATTTAATGAAATATTTCTATTTTTTCATTACCTCACCCTTGTTTTGACAAAAACGGGACCTTGCTGGATAATATCATGGAGAAACTATTTGTTCACAGTACATGGCTCAGTGAGGATCTGTGTACCAAAGGAGGAGATACTCAGAAATCTGTCTGCAGATTGTTACAACCCAGACTGGAAGTGGTGGGCTGTAATAAGAAAGGAGACCAAACAGAGGAGTGGGGGTTCAACAACTGATTTATTTAACAAAAGTAAGGATTTACTAAAGCAAGTTAGTGAACAGAAAATGGCCAGTGAGGACTCTCCACCACACAGGAGAGACCCAGTGAAAGCAGAAAAACAGTAGGCTTTGTAGGCAGCACCACACCCTGAGCCCAGGTGCCTCCAAGGCTGCTTAACCAGCTGCCTACAACAGAAGAAAAACACAATTAAACACAAATGAAAACCCAGTGAGACGGTGGGGGCATCACAACACGTTCAGGACTACCCAAACACCAGTAATTCTTGACTGCACTGATCTGAGGTGTCAATGGCCATATTCCCCTCTCTTCCAGAGTCATATATTTTCCTCAAGTTCAACTGCACTCTGAAGAGGCTCATTTGGATTGTGCCACATAGGCCAGTGACCTTTGTCTCAGCACTGTATGCTGGAACTATCAGCGACCAACCTGGGAATCTGGTGTGTTGAAAATGCTACAACTAGAGATGGCCATCATGGTAGACAGGGGTTTCTTCATTGATGACATTGTGCCCTGCAAAGTGTACAGGCCAGCTTTCCTTTCTGGCAAACCTCATATGTCTGCATGTGAAGTTATAGAAACAGAAACCATAACATCTCTGAGTGCATGTGGAGCGCTCCATTCATCTGGTCCAAGAACACAAGCTTTTTGATTGTTATTCCCCTCCTTGCATTTGTAAACAATCAGCTATATGCTGTGGTTTTTCTCCTTACCAACTTTTAAATTAGCCCACTAGTGAAGGCCTGGGCAAAGAAGCCTGATGTCAGAGAACCTCAACATATGTACGGCAACCACACTGTATATTTACACACTTTCATAAAGAAACTGCATGTCAAGCTTTCATTCAGATGACCTTCAACAGTGCTGCACCCTGCTGAGGGACATCCGAGTAAAACCTTGAGATGGCCATTTTCTGTTCACTAACTTGCTTTAGTAAATCCTTACTTTTGTTAAATAAATCAGTTGTTGAACCCCCACTCCTCTGTTTGGTCTCCTTTCTTATTACAGCCCACCACTTCCAGTCTGGGTTGTAACAATCTGCAGACAGATTTCTGAGTATCTCCTCCTTTGGTACACAGATCCTCACTGAGCCATGTACTGTGAACAAATAGTTTCTCCATGATATTATCCAGCAAGGTCCCGTTTTTGTCAAAACAAGGGTGAGGTAATGAAAAAATAGAAATATTTCATTAAATTAACATTTAAATTATTTATATGCATCATTAAAATAAAAAAAAACATGTTTTGAAATATATAAAGTGCACCAAACTTGACTCAGTCCATTCAACAATTCTAAATGGACAATTATGTAACTCATCAATTAATTATCTGAAAGGATAATTTGTCAATTAAATACTGAAAAAAATAAACAATTCATTAATGAGGCAAGAACTTCTCTCTCTCTCTCTCTCTCTCTCTCTCTCTCTCTCTCTCTCTCTCTCTCTCTCTCTCTCTCTCTCTCTGGAAGCCCCACTCTAAGGGAGTTTGCAGTGTATTAGTGAGTCATATATTGTACAACCACAGTCATAAAGTTTTCAATCAGTAGTTTTTTTTCAGTATGTATTTTTCCAGTATCACAAAAAATGTAATTTTATATGGTTAAAACCATCTAGCTTATGTGCACTTTTTAAAACACTGCCCAGCAAACATTCGGACGTTTAATGACAGTTGAACGGTCACAACTGTAAAATACCTGGAATTAAGAAAAATAAACATGACATCTACTGCATTTTCCTTGCCCGGACTTGAACCTGGATCCTCCGGGGCGAGAGTCACCCGCTCTCCAGACTTTTTTATATAGATAGGTAGAGGGTAAAGTGCGGTGTACACTAACCAATCAGAGGACAGAGAAGATCTGCCACAGGCCACGCCTCCAGAGTGCCAAAAGCCCTTACAGCCGAGCGAGCAGGAGTCAGAAACCGAGCGCGCAGAGAGGCTGCCGAGCGTGCACAGTGGCTGCCGCGCGCGCACGTTTTCCTCTGCCGTGTGCTCGTTGACAACGCGCGCACGCAGGTTTGTCACTTGTGCACATCCTTGTGCGCTCACAGACACAGTTTGCTCCGTCTCAGTGCACAAATGACCTCTCGCCATGTATATTTTCGCTCGCGAGTCCCGTTCACACGCGCGCTGTGGACCCAATCCGCGTGCACGGGTTGTGGCACGGGTCTGACGCGATAGTTTTTCCACTAATTTCCTTTGTCAAATGATCCATTCTTACATATACTTCATGGGGCTTTTATTGTATCTGTTCAAGGGTTTATCAATTCAGTTTTCAGCATATGCCAGTGTAGGCCTTTATGCTTTAATAAAAACACTATTTATTGCATGACTTATTCTTAAAAATCCAGTTTCATCCATCCATCCATCCATCCATCCATTCATCCATCCATTTTCATCCACTTATCCGTAGTCGGGCCACGGGGGCAGTAGCCTAAAGCCTGATTTATGCATCTCCGTCTGCGTCAGTGCAGAGCACACGCAACGCCATTATCCGTCCTTGCGTAGGGATCCGGCAGGCACGCAAGTACGTACGGAGTCGAGCCCACTTTTTTAAACATCCGTCGAACGAGACGGATTACGCAAGCTTGTGATTGGTCAGGACGCCGCTGTTGTTTACAGCGCCGCCATTGCAAAGAGAGCCGAGGATAACTAGCGGCAGACACGGAGAAGCTTGAAGAATACCTCACGCAAAAACTAAAAATACGAAATTTTCATCCTCCCGTGACATCCAAGCGTTTTATTTGTGGACAGAAATGACAGGAAAATTACAGGAAATGTGGGTTTAGAGGTGGGGAGTGCATGAAGCGGTGGGAGAATGAGAGACAAATATGTCCGTGTTAAAAGTCTCTTATATACACAAAAAACACAATATAAACACACAATCTTGGACCGATACTTGACAGGATACCACGGAACAGTGCTACGCCCTCTGTGGTGCTGCCGGGCAATTGCTTTGCAACACTCTCCAGGAGACGGAGAAGTTAAAGAGCAAAACGCTTCCGTCAATCCGTGCGTGTCTGTCCCTTGCGGAGCTGACGGAGAAGCACAAACCAGGCTTAAGGTGAGAGGCCCAGACTTCCCTCTCCCCAGCCACTTGGGCCAGCTCCTCTGAGTGAATACCAAGGCGTTCCCTGGCCAGGTGAGAGACATATTCCCTCCACCGTGTCTTGGGTCTACCTTTAGGTCTCCTCCTGGTTGGACGTGCCCGGAAAACCTCACCAGGGAGGTGTCCAGGATGCATCCTGACCAGATGCCCGAGCCACCTATACTGGCTTCTCTCGATGTGGAGGAGCAGCGGGTCTACTCCGAGCCCCTCCCGGATGACCGAGCTTCTCACCCTATCTCTAAGGGAGAGCCAAGCCACTCTTTGGAGAAAACTCATTTCGGCCGCTTGTATCTCCTTCTTTCGGTCACTACAGAAAGTTCATGACCATAGGTGAGGGTAGGAACGTAGATCGACCGTAAATCGAGAGCTTCTCCTTCTGACTCAGCTCTCTCTTCACCACGGCAGACCGGTACAACTCCCGCATCACTGTGCAGCACCAATCCGCCTATCGATCTTACATTCCAGTTTTCCCTCACTCGTGAACAAGACCCCGAGATACTTAAACTCCTCCACTTGGGGCAGGACCTCATCCCTGAACCGGAGAAGGCATTCTACCCTTTTCTGAATCAAGACCATGGTTTCAGATTTAGAGGAGCTGATTCTCATCCTAGCTGCTCCACACTCGGCTGCAAACTGCTCCAGCGAAAGCTGAAGATCACATTCTGATTAAGCCAACAGGACCATATCATCTGCAAAAAGCAGAGACCTGATCCTCAGGCCACCAAAACGGATGCCCTCCCCTGTCCATAAAGGTTATGAACAGAATCGGTGACAAAGGGCAGCCTTGACGGTGTCCAACTCTCACTGGGAATGAGCCCGACTTACTGCTGGCAATGCAAACCAAGCTCTGACACCGGTCATACAGGGACCTAACAGCCCATATCAGAGGGCCTGGAACCCCATACTCCCGGAGTACCCCCACAGGGTCCCCCGAGGGACGTGGTCAAATGCCTTCTCCAAATCCACAAAACACATGTAGACTGGTTGGGCAAATTCCCACGCACCCTCCAGGATCCCCCTAACGGTATAGAGCTGGTCCAGTGTTCCACTGCCAGGACGAAAACCACATTGCTCCTCCTGAATCTGACGTTCAACAATCTGACGGACCCTCCTCTCCAGAACCCCTGAATAGACCTTACCAGGAAGGCTCAGGAGTGTGATCCCCCTGTAGTTGGAACACACCCTGCGGTCCCCCTTTTTAAATAAGGGGACCACCACCCCGGTCTGCCAGTCCAGTGGGACTGCCCCCGATGTCCACGCGATATTGCTGAGCCTTGTCAGCCAACACAGTCCCACAACATCCAGAGCCTTAAGGAACTCCGGGCGGATCTCATCCACCCCTGGAGCCTTGCCACAGAGGAGCTTTTTAACCACCTCAGTGACCTCAGCACCAGAGATTTGCAAGGCCAACCCAAAGTCCCCAGACTCTGCTTCCTCACTGGAAGACGTGTCGGTGGGATTGAGGAGGTCTTCGAAGTATTCTGCTCACCGATCCACAACATCCTGAGTAGAGGTCAGCAGCACACTGTCCCCACCATAGATAGTGTTGGTAGTGCACTGCTTTCGCCCCTGAGACGCCGGGTGGTGGACCAGAATCTCCTCGAAGCCCTACGGAGGTCTTGCTCCATGGTCTCCCCAAACTCCTCCCATGCCCGGGCTTTTGCCTTGGCGACCACCCAAGCCACGTTCTACTTGGACTGCCGGTACCCATCAGCTGCTTCTGGAGTCCCACAGGCCAAAAAGACCTGATAGGATTTTTTCTTCAGCTTGACAGCATCCCTAACCGCCAGTGTCCACCAGCGGGTTTGGGGGCTGCCACCATGACAGGCACCGACGATCCTGCGACCACAGCTCCGGTTGGCCGCCTCAACAATGGAGGCATGGAACAGGGTCCATTCAGACTCAATATCCCCCGCTTCCCCCGGAACATTTTGGAAGTTCTGTCAGAGGTGGGAATTGAAGCTCCTTCTGACAGGAGACTTTGCCAGATGTTCCCAGCAGACCCTTGCGATACATTTGGGCCTGCCTGGTCTGACCGGCATCCTCCCCCACCATCTGAGCCAACTCACCACTAGGTAGTGGTCAGTTGACAGCTCTGCCCCTCTCTTCACCTGAGTGTTCAAGACATGCGGCCACTGGTCAGATGAAACAACAACAAAGTTGATCATCAAGCTGCGGCCTAAACAATCCTGGTGCCAAGAGCACATATGGACACCTTTATGTCTGAAGTTGGTGTTCATTTTGGACAATCCATGACTGGCACAGAAGTCCAATAACAAAACACCACTCGAATTCAAATCGGGGGGTGGTGGGGTGGGGGGGTGGGGGTGGGGGTTCCTCCCAACCACACCTCTCCATGTCTCACTGTCATTGCCCACGTGAGCGTTAAAGTCCCCCAGCAGAACAAGGGAGTCACCAGAAGGAGCGCGTTCCAGCACCCCCTCAAGGTCTCCAAAAAGGGTGGGTAGTCTGAACTGTAGTTTGGTGCATAAGCACAGACCACAGTCAGAACCTCTCCCCCACACATAGGCGGAGGGAGGCTACCCTCTCATTCACTGGGGTAAACCCCAACATACAGGCACCAAGATGGGGGGCAACTAGTATACCCACCCCTGCTCGGCGCCTCTCAGTGGGAGCAACTCCAGAGTGGTAGAAAGTCCAACCCCTCTCAAGGAAACTGGTTCCAGAGCCATAGCCATGCGTTGAGGTGAGTCTGACTATAGCTAGTCGGAAGCTCTCAACCTCACACACCAACTCAGGCTCCTTCCCCACCAGAGAGGTGACATTCCATGTACCAAGAGCCAGCTTCTGTAGCCGAGGATCAGACCACCAAGGTCTCCGCCCTCGACTACCACCCGTCACACACTGCACCTGACCCCTTTGGCTCCTCCCACAAGTGGTGAGCCCATGGGAAAGGGGACCATGTTTCCTCTTCGGGCTGTGCCCGGCCGGGCTCCATGGGTGAAAGCCCGGCCACCAGGCCCTCGCCAGTGTGCCCCACCTCCAGGCCTGGCACCAGAAGGGGGCCCCGGTGACCCACGCCCAGGCGAGGGAACACAGTTTCCATTTATATAATTCATCATACGAGGACTTCGGGCTGCTCTTTGTCTGATCCCTCACCTAGGACCTGTTTGCCATGGGTGACCCTACCAGAGGCAGATGGCCTCAGGCAACTTAGCTCCTAGGATCATTGAGACACTTAAACCCATCCACCCTGCTAAGGTGGCAGCCCAGGGAGAGGGAATCCAGTTTCAACCAAGTTTAAGTGTTTTTGTGTACAGTTGTGAATAGTTAAAGTTAAGTTAAAGTCCCAATAGTTGTCACACTGGTGTGTGAAATTTGTTCTCTTCATTTGACCCATCCCCTGAGGAAGCCGTTAGCTGCAGACACGGTCATGCTCAGGAACCACCTGGTGGTGTAATCCCCCAAATGAACCTCTTAATGCTCAGTGTCAAGCAGGGAGGCACTGGGTCACATTTTGTAAGTCTTAGTTTGACCCAACTGTGAATTTGAAAGCCACGATCTCCCAGTCTCAGGGTGGACACTCATACCACTTGGTCACTGAACTGGTTTAGAGTTACTATCATGTAAAAAAGAGCGTCCTGAACCAAACTGCTCTCAGACATAAAGGTTTAGCTCAACTAAGGTCAAAGTTAATTCCTGCCATGTTAAAACCCTGTTAAAGCAACACACTTAGATTTTCCAAGCAGTTCTTGTAATGTTATTTTTGAAACATTCACAACTACAATGTTGTTTGGCACTTCTGGTGAATCCAGGCTTCAAGTTCAGTAGGGATTTCCTAATATTTCTAAAAGCAATTTATAGCATAACATTTCCTAAATACAGGTCATTCTAAAAAAAATTGCATACTGTGATAAAGTTCATTATTTTCTGTAATGTACTGATAAACATTAGACTTTCATATATATTAGATTCATTTCACACAACTGAAGTAGTTCAAGCTTTTTATTGTTTCTAATACGGATGATTTTGGCATACAGCTCATGAAAACCCAAAATTCCTATCTCAAAAAATTAGCATATCATGAAAAGATTCTCTAAACGAGCTATTAACCTAATCATTTGAATCAACTAATTAACTCTAAACACCTGCAAAAGGCTTTTAAAAACTCCCAGCCTGGTTCATTACTCAAAACCGCAATCATGGGTAAGACTGCCGACCTGACTGCTGTCCAGAAGGCCATCATTCAAATCAAATCATATCAAATCAACTTTATTTATAAAGTGCTTTCACATGCCCAAAGCGGACAAACTAGGTGCTGTACACCAATAACAAGCACAACAATAAAACAGACATATAACCATTTAAAATACAATAATAAATCCCAAGAACAAGTTCGCAATCCATATCAGTCCATATCATTGACACCCTCAAGCAAGAGGGTAAGACACAGAAATAAATTTCTGAACGAATAGGCTGTTCCCAGAGTGCTGTATCAAGGCACCTCAGTGGGAAGTCTGTGGGAAGGAAAAAGTGTGGCAGAAAACGCTGCACTACGAGAAGAGGTGACCGGACCATGAGGAAGATTGTGGAGAAGGACCGATTCCAGACCTTAGGGGACCTGCTGAATCAGTGGACTGAGTCTGGAGTAGAAACATCCAGAGCCACCGTGTACAGGCATGTGCAGGAAATGGGCTACAGGTGCCGGATTCCCCAGGTCAAGCCACTTTTAAACCAGAAACAGGGGCAGAAGCACCTGACCTGGGCTACAGAGAAGCAGCACTGGACTGTTGCTCAGTGGTCCAAAGTACTTTTTTCGGCTGAAAGCAAATTTTTTATGTAATTCAGAAATCAAGGTGCCAGAGTCTGAGGAAGCCTGGGCAGAGGGAAATGCCAAAATGCCTGAAGTCCATTGTCAAGTACCCACAGTCAGTGATGGTCTGGGGTGCCATGTCAGCTGATGGTGTTGGTCCACTGTGTTTTATCAAGGGCAGAGTCAATGCAGCTAGCTATCAGGAGATTTTGGAGCACTTCATGCTTCCATTTGCTAAAAAGCTTTATACATACTGTATATGTGTGTGTGTGCGTGTGTGTGTGTGTGTGTGTGAGTGTGTGTTTATCAGTAGATTACAGAAACTAATTAACTTTATCACAATATTCAAATTTTTTGAGAAGGACCTGTCAATCTAGCTGATTTAAGCAATTTTTTAAGATGACAGAAATCTGCATTGAATCTGAGCGCATCGACATTAGTTAAAGTTTCAATAGAGCATTTGGATAACAAATTAGCTTTTCGTGCCTCTTAACAACATTACATCCAAAAAATATTGATAGAGTGGTTGTCTCGCATTTGTCTAAAAACCTTGGACCATTTGTCATTCTTGCCAAACTGCTGCACGTCCCCATTTCCCTACGTCCTCCAGTCAGTACACACTTGTTTATTTAGCAACAGAACACCACTTTTGTGAGAGGTTCTCAGCTCAATAATATCAGAGAAGAAAAAACATCCAGAGTTCCAAAAAGAAAAACACCAATGGAAGTCTTGGACGAGAAGACGATTGGACCTAAAAAAAAAACAGCGACCAGTGTTCAGCACTATCTCGTATCCTCTGCCAATGTGAGTTTTGGTGTTTCAATGGACTCAGTTACTGGGAAGATACCCGAGGGGAGGGGTGAGTGTTTGTGTTTAAAACCTACACTGTTAGCAAATCCGCTATAGCAGCTTTAAGTTAAAAAGGTCTGTCTATGGGCACATTTCCCAAGTGTTTGAAAGGGCCCTTCCCAGTTTGTTCCAATTAAGCAGATTCAAATAAAATCAGTGTTTTATGTGAGGCAGTGGCTCCTAATTAGAGCGGTGCTGTTGTCACTGCTAACTAAAAATATGTTACCTGTGGTAGAGTGTAATTAAAAAAGCTCAGATTTGTCACGCAGTCTCCCTCACAACCATCGACCTCCTCAAGGGAAGAACCGCAGAGCTGCTCAGACCATCCGAACTCCATTACCCAACATCCCCAGCGCCAGTCTTCCGGCTCACGTCACCCGCCAAGTCTACTTAAGGAAGTGCCGCACAATGCAGACTCACTCAGTCATCATTCTCACCGAACCAAACTCAGAGTCCAGACCAGATTGCCTCAGATCACTCAGCCTATGCAAACCAGATCAGCCAGATCTAAGAGACCTGGCAACTCTTAGAAGTCAGCCCTGTGCTGTGGGAGCCGCCGTGCTCAGCTGTTTCTTCACACCGCTGCGCACCCGGCTCCTAGATTAAACAGCGTGCTCACTCCTCCCGGCATCAATTCACTGCGCGCTTGGGTTAAGAAGCCACGCCACATCTCCAACTCTCGCTCAGCTCGAGTCAGCCACTACAGGATGACTGAGTCCGTAATTAACCCAGCGGAGTTCGAGACCCTGCGTTCACAGATGAACCAGATGGAAATCACGGTGGAACGCCTCGCTGCCAAGGTGGATTCCATCGCCACAGTCGTTCTCCAGCTCTCCGCTGCGCAGCAGCAGCAGACCTCCAGAGAACGGGACTTGCCCATCCTCAGTCTCCCAGATAAATGGGACGGCACACATGGCTCTCCTGAAGGACTATTAGCCACGCTAGCCATGACGTTTGAATGTCAACCTCACCGCTATGCCACACCTCGCTCCTGGGTGGTGCTGCTCACCGGCCGAGCTCAGGAATGGATAGCAGCAATGTACAAGAAACGATCGGAGGCCTGTAATGACTATGACACATTCGTGAATGAACTCAGGAGGACTTTTGTTCCCCCCAGTGGCGAGGCGTCAATGGAGGCTCAGCTCCTCCAGCTCTGACAAGGGAACCAGACAGCAGCCCCGTACACGTCTCGGTTCCGAACCATGGCGGCCAAGCTGAGATGGGGGGATGCGGCGCTAAAAGCCGTCTATATAGAGGGGCTCTCCTCCCGTGTCAGAGATGGGATGATCGGACGGGAGACCCTCGGGACCCTGGACGAGGCGGCCGACCTCGCTCTCCAGATGGACTTACGCCTTTTTACGCGTCGGCCCGCTGAACCTGCAGTAACGACGACCACCGCTCCATCCTGTTCAGTCAGCCCGTTCCCAGACACACCCATGCAACTGGGACACCTGGACCCAGAGGGGAGAGAGAGAGACGCTATAAGGAGGGGTTATGCGCGTATTGTGGCGCACCTGATCATCAGCGCTTCACCTAACCCTCCCGGCTGGGAAACGCAAACTCCAAGTAGGCAGCAGCAGAGGGGTCCTGCTTGGGGTAACCGGTACCCCCTAGACCCGCACCCTGCTCCCAGTGACTCTCCATCTCCCCCAGGGGCCCGTCGAGCTGGAAGCGCTCCTGGATTCGGGAGCGGCGGACTGTTTTATGACAAAGATCTAGCCACCCGTCTTCACATTCCCCTGTCCGCTCTCCACCAAACCATCCCCGTTACCTCCGTGGATGGCACTCCTCTCCAGCCCTATCCTATCCACCAGGAGACTGTGGATCTCCGCATGGACATACTCCCTCATTCAGAAACTCTCCGGTTCCTGATCATCACAGCCCCTTTGTCCCCCCTGATCCTGGGTCACTCCTGGTTTTTACGCCACAATCCCCAGATCTCCTGGTCATCTGGGCAGGTGCTCACCTGGGGGACAGCCTGTCACTCCCATGTATCCCCTCGACCTGACTCAGAGCCTGACCACCCAGATGTCAACGTTTCCCAGATCCCCTCCTGCTACCATGACCTGGCCCGGGTTTTCTCAAAGACTCCTACCACCACCCTGCCTCCTCATCGCCCATATGACCTGGAGATAAAACTCCTGCCTGGAACAGTTCCACCCTGGGGCCGTCTGTACTCTTTGTCCCCGGCGGAGACCCAGGCCATGGAGACCTATATAACGGAGGCTCTCCAACAGGGGGTTTATCCGACCTTCCACCTCGCCCGGAGCTGCAGGGTTTTTCTTCGTGAAGAAGGAGGGGGGTCTCCGACCCTGCATCGACTATCGGGGATTGAACAAGATCACGGTCTGCGACCGTCACCCCTTGCCCTTGATGACCACCACCCTGGACGTAGTGTCCCAATCCGCCATCTTCACCAAGTTGGACCTGCGCAGTGCCTACAACCTGGTCAGGATAAAACAAGGCGAGGAGTGGAAGACTGCCTTCATCAGCCCGACAGGTCATTGGGAGTACTTAGTCATGCCCTTTGTGTAACAGCCCTGCGGTTCAAAGTCGAAGTCGTTTTTATTGTAATTTCTATCACATGTGCAGGACATACAGAGAAACGAAATTGAGTTTCAGTGCACACAATTCAGAGATAAGACATACATGGGTAAGACACATGACAAGTATTGGTGACTGCGGTCATTCACAACATGAGTCGCGCTACATTAATAGATAGATGAAAAGGGTGTTACATGAGGATAATTGGGGGTAAGGTAAAAAAAGGCAAAGCAGAGTTAGACCCAGCAGGGACTAACTCTATTATACAAAAAAACTCCTCAACATAAAAGCACAAACAGCACAAATACAAAACACCAGAGTCCAATGGGGAGGCGGGGTTGGGCAGGATCCTGAAGCCTCCAATGGGAGCTGCCGGTACGGCGCATCAACCAGCTGCAGACCAACAGGTGGGAGGGAGAGATAAGGAACAGAGAGCACATTGAGTTTCCCGCAGGTCGCTGACATCAGCAGAAGTCACAATCTGAAGGCAGGGGGGGAAGGTCGGGACACAGCATCTGTCAGCATTCCTCCTTTTGTGGGGGTGTGTTGAGCAGCCTTGAGAGGCTGCCTTGGCGTCAGATGAAGGATAAACATGGCTTTGTTTGGGGCAGGCAGAGATAATTTTCCTCTCTGCCTTAGAGTCTATAAGTGGTCATTCATGTCCACCAGTGAAGGCAATTCAACGTTCTAAACATCCCCACATCGTCCAGCAACCCTCTCCGAGATGACATCCATCTTGCGTACTAATACAGCTTACGGGAGTACTTGGTCATGCCCTTTGGCTTGTGTAACAGCCCCGCGGTTTTCCAATGTCTGATCACTGACGTTCTGAGGGACATGTTGGGCCGATGGGTGTTTGTTTACCTCGACAACATCCTGATCTACTCCCAAACCCTGGAGGAGCACATCACACACGCACAAGCCGTTCTTTCCCGGCTGCTGGAGAACGGACTCTATTGTAAATTGGAAAAATGTGCTTTCCATCAGGAGACCATCTCCTTCCTGGGGTTCGTTGTCTCATCACAAGGCTCTTCAATGGACCCCCAGAAGGTCCAGGCGGTTGCCCAATGGCCGCAGCCGACATCCCTGAAGCAGCTTCAAAGCTTCCTAGGATTTTCGAACTTTTATCGCCGCTTTATTTGCGGTTTCAGCTACATTGCAGCTCCTCTCACTGCCCTAACCAAGACAACCAACCAGACCCGTCCTTTCTGTTTCATCCCTGAGGCCACACAGGCGTTCCGCACCCTGTTGCACCTTTTCACAACTGCTCCCCTCCTAGTCCATCCGGACCCAGCTAAACCTTTCGTCGTAGAGGTGGACGCATCTGAGGTGGGGGCAGGGGCGGTCCTATCTCAACGAGGCCCGGACTCCAGGCTTCATCCCTGTGCCTATTACTCCCGTAAATTCACGCCGACCCAGACTAATTACGGAGTGGGGAACAGGGAGCTCCTAGCTATTAAATGGGCACTGGAGGAGTGGCGGCAGTGGCTATTGGGTGCCCCGGAACCATTTACCATCTGGACAGATCACCAAAATCTCACCCACATCCAGAATGCTCGCCAGGTCAATCCCCGCCAAGCCCGTTGGGCTCTATTCTTCGAGTCTTTCCACTTCCACCTGGCTTATCGCCCTGGTTCCAAGAATCTGAAGGCGGACGCCCTTTCCCGCCGTCACGTCCAGTCTGCACCAGTCAGGGGAACGCCACCCATTCTGCCAGCCCAGAGGTTCGTCGCGGCCCTTCACTGGCCGGTTGAGGACGCTATCTGAGCTGCTCTGCCTGCCAAGCCCGCGCCTGCTGACACGCCCTCCAACCGACTGTATGAACTGTCCTCCTGCCGGTCCGAAGCCCCAGCATGGGGGCATGCCTCTCGCTTGGCTGGTCACCAAGGGTAGACCCGGACCCTCCGGTTCCTACGACGGGCTCTGTGGTGGCCCTCCATGGCCAAGGATGTCCAGGAATACGTGGCCACCTGTCCCACTTGCGCCCGTTCCAAGACTCCAAACCAACCCCCGGCTGGAGACCTTCACCCTCTTCCTGCTCCACACCGGCCATGGTCCCACATAGGTCTGTACTTTGTTACGGGGTTGCCTCCCGTCAACCAGCTTGACACCGTCCTAACCGTCGTGGACAGATTTTCCAAAGCGGTCCACCTGGTGGCTCTTCCCGGCCTGCCCACCGCCAAGCAGATGGCCGAGATCCTCTTGGAGCAGGTTGTACGTCTCCATGGCTTCCCTCAAGACATTGTTTCCGACAGGGGGCCCCAGTTCATGTCCAGGTTATGGAGAGCCTTCTGCCAGCTGGTCGGTGCCAGTAGCAGCCTCTCTTCTGGCTACCACCCCCAAACCAATGGACAGACCGTGCGCGCCAACCAGCAACTCGGTCGGTACCTACGCTGCTTCGCCTCTTCCCAACCAAACACATGGCTCAAACATCTCTTGTGGGCAGAGATGTCCCATAACCTCCATGTCTCCTCGGCTACTGGTCACTCCCCGTTCGAGCTGTGCTATGGGTACCAGTCCCCTCTGTTTACTCACCAAGAACCGGAGACTGAGGTCCCTGCGGCACGGACCCTGGTTCGCCTGGATCCGTGCTCGGGCGGCCATCAGGCGAGCCAACACTGAGTATGCTCGCCAGCATAAACGCCGCCATCGGACAGGCCCGTCTTTTCAGCCCGGCGGTAACGTATGGGTGTCTACCAGTAACATGCGTCTGCCCGCTGGCTCCAGGAAGCTCAGCCCACGGTTTCTGGGTCCTTACCCTGTGGAGAGGGTCATTAACCCTGTGGCATATCGCATCCACCTGCCCAAGCCTCTCAAGGTTCACCCCGTCTTCCACGTCTCCCAGCTGAGGCCGGTACGGACGTCTCCTCTCGCTCCCCTTCCGGACCCCAAACCGCCGCCTCGTGGGGTTGGCGAGGATGGTGTTTTTGCTGTGCGCCGCCTGCTGGATGCTCGTCACCGTGGCAGGGGTTGGCAATTCCTGGTGGACTGGGCGGATTACGGGCTGGAGAAACGCTCCTGGGAGCCGCCGAGGGTGATCCTGGACCCCTCTCTCATCACAGACTTCTGGGCTCGCCGCTCTGGGACTTCTGGGGCCGTCCCTCGGGTGGGGGGTCCTGTCACACAGTCTCCCTCACAACCATCAACCTCCTCAAGGGAGGAACCGCAGAGCCGCTCAGACCATCCGAACTCCATTACCCAACATCCCCAGCGCCAGTCTTCCGGTTCACGTCACCTGCTAAGTCTACTTAAGGAAGTGCCGCACAACGCCGACTCACTCATTCATCGTTCTCACCGAACCGAACTCAGAGTCCAGACCAGATTGTCTCAGATCACTCAGCCTATGCAAACCAGACCAGCCAGATCTAAGAGACCTGACAACTCTTAGAAGTCAGCCCTGTGCTCTGGGAGCCGCCTCGCTCAGCTGTTTCTTCACACCGCTGCGCACCCGGCTCCTAGATTAAACTGCGTGCTCACTCCACCCGGCGTCAGTTCACTCCGCGCTTGGGTTAAGAAGCCACGCCACATCTCCAACTCTCGCTCAGCTCGAGTCAGCCACCACAAGATTGAGAAAATTTTTTCCGTATTTTTCAGAAGACAGATGTAGACTCTCCTTTGGGTCAGAACAGTCTGGAATTTTTCTTTTACATAAACCTGGAAAACAGACCAAAGATTTTTCCCACAAACAAAAATATTACTTTGCTGCAGGTCAGTTTTTTAATACACATTACTTAATCAACATAAGAAAATAACAATCCCAATCCCAATTGTTTCTCCTGCCTAGTTTCTCCCATCAATCATTCATTTCCAATGCGTGTGCCATTGTGTATGTGTGTGTTACATGGGGTTACATCCAATAAGCCAAATTAATGCCTGGGAGAACTTTCCATTCACTGAGGTGATTTACCACCTTATACACAGCTCACTTAAAAGCCTGCCAACCAGAGCTTTCTTTATGATGCTACTTCTCTTTCCATGAGAGGCCCTTGTACTTACTGTGTACACACAAACATGTGTGTGTGTGTGTGTGTGTGTGTGTGTGTGTGTGTGTGTGTGTGGGGGGGGGGGGTAGAAGAAGTAGAAGGAGGAAGGGAAGCCCTTCTTCATCACTTATTTATGTTATTCTTTGATCTAGGTTCCCTTGTTGTATCTTTACTCTTTTGCCATTTAAGAGGTTTCTGGTGGGTGTTCAAAGCTTGTGACATCTAGTTGTGTTGTTTCAGATATTTATAATACCCAAAGCCATTTAAAGTAAAATGGGGTAAATATAATACCAATGGTGTCTATTTAAATGCTTAATGCTCAATGCAGAATGAACCAGCAGACAAACCCGATTATGCTGTTATAAAAGCCATGAGCTCTGATGTAAAAGGCGCGTGCAAAGCTTTACAAGCTAAAGTGATAAACCTTCTCTAAAACCCACTAGGCATCTGCATCTATTTCAGATATGTCTTTTTGTACAAAGCGGCTCATGCACCACATCAAACCAGTTGCTCTGACCTTTGCAAGGGTAGTTAGAATGAGGACTGATGTAATAAATAATAATAATAATAATAATAATAATAATAATAATAATAATAGACAGAGGTATTTTGAGCATTTATTGGTGTGAAATCTACTGATATGAATGTATTTGAGTAAAAACATGGGAAAACATTGTTAATCAAAAATGCCCTGCAGTTTGCATTTAGGGCAATCGGTTCCGTTGATGATGCAGTCCATATAGGGCTTATTTCGGCCTAGCCTTCAATCCCAGCCTCCACCTATCAGTGGATCACAAACCTTCTGACAGAAGGCAGCAGGTGAGGCTGGGGGTAATGTCATCCTGCACCGGACCGTCAGCATTGATGTCCCCCAGGAATGTGTGCTGTCCCCAATGCTATTTTTTTATATGAATGACTGCACCACTACTGACCCATCTGTCAATTTCCATGGGTGTGCCAATGATGCAATGGTCATCTGTCTTACATAGGACAATGACATCTCATCAAACAAGAAACTGGTCAGCCTGCGTGATCAAAACAATCCTGATTTAAACATTCAAAAATTACAATGAAAGTAACAGATTTAAGGAGGTTTTCTCCTTTGTTGTCCCCATTACTTATCACAATAGTAGTTTAAGATGACAATTCCAGTTATCGGTGTAGAATTATGGTTTATGCTCTTTTATGAAAGAGGAACCATTCTACATATTAATTTGTGATATTAATTTTATTAAATTAATAACCAAATTGTATAGTTTTAAGAAGACTCAAAGGTTGTTTTCATCGATAAACTGACGATAATATCCGTGTGTCTGTTTCAGTTCAATGAAGAAACAAGTTTGAAAGTTAAAAGTTTTAATTCTTCGAATTAAACTAATGATTTTGAAATAACAAGCAGAGGAACATCAATCAACACTGGCAACTTTGTTGAACAATCTTTAACAGTTGATATTGTAAGCTTGCACAAATAGACCTTGTGGTGAATGTGTGAAGATTGAACATGAGGTGAGCTGAGTGCGTGTGTGTGTGTGCGTTAGATTTTGCTTCAGGAAGAAACAGGTGTCTGAGTGAACGTGATGTTTTGGATAAACTTAGGTCTTATTGGAAAAGACGCATCAAACGTTATCTGCCGTGGACTGCCTCACCTAAAGTCGGACCCTCTTTTAGATCCGGGACGCCAGAGGATGGTGATGGTTCATCCAGGTGGCACCAGCGGCTGGCAGAGGAGACGGAGATGTCCGCGACCCGGTCCAGAGATGCCCGCGGTACACGTTGATGGAAAAACGTTTGCAGATGTGTTTTCTTAAGCTTCGTTTACTCAGAAATCAAAGGACTCGAGGCGAGTCCGCGTTAGTTGTTGCAATTCAGCTATTCCTAGGAATAGCGGGAGGTGTGGGGGGGGGGGGGGGGGATGAGCCGATCGGCTCTGTCCCCCCCCTTTTGCGTTTATTCAGGTCTTCTCTCTTTCGTTGTCCAGCACGAACTGACTCATCAGACTGAAACTTACCAAAACCCAGGTCTCTTCTCAAAGCAAAACTTGTGTGTCAACAAATGTGTTTGGAGTTTACTGTGAGAGAGTGTGTGTGTGTGAAGGTCATTATAACATCTTCAAACATTATTTAATTAAGCATTGATTCATTAATCCATTATGATTACCCAAAGCAGAATAATCATTCATTTGATTAAAACACATTTATAATGAGTAAAATGGTAAAATGATTATTTAGCATTAATAAACAAAGGAAGCGTAAGACTCTATTATGACTAGCTTTTCCATGGGAACACATCTTCTGGCTTTGCAGGTGTTCAGATGTTATGGTTTCTCCCAGACTCGCTGGCGTTCAAGTCTTAATCTGTGGGTGAAAGTTCTCAGCGACCCAGCACTTGACCCAGCCGAGTCAAATGACCTCTGGCACAGAAAACCCATATTTCCTCACGTTACATTGGGTACTTTCACCCAGGACCTGAAATAGTCAGCCAATGTAGATGCAGTCATTAAGAGGATGCACTTTCTGCTGCAGCTTAGTTTAACCTGCCGCAGGGGATGCTAGTACTCGGCCATAATCCACTCATAATCCAAACAGTTCATCGCAGTCTGGTTTGGCTCAGCATCCAAACTAGACTGAAACATATGCTAGCCTGAGCCCCATCCAGGAGCTGCACTTCTCTAGAGAGAGGAAACATGCAAGTAGCGTCAGCTGACACCCTTCTGTCCTAGGAGTCAATCTCTTCTCACCCCTCATTTCATAGTCAGGACTCATGTTCACATCCTCAGTCTGCAGATTGAGCATATGGTCCAGGTCTATGTGAAAAAGGCAAATAAAATTTTCCATCTGCAGCATGGACATTTCCGAATGAATTTGGAAAATATCAAAGCTTTTTAAAAGCCTTCTTAAACTTATTTTCTTTTTCAAATTATTAAACAAAACGTAATACAGTGGATTTACATGAAGATATACATATTTATTCTTTCTCTTTTTAAATTATTATAAACTGAGGCAGAGTGAACTCAACATGTGTTTGTTCAGCAAATGCAGATTTCTGTTGACTAAAGTCAAATTTTTGTCCTTACTGCAATCATTTCTGCCCTCTAGTGTCCAGTAGAAGCTTTGCAGCCAGAACAGAGATCACCGGTTCTGTTTACATGATCAACAAGTCTGTCAACCCAAAACTCTGTGGTTAGCTATTTCTAATGAAACTATCTAAACCTTTTCTATTTTTGAGTTTTCACAGCCACCTTTGTTCGTTTTTGTATAAAATAGCATTAAACTAAGTGTGAGAAAGAGTGATCTGAAATGAAAAAAACACAACGGCAAAAAGAAATGTTGAATTTTGTCTGCTTTTTCACAAAAACAAAAATAATCTGATTATACTGCCACAGAGAAGTCCACAGAAGAGCTAATATTAAAAACACAATCACGTTCACTATTATTTCATAGTTTTATCCCTTTATTAATGAAACTGCATTTGTGTGTTAATGCTCTGGAGGAGTACATCACTGAGTGTGAAAAGCACAACAGTAGTGAGGAGAGTAAAAACAAACTGAAATGATACCCAACTCCCCTCTCGTGCTTCCCACTCACTCTTTGCTCACAGCCATAATGTGAGGGGCTTAAAATATCCTGCTCACATACATAATTCATCAGCTCAAAACCTATGAGCTGAAATCCCACCTGGATTTCTCTTTCCCTTTCTTCTTCTTCTTCCAGATTTGATCTGTTTGCATGTAGGAGTGTCACTACCCTTCATAGTCACAGTTTCTCTGTTTTTTTATGTTTTTGTTTCTTTAGATAAAATAGATGAACCCTGATCTCCACACTAACACACTAGCATACTTATGTTCTCTTTGCTTTTGTCTTTTGTTACATTTGAATTAAAAAAATATAGGAAAAGGCTGCAGTACACTGGGTTTCTGGTTGGGAAACATTAGACATAAATTAGCTTCTATAACGTGTCCATTTTCTTTTTCTCAAACTCAGATGTTTATCTACTTATCATCCATCCGCCTGGTCTTTGGTGTTCATTAGTGTCTTTTATATTTTACTAAATTTAAGCTCATAGTTCCAGCATCCTGTAGATGATGAGAAATAACAGATTCTTGTCCTACTAATACTACTGATCATCCTTATTGCAAGTAATTCAGATACAAGAAACAAGTACTGACTCACAGGACAAAAATAGAAATGTTTTCTATTGTCTTCAATAGAAATAGTCCTATAGGTGCAACATTTGTGGAAAAACTACAGCAACAGGTCTGCAAGCAGAAAAATGGAGAAAGAGGAAAAAAGAAAAAAAAAAACAAACAAACAGGAATGTGAGTTAGTGAACAGGAAGATCTTTGTCAGGAAAAAAAACTTGTTGGGGACTATTCAGAAAAGAAAAATCTACATTTGAATAAAAACAGAAGAGTAGAGAATTCAACAATTTAAATAGAAATACAAAAACTATATGCAGTGTGTGACTTGTAGCAAGATGGTCCTGGGTTCGCTTCCCGGCCTGGGATCTTTCTGCATGGAGTTTGCATGTTCTCCCTGTGCATGCATGGGTTCTCTCCGGGAACTCCGGCTTCCTCCAACAGTCCAAAAACATGACTGTTAGGTTAATTGGTCTGTCTAAATTGTCCTTAGGTGTGTGTGTGTGTGTGTGTGTGTGTGTGTGTGTGTGTGTGTGTGTGTGTGTGTGTGTGTGTGTGTGTGTGTGTGTGTGTGTGTGTGTGTGTGTGTGTGTGTGTGTGTGATTGTTTGTCCAGTGTGTCTCTGTGTTGCCCTGCGATGGACTGGCTCTCTGTCCAGGGTGTACCTCGCCTCATTGCTAATTGACCGCTGGAGATAGGCGCCAGCCCCCCCCACCCCCCCCCCCCCCCCCCCCGCGACTCTACATGGACAAAACGGGTTCAGTAAATGGATGGATGATATAAAAGTAAGCAAATCAAAACTCCAAAAGAAAACAGAAACCACGATAAAATCTAAAGTTATGCTAGTGGTTGAAACAGACAAAACATAGTATTTGTTAAACCAAAGAAAATAGAAAAAAAAAAATAAAAAATATATTCTGTTCATTCCTTCAATAGCCTGTAGAGAGCAGCATGTGCTTCCTATTTGACTCCAACCATAGACATTCAGAAGCTGTCAGAGTTTTAAGGGTCAACCATACCACATGAAAAAATTAAGAGAGTAATGATTTGTTATGTTGCACCAAACAGCCGGATGTATCAAAGAAATGTCAGAAATATAATTTTTAAATGCATCTATTTGTTTCACATCTGTTATATAAAACTTAATTGGGTATATTGTGTTTCATTGAACGATTACATACAAATTCTGCACATTTTTTGTAAAAATCACAAAAAAGTTCAACTGCAGTGCTTTTATCTTCCACCAGGAGGCAGAAAACATGTACTGAATTTGACACAGAAGACTTTTGTTGTTCTAATCCTGATAAAGAGGTAAAGCTCATTAGATATTGTACATTTTCCTTAATGAGCCAACCATCACTTTACTAGTAATTCCTCCATCTGTTAGACAAAACATCTTTGGAGTTGAATATTTTGTTGAATTAAATGTTTACTATTAATCTCAAAAGTTTTTTGCACCAAGAACGTTTTTGTTCTCTAAGTTAGTCTGAAAGTTAGTTTGTACAAATTGTAATAAAACGAACAAAAACGTGAATAAAGATCTGAGTGTTAGTTTTAAGATTGTTAAACTAACATGTTTTTTTTTTGTTATTAGAAGGTTCCAGTGTAATTTTGACGTGTGAGTTTGGGTTTTACCTTGAAAGTACATTCATTTTTAAGTAATGACATATTTCTTTTCATGCTGACGTTCACTCATTGATCTATTCCAAAGTGATATGCTAATCCTGACCCTAACAAAAGCACATTTAGAATTGGCAAACAGCCAAAATAACGTATTCATATTATCCTTTGCAAAAGGAAATACGTTTAAGATCAATATTATCAAGATTAATGAAATTTGGTTTTGAGTTCTGTATAAAACCACTGGTTTATGCAGATAAGCTGACCTGCTGCTTACAAATGTTGGTAATATTCATCTAAAATCTAAAATCTAGAACTATGTCTATAAGCCCAAAGCCTCATGGACTTTCACGCATGGTCATATGTTATGCATTCAGTGGGACAAGCCAAGTCATCATGGGATTGTGATTATTTCTGACAAGGTAATTTTTTTAATTCATTTATTTGTTATTTAAAATCCATATTGTGAAAAGATAGAGATGGAGATTTTCTTGTGAGCATATAAATAATTAGGACTTGTCAGAATCACAGAATGTGGATCAATTTTCTCTAAACACCCAGACAGAATAAAAAAAAGTGACAGATGTTAAGAGACAACTCTCTGTCTCACCCTCTTTCTCCCTCCCTTCTCCTCTCCTCTCCTCCTCTCGTGATGGTGATGAAGCTTTGGTTGGAGGACGAAGAGAAGGCAAATAAAGGATTTTGCAATGCAATGCTGCAAGGGAATTGGCCAAATTAAATGCAGGCTAATCATGATGTCGTTATATCACTCACATCTGGTCCCGGTGGGTGACTGGCCGGTGACCCGCGGCGGTGCCAGCTGTCGGAACGTACAGGGCACGGAGCGCGTTTTGGTCCGTGGATCCAGTGCGCACAAACTGGCAATGCCTCCGGCGCAGCCCGGAGCTCCGAACTTTACCAACGACGCTCCGAAGTTTGCGGGATGGCCACGGTGCTGAAGGTAGGCGGACTTCGTTGTTTAAAGTTGAATGATCAAGTTGTATCCCATATAGTGGCAACAGTCATCTACTGATGAACGTAACATCGAAACCAGAGGAGAGAAGGACCAGAAAGAGCGTCGAGGGGAGTCGTTTTATTTCAAAACCTTAGTGCGAACACTTTTCCAAAACAAATCTTTCGCATGCCGACTCCGTTAAACTCTGACGTCATTGGATTTATTTTGGGAATTAACCACACAAACACGTCTAAGCTCTTTATGTCACTGCAGCCTTGTGTATTTCTTTTTCATGAGTTCAGTTCAGTTAAGTAGGAGTTCAACAAACTTCACCTTGGGATATTTAATTCGTCTAATTCAGTTAAGTATATTGATGTAGTTAATTTTAGGTGAAAGCAGCAGAACTTAGTTGGAATTCTCATCTAGGAAGATGTTATAATCAAAGTGCTTCTGTCAACACATACATTACTGTTGTTTTATTATACGTGGCTGTTCTTTGTGGTGCACGTGTTGCCCTGTTTCCAGTGAAAAAGTCAAAATTTGGAAATCCTAAAATATCCATGTGTGTGTGTGTGTGTGTGTGTGTGTGTGTGTGTGTGTGTTATTGTTTTTTTCCCCCTCTATGTGTAGTCCTGTGAGGGACTAGACTGTCCAGGATGTCCCCCACCTCTCACCCAGTAGCTACTGGGGACTAGCTCCCCATTACCTTGAGGAAAAGTGGTTAAGAAAGTGAATGAGTCAGCGAGTGAGCGAGCAAGTGAGTGAGTGAGTGAGTGAGTGAGTGAGTGAGTGAGTGAGTGAGTGAGTGAGTAAATCTTCATATCATAGATTCGCATCACATATTGTGGCAGATTTTTGAACTGCACATCTGTGACAGGAATCTCCCGTTCCACCTCATCCTAAATGTTCTGGACTGGTTTGAGCTCTGGTAACTGTGGTAACATCTGAGTCCAGTTTTCGCTCCCAAGTTCAATAAACCAGTTTGAGATGATTAGAGGTTTGGTGCATTATTCTGCTGAAAGTAGCCAGTGTGGTCATGAAGAAATGGACAGGGTCAGCATCAATACTCCGATCAGAGAGCCACTATCCTGCATGTTTTAGAGCACATATGTCAGACTCAAGGCCCGCGGGTCAGATGCGGCCCACGGAGCATTTTTATGTGGCCCGCGAGATAAATATTATTAAAACTGGCCCACTGGCCGATTTTACTGCAAAGACTACAACTCCCATGACGCTTTGCGGTGTCAGCGCGGAGCCGACGCGCCCCCTCCTTTGTGTTTTTTCCAGCGCCTGCTGCCGGTGTGTGCAGCTTCGCTGTCTTGGACAAACTACACTCCTCTCACTCAGCGCCAAGTTCACTGAGCTATTTTCTGACGTTGAAGCCCAGAAACTGAGATTCTAGCCACTCAGTAAAGTGTTCACGACTGAAAGAGAAAGTTTTCCAACTAACGTCCAGACAGAGCTGATATAACTGCAGCGAAAAGTGACACGCTCAAACCAGCACGGCTCTGTGGTTGCTGTCGTTGTGTTTCCTCCCCGACACACAACAACGTGGTCAAGCTGCTCAAACATGTTCATCAGCACAAATCTATGTGAGCACCTGTTGTCATCTAATGTTGTCATTATTATAATGAAGATGAACAAAACAACAGGAGTCTCCTCCTCAGCTCAGATCAACCCCATGATGCAGGTATCTGGCTGGAACAGGTGAGCATCACAGTAAACCAGTGGAGCAAACTGAGCTTTAAATATTTTGGTTTTATGCTCTTTTTCTGCTCCAAAACATGAACGTTAACAGGTGAGATTTTGCATTTTCATTTAAGATAAAATGATATTTTATTTTGTTGTTGGCCCGTGAGAAAAGATTTAACCTACAGTAAAAAAGGAAATGGAAAGGCTGCAGATAGATGAATAGAATAGAAATTCCCTTTATTGTTCCTCAGTGGGGAAAGCTAGATGTCACAGCAGCGATGACATTTATTACAGGAGAAAAAAAGAGAATAAAAAATAAGAAAAATGAATAAGCAAGAAAACATAAATCCTGAATAGATTTTAAAAATGCTGATTATACCACAAGTAATGAATACCACTGATGCCTTTTATTTCAAACTGACTTGCTCGTGTGTAATTTCGTGGTCATGGGTGCAATTTTTTTTGGGGGGGGGGGGGATGTCCCCCCCACTTTTTCCAAAGACAAGTTTTGACCCCTGCACTTTTTACCATCCAAAAACAATATTACGCCATATTAAATTGACACTGGTTGAGCTCTAGGACCAAGCGGAAAACAACCGTTTGTGTTGAAGCCTGTTTCCCATTAGAGCATACTGTAAAGATACCCCCCCCCCCCCCCCCACACACACACACACACACACTTCTAAAGTGAAAATTACGTCCATGAATTTGGTTATTCCACATTCAGTGTTAATGCAGAAATAAGTTTGTTTCCAAATTTAAAGGTTCGAAATTGCATATATATTGTTAAAGTAAATGTGCAAATTCGCCGTCACTTTTTCAAAAAATATTAAGTTTGGCCCTCGACTGCGTCCCAGAGTTTCATTTCGGCCCTGTGTGAGTTTGAGTTTGACACCCCTGTTTTAGAGGTTTCTCTGCTTCAACACACCTGGTTTTAATTGGTAAGCAAATAAGAGGCTTTTGCAGAGCTTAATGAGCTGCTGAACGGGTGAATCAGCTGTGTGTAAGCAGGGGAACAACTAAAACATCCTGGATAGTGGCTTTCTGGAATCAGGGTTGCCTATCCCTCTACTGGGGTCTAAAGTGTGCAGATAATCTAACTCACACCATTAAACCACCAGCAGCAACCTGAAACATTTATACATGCCAGTGTTGTTTTCACCAAATTCTGACTCAATCGTCTGAACGTTAGATCTCAAATCAAGACTTTCTTTTTCAGTCTCTTATTGACCAGATCCTGTGTAAATTATAGCCTCAGTTGTCTGATTTTAGCTGACAGAAGGGACACCCTGTGTGGTCTTCTGGTGCTGAAGTTCATCTGCTTCAAGATTCCACATGTGTGTTTAGAGGTTACATTCTGTACACTTTGGTTGCATCTTTTAACCTGCCAATTTTCTCTAATGTCTGACACCAGTAAGGCCTTTTTGTCCAATCTGCTTCGTATTCCAAAATATTTTCTTAAGGAATTCAACAGGTTTGATTGAACCTTTATTTAAAGCAATGGCAAATCTGCAAAACAAGCTTAAAACTTGTTTTCACGTCTCTTAACTTTATAAAAGATAAAAAAAAGAAGTATACTCTCACATTTGTCTAAAAATCTCAGCCAATAATGCAACGCAGTCCAAAAGCAACTATTAGACCATTTGGTTGTCTGTCTCACCAAACCGCCACCGCTTCACACTTCCCTGGGTCCTGCACTCATTACACGCTTGTGAATTTAGCAACAGAACACCACTGGTGTGAAAGGTTCTCTGCTCAATTATTTCAAATGAGAAACAGTCAGCTGCTTTCCACCTAAACTTTAGGACAAACTACCCAAAAAGAAAAATACCATTTGAAGTCACAATCAACAAAAGACGTTTGGACTTAGCATATGGTGACTGGTATTTAACGCTATCTCGTTTCACCCAGAAATGCAGGTTTCCGGTTCCGGTGGACGTGGCCTGAGTATAACTGATGGGAAGGGTGAGTGTGTTTAAAAGCTTGCAGATTTGCTATTGCAGCTTTAAGAGATGCCCCTACTGATTCTGAGGAGAAAAGTTTGAACAACCCAGAACTATACAAACATCACTGAAGAGGTATTTCATTTACTATTAATTTATCAAATAAAAATTGTATTCTGAATTCTGCCAGGAAAAGGAGGAAAAGTGCTGAAAACAGGTGGCTCAGACAGAAATAGACACAAGAGCAGACTGTAACTACGTCTCACAATCATCATCTGTAATAATCCTTTTATTAGTCATCTCCTGTGCAAATTGGTGTTGCATACAGTATGTTCCTTTAGTTTATAATGTTTGTTTTAGATTTAATAATCAAATACTAAAACTGATCTGGGGTTTATTCTTCATCACTACACACCGCTGCCTCCCAAAGGAATTCAATTCAATTCAGTTCAAGTTTATTTATACAGCGCCAAATCACGACAAGAGTCGTCTCAAGGTACTTCACATAGTAAACATTCCAATACAGGTCAATTCATTAAGCCAATCAGAAAAGAAGTTTCCTATATAAGGAACCCAGCAAATTGCATCGAGTCACTGACAGCAATCCTCATACTAAGCAAGCATGGAGCGACAGTGGAGAGGAAAACTCCCTTTTAACAGGAAGAAACCTCCAGAGGATCCTGGCTCAGTTTAAGCAGCCATCCGCTATGACTCACTGGGGATCAAGAAGACAGAGCAGACACACACACATACACACACACACACACACACACACACACACACACACACACACACACACACACACACACACACACACACACACACACACACACACACACACACACACACACCAAGTAATGTTTCTATCGTTACATTGTCATTTCTTAGTAAATATTCTATTTGGTGAGAGATAAAATTTATTGTATCTATCCAAGTGAATATATAATTAAACGGGTAAACTAGTAGTAGGACATTCAATGTCAAGGAAAGTAAAGTGTTATTATCAGGAGAGGGAGAATGATTAAATGGTTAGCCACAGTGTTCAAGACGATGCCCTCCTCAATGCCACCACAGCTCAGCAGAACACCATTGTAGCTTCTTCTGGGGAGATAAACACTTAGAGAAAAAATAAAGTTAACAGCTGAAATTGCAGGAAATAATACAGTTAAAGAGCAGATTGTAGAAGAAAGTAGTAGAGTGTGGGACGTGGTCAGTGTGTCCTCCAGCAGTCTAAGCCAATAGCAGCATAACTACAGAGATAACTCTGAATAACCTAGCATTTCAGATGGAGGCAGGGCAAGGGAGAGTCGTCTTTACCGATGGTACACTCCACCTCCCTCTACTCCCCCACTTGTCCAGATCTAGGCTAACATCAGATTTTAACCATAGGCCCTATCAAATAAAAATGTTTTAAGCCTAGTCTTAAAAGCAGACAAGGTGTCTGCTTCACGGACTAAAGCTGGGAGTTGGTTCCACAAGAGAGGAGCCAGATAACTAAAAGATCTGCCTCCCATCCTATTTTTAGATATTCTGGGAACCACCAGTAAACCTGCAGTCTGAGAGCGAAGTGCTTGGTTTGGAACATATGGAACAATCAGGTCACTGATGTATGATGGAGCTTGATTGTTAAGAGCTTTATATGTGAGAAGAAGGATCTTAAAATCTATTCTGAATTTAACAGGCAGCCAATGTAGGGAGGCTAAGACAGGGGAGATATGATCTCTCTTTTTAATTCTCATCAGAACTCTAACTGCAGCATTTTGGACAAGCTGAAGATGTTTAACTACATTCTGTGGACTTCCTGAGATTAATAAATTAAAGTAGTCCAGTCTTGATTGAATAAATGCATGAACTAGTTTTTCATCATCACTCCTGGAAAGGATGCATCTAATCTTAGCAATATTCCAAAGGTAGAAAAAGGAAATCCTACAAACCTGTTTAACATGGGATTTGAAGTGAGTCGTGGAGGATGGCTGCTTATACTGAGCCGGGATTCTCTGGAGGTTTCTTCCTGTTAAAAGGGAGTTTTCCTCTCCACTGTCGCTTTATGCTTGCTTAGTATGAGGATTGCTGTATAGTCACCGACACTAGTCAGTGACTTGATGCAATTTGCTGGGTTCCTTATATAGGAATCATTATTTCTGATTGGCTTAATGAACTGACCTGAATTGGAATGTTTATGTGAAGTGCCTTGAGACGACTCTTGTCGTGATTTGGCGCTATATAAATAAACTTGAATTGAACTGAATTGAATTGAGAGACATGTCCTGGTCAAAGATAACACCAAGGTTCCTTACTTTGTTCTCTGAGACTAATTTAATGCCATTCAAGTCAGGTGATTGACTAAGCAATTTCCCTTACTGAATTTTGGGTCCAAAGATGAGACCTTTGGTCTTGTCTTGATTTAAAAGCAACCACCAGTTTTGAGTCATCCAATTTTTTATGTCTTCAAGACAAGCCTGTAATCTAACTAACCGATTAGGTTCATCAGGGTTAATGGATAGATATAACTGAGTATCGTCAGCATAACAGTGGAAGTTTATCCCATGCTGTCTAATGATTTTACCAATTGGGATCATGTATATAGTAAAAAGAACTGGTCCAAGCACTGAACCCAGTGATACTCCACAAGTAGCCCTGGAGTATGAATAAGATTTGTCATGTACGTTTACAAAATTATACTTATCAGACAGGTATGATTAAAACCAGCCTAGTGCTGTTCCTTTGATCCCTACAACAAGTTCAAGCCTTTCCAAAAGAACATTGTGATCAACTTTGTCAAAATCAGCACTGAGATCTAACAAGACTAGAACAGACACAAGATTCTTATCTGAGACCATTAGAATATCATTTGTAACTTTCACTAATGTAGTTTCAGTGCTTTGATACTCTCTAAAACCAGACTGAAATTCCTCAAACAGATCATTAGTGTTTAAATGCTCACATACTTTGATGGCCACTATTTTTTCAAGGACTTTGGATAAAAATGGAAGGTTGGATATTGGTCTATAATTCATTGGGTCATCTGGATCCAGAGAAGGCTTCTTAAGTGAAGGTTTGATTACAGCAACCTTAAAATCCTGTGGTACATATCCATTTATCAAGGATAGATTGATTATATCTAGAATGGGGGCAGCAATAAAAAAATGCATCTTTAAATAATTTGGTTGGGATTGGATCTAAAATGCAAGTTGAAGGTTTAGATTAAGCTAATATTTTTGATAACTCTGAAAGCTCAACTAGATCAAAACGGTTCAAACACAGATGAGATTCTACAGTTACCTCATATGCTGCCTCACTAACGGAGGAAGAAGAAATTGCATTAGGGAGCATGCTAAAGATTTTGTTTCTAATAGAATTAATTTTAGTTGTGAAAAATCCCATAAAGTCATTGCTGCTGAGAGCTAAGGGAATAGATGGTTCAGAACTATGATTCTGTGTAAGTTTGGCAACTGTACTAAAAATAAATGTTGGGTTATTCTTATTTTCTTCAATTAGCGATGAAAAACAAGCAGTTCTAGCTTGTTGAAGCTTATTTTTATAAAGCACAAGACTATTTTTCCAGGATAAGTAGGACTCGTCCTGGCGTCCTCCATGTTCTCTCCAATTTTCTAGAGTTTTGTTTTAAAGTTTGTAAATGAGAATTAAACCAGGGAGCCAACTTCCTGTCCCTAAATACCTTCTTTTTTAAAGGGGCAACATCATCTAATGCAACATATAAAGAGGAAGTAACATTGTGAACTAAAGCATCAATTTGTGAAGGGCTAGAAATACAAATATTGCCCTCTGCCTTTTTCCTCTGAGATGCTGAAGATAATAAAGATGGAACAGTGGATTTAAAAGATGCAACAGTGTTGTCAGATAGAGACCGACTACAGTGAAATTTACTTTCATGTCTCGAGAACTCAGTTATAAAAAAAACTCAAAAGACTGGATTATGTGGAAATATCATTATTTCCGCACACTCTATGCCACAAGTCAGCACAAGGTCTAATGTATGATGGCAGGAGTGGGTAAAGCTAGGTATTCTTTGGGTAAAACCAATTGAGTCTAAGATATTACTAAAAGCTACAGTGAGGCTATCATTTTCAATGTCCACATGAATGTTAAAATCCCCCACTACAATGACCTTATCAGTATATAGCACCAAATCAAATAAAAAACCAGAGATCTGATCCAAAACTCTGAGTAAGGGCCTGGTGGACGATACAAAACTACAAACAATAGTGGTTTTACAGTTTTGGAATCTGGATTAGGAAAACTAAGAATAAGATGTTCAAAATAACTATAATTTTTAATTGGTAAGGGATTGATTAATAGGTCTGAATGAAAATGGTTGCTACTCCTCCTCCTTGCCCTGTACTTGGAGCAATATGATGATTTAAATAATTAGAAGGAGTCGACTCATTTAAACTAACATAGTCCTCTTGCTGCAGCCAGGATTCTGTGAGAGAGAGCAAAGAAATCTGATTATCACAAATCAAGTCATTAACAAAGTCTTAGAAAAAGTAGACCTAATGTTCATTAACCCACATTAAATTTTTCTAGTTTTCTGCTCAGTTGAATTTGTTCTAATATTTATGATATTTCCATGGTTTGCTTTATTAAGCCTGATATTTAATCTGTGTGGTTTTGGCCGTGGGCAGGACACTGTCTCACAGCCCTTCACAACCTGTCGCTAAAGTCTCAGGATCACACCTTCATGACGATTCTGACTGAGCTACATGTTGCATGTTTCCTTCATTATTATGAAAAACATGTACTGTGTACTATGCTTCATGTACTGCTGAATCTTTATGTGCTAGATTTTCACAAAATGTACAGAAAGTTTGATACAGAATTACCTCAACGAACCAACACAAGGCCATATGACCATAAATGTCCAGTTGACTTTGATAGTAAGTCCTTACCCAGGTGCTTCATAACTCACATTCAGAAATCCTCAGAGCTAAATGTGTGTCCAGCTGATCAGGAATCAGCTCTTGCAGCTTCAGATTGACAACTATTGTGGCAGTTCAGGATTAACAACCGAACAACTGTTTCTCACGGTCCTGTGGAGTTAAGATGTTATGCATGTGATGCTATTGCTGTTGTACGTTCAGAGGATGTCGGTACAACCGACTGAGAAAAAGCATTAGCACGAACAGCAGGCGTTCCTTGAACGCGCAGAACAAAGAACCAAACTGGAGGTGGGGGCCATTGCTAAACTGACTTTATAAACAGAAACAGGACACATTTAGAGCTTAAACTTGCTGCAGCTCACAAAGAAACTGGAATCCTGGAAAGGAAATGTGAAAATGGAACAAGCTGAAAACATCCACACTGGGGGAGAGGCTACAAATAAAAGCACACAAGTTAATAAAATAAAAATGACCCCCCCAAACACACACACACACACACAAACACACACACACACACATGCACGCGCGCGCACACACACACCTTCACACTCTAAAATAGCTCAGTGAGTTATGATCAGCATTCACATTCACACTCGGACACATTCACAACAAAGCGGAGTCACTACTAACCGAGGACAAGTTTGATAATCAGATCAGTGGTGCTAGTTGATCCAGCCAAACCTGCTTCCTGTTCATTCAAAGCAGTTATGGACAAGCTGGTCACAGATGTAAATCCAAATAGGCTAATAGAAAGACAAAAGTAGCTCCAAAGGAAAAGGCAAATCAACTTGGTACTGGAATGGTTTATTGTCAACAGTAGCTCATAGCAATTTCCTGGAGAAGCCAGTTATTTGCAGACCAGTGTAGCGGAATATAGTTGGTATATTCTTACACTTTTATTAAGGTCCAGAGATATAACTGATCTCAACCTGAATTGGATCATTAATCTTTGGACCGGGCCCTTAGAATCAAAAGAGGTTGTTTTTACTACAGGGAATTTTATTCAAACACCTTGTATTGAATTAGAGACAAGAAGAGAGAGAGAGAGATGGGACGTTTAAGAATATTTATTTTATAATTATTCGAAACAATCACCAGGACCAACTCTCTAATGATGGATGCAGATGGATGTAATGCTGAAGTGTTGGTGTGTGTGTGTCAGTTCAGAACCTCCATCTGGTGGAGGCGAGTCTGAGTGAAAAGTGTTGTTACCCTAACTGACCTACGAGGGACTTCAGGAGGAAGACATGAGACGCAATCTCTGCCGATCTACGTACCGTGCGGAGACCCCCGTGTTAGATCCGGATGCCAGGTCCTCGGCCCTCCTTGGTGCTGGAACTGGTGAAACCGCGTCGGCAGCACGACAAACCAGTCTATGGATAGTCTCCCGGTACAACGGCAGATTTCAACGCCACGTAGAGACCCCCCTTTATTGGGTCATAGAGTTCAGCTTTATTCTGAAGGAACCGTCGTCGTGTTGATAAAACGACAGAGTTTTCCAGCTTGACAGTTCTCAGCTTAAAAGTAGAAAATACAGCTGGCCAGTCTGTACTTCACTTAGCGATGATGGACATCAGATGGATTTGCGAGCTGGTTGAACTCACGTTGGAACTACGTTGAAACTTGCGGTGGAACTGAATTAAAATGGCGTTGTTCTGTTTTATTAGCTTAGTTGTTTATGATTCTTAGCGAATCGGAGTGGACAGATTAACTAAACACCACAGAGCTCTGCCACGCATCAGAAAAGAAGTTCTGATTGGATGAGTGAACAATGTGTCATGTGTTTACCTTATGTGGATCAGGATGTCTAGCTCAGTTAGCCCAAGTCCTGTTATTCATTAAACACATAAATCATAACATTGTGATTTCACAGATCGGTCACCTGATTATTATTGACCAACAGTTGTTTTGATTAGCTTTATTAGAAATAAAGTTCTTTGATTAACTAATGAAAAGCATTCTTCGTCCTTCTTCTGTCTTCTTTGCTGGAATGTAAACACCCGAAGCAAGCGCACGGCCTTGGCAATTTATGCACACTGTCACTGTGTCAAAGGGCAGCTGTTAAGGGCAGAAATGGCATATTCATAATGCTACCCCCCCCCCCCCCCCCCCCCGCCTTTTCAAGGTCAAGGTGGTCCACCAAGAGACCACTTGGTTGTTGAACAAACTAGAGTTATGAAGGATCTTGACAACCAAGCAGGGTTCGATCCCACTGGAACAGCCAACCGTGGTGAGGTACGAACCCCACGCCAAAGAACAGTCTCGCATACTCCTCGGGAAGCACACAAGTCAGCAGGTTATTAGATATTCCCCATGGAAGCCATAATTGAAGCAACAGCAACTTTATATCTCCACGGGCAACAATGTCAAGCAGGAGCAAAGCTTGTACGTATCCATGAGCAGGGTATTATTCCAAATAGTAAATTGATCTTTGTAACAGCACTTATCGCAATCCAGCAAAAGGGAAGAGCAGTAGGCAGGTAATCCCAGCAAGCGAGGTGTCCCAGCAGCCATGCCGGGACCACGGACGTCCAGGGCCAACGAGCCGGAGCACCAACCAGGAGTCGTCGATTCCGATGACGAGTCACGGGTCCACCCCCAGGAAACAGGATCCTCACGAGCTCAGTAGAGGAGAGAGAGCACAGTGCAGGGCACTTCAATGTAGACATGACAAGATTGCGTTTCATGTCCTTAAACAAGTAAAAACCTAACTCTATGAGTACCAGTTGTACTATGTGTAAGTTTTACGTGAATTACCCTTTAAGTGAAGAAATGGATGCAGCCCTCTCTATGTGAGATGCAAAAAGGATGGTGCGAAAAGCAGAAAATGAAAGAACCCTGTCTGGTATCAGTGAATCACCTCACGAAATACACGCTGACAGGATAGAGGCAAAATTGGTTATAGCCCTGTAAGGCAAATGGATGTGGAAAATCATAACTTTCATGTTTCAATCATCCTGTCAAAGACACTATAAAAAAACAGAAATGTAAATCAATACTAAAATGTAAATCAGTGGAGTTAGTAATCACTTTCATGTTAATGTACCCATAAGGAATTAAGATTAGTAAAGATCAAAAGAAAAACAAAATTTTGGATAACAGTACTATGTGGCATAACCCACTCACTGTTCCTTGGTCGTTTACCTGACTCCAGGATCCCACAGCATGTCCATCTCAACACACCCCAAGTTTGCACGTGATGTATAACATGAAAGACAACCATGCACACACACAAACATACAACTTGTGTAACCCGAGATCGACATCATGGAACCAACGAGGCACATCTATCACCCCCCTTTCGAAGTCAGTAAATTGTCGTTGTTGGCATCGATCAAATTTGTGGAACCCTTGTGCAGTTTGATATGGTCCCTGTGGACCCATTTGTAGACGGGCGCCTTGTTTTTGCCGGTAATCTTGATCTGATACAAAACCGGAGAGAGCTTATCAGGTATGGACTCGACCATTTGGGCAAAAGTTTCTTAGCCAGCTTCCCCGAGTTCGCCTTATTGTTACCCGTTTTGGGAGCGAAAATGTAGAGCCAGGCCTCATCACCTACGTCGAGTTCGGAATGTGAGGCCTTCTTATCGTAATAAGATTTCCTGCCTTCAGCCGACTTCTCCAGAGTTGCCTGTGAAAACGAGAATGCTGCAGGCAGGTGGGTTTTCAGGTCCTGTAAGTATTGTTCGCTCGTATAAGCCGAGACTGTTTCGGGCTGAACCGGTTGATACAGCAGGTGAAGCGGTAGGGTCATTTGTCTACCCGTCATCATTTCAAACGGGGAGACACCTGTAGACTCGTGAGGGGTAGCCCGTATGGCCTTGAGGACCAACGGAAGATTCACATCCCAGTCTCGGTGGTTAGCTGACACGTACTTCTTCAACATGCCGATAACCGTTCGGTTCATCCTTTCGACTTGTCCAGAAGACTGGGGGCGGTGGCTAATGTGGAACTTAGCCTTCACACCCAACAGTTCCCACAGATGTTTCATCACTTCAGAGGTGAAATGAGTACCCCTGTCCGAGTCGACCCGCGTGGGCAGACCGAAGCGGGCAAAAACGCGATTCATCAAGAGGATCGCTGTCGTCTTCGCCGTGTCATCAGGTGCTGGCAGACATTCAACCCATTTGGTGAATGCACAGGTGACAGTCAAGATGTATTTATTTCCCCTGCTGGATCTGGTCAGAGGCCCCACCCAATCGAATTGCAAATCCGACCATGGAGTGGTCAGCACCCTTTCCTGTAGGGGAGCTCTGTGCGTAGGGTTGGACGGCTGAAACTGACAACAATCCAAGCAATGCTGGACGTGATCCGAGATGTCGCGACGCATCCCCGGCCAATAAGCAACCTGGCTCAGGGCACCGAACATGGCCTTGACACCTCTGTGTACGGCGGAGGGAGAGTCATGAGCCTGCGTGATCATGTCCCCCCTTAGTGGCTTTGGTGCGATGAGGACAGGTGGCAAAGGAGGCTTGGCGGCATGCATCAGCAACCCTTCGACCATCCTCAGCGTGGCCCGAACGCGAAAGAGAGACTGAAGCTCAGGAACGGAGTCAAGCTCGATGGAATTCGGTAGCTGGTTTTTAGTCCTATCATAGCAGGGTCCTGGGATTGAAGACTGACAAGATCGTTACCCGAAAAGACAGGCCGCACGGACACCACACCTTTGGACGGCTCCGAGGTGGGCGCGTTAGCGGCCTGAGCTCGAGTCACGGCACACACGCTGGGTGGACCAGACCGAGGCCACTCCCCCACCTGAAGCCACATGGGGTTGAAAACCCAGGGAGTACCATCGGCCGTGCCCCGTTTGGCCAGAGAGTCTGCGAGGTCGTTCAACTCCTTATCTGGTCCGGGTGCGCGAGAGTGTCCTTTGACTTTACCAGTGGTGGGCAGTCAGGGCCAGCAAAGCCTTCTCTGCTGGCCTAAACGTACTCAAAAGCGTAAATGTATTTTTTTCCTTCGGTAATTATTTTTAAATAAAAAAAATGTTTACTGGTCTATTTTCTTTATATCCTATTATAACCACTTGGCTGTGCTGCTTCCAGGGTTAAAATACCAAGGCTGGGTGTTATCCAATCAGATTTAAGCTAGCTTGTGTTTTCAGGCAGATTAAGTCTGCCCTAGGCCTTCAGAATCAATCGAGAAGCCCACTGTCCGCTGTAAGTGAACAGAGACGAGCCAGTTGCGATAGCCAATCAGCTCACGAGTCAGCTTGGCCCGGGCCAGCTAGCTGGCCTCACGCAAAAGTTGACATGAACGCATCCTGTGATTGGATAAGCAGTAGTTTGAACTTTTCTAGCAGCATTAAGCAAAATATCAAAACTAAATACGGAGATTTGTATCTATAGGCAGCTATTGGTGTGTTTTTGTACAAATGATGGCTGAAAGAGGAGAAGAGACAGACTTGGTTGCAGATTAACTTGCCACACCATTTTCAAGACGGACCTTTAAAAAAAAATGGATATTGTGAGAACAGGTCGTCTGACTCCAACGCTAGCTGGCTTGTCCCAGCAGGGGAAAGGATTTGTTCATCATTTTCAGGCAAGCAACTATGAACGGTACCCATGGCTAACAGCTTCAGAGAACTGCTGCAGGTTATTCTGCTGGGAATGCCTGTTGCTCGCATCAGATGGATTTGGTAGCATTAAAGCGCGTTAAAACGTACACCAGAAACACGACCGGGCAGACACGTCTTTCAGCATTAGCCTCCATGTCCATAGAAAAGGATCCACTCATGGACCTGAAGCACACAGATAAACTGTACAGAGCCACTGAGGTTTTCCTGAGGAAAGAAAGAAGGATGGATTTTATTTTCTAATGAGCAGGAGAGGAGGAGATCCATGCTGGACATTTATGTTGGTGAGTAGAAACATTTTATTAGTATTTTTTAAATGTTTTGTCATTTTATTTTGTTAATAATCAATAAATGGTAACGAAATAAAATGGCAAAATGAAATTATTCTGTGTTCTGTTTCTATGCAATTTATAATGTGTATGACGTGGTGTGTGCAGCTGCGCCAACATGTTCAATTGTTTCGCGGTACAATTTTCTCCAAAACAAATGCAAATAATGTGTTTGCTTTACTTATTTATTTTATTGTCTCATCTCTTAAACCCGTCTTTCATTTCTGAGATTTGACGGTATCCGTGGTCTTAGCTTCCTACTCTCAACTGGGAATGCGAGTTTGATTTTAAAGACTCTGGAAATTATGTGTCTTGACCAGCCACTGGTGTGTGTGTGTGTGTGTGTGTGTGTGTGTGTGTGTGGTTTCTCCAGCTGTGATGTCCTATTGATGGTATTTTAAGGTGTATTAAATTAGATTGGACTGAATAGGAAATCACTGAAGGCCCAGGGGTGGAACGCACCGCCCGCCACTGGACTTTACGCCAGTAAACGTGCATGTCAAGTGCAGTCACCAGGGTGTCACATGCCATGAAGAGTTCCTGATGTTTGACGGGCTTCCGGTTAGCAGTCTGGAACCCGTTACTCTTCCAAGACGGTATATGACATATGAAACTGAGACGCGTGTAGTCCGAGTCAGTGCAAATCACCAGCTCACGGATGCCACGGTCCCTAGCGCGGCGTAGCACAATCAAAATCCCCGCTACTTCAGCAAACTGTGAGGTTTTTTCACCCAGAGAGTAACATTGGGATTCCCTCTGGCTAGCGTCCACCCTGACGACACCTATGCCCGCTCTAGGCGCAGCACCGTGCCGAAAAGCACTGCCATCGACGTACACGGTCGGCAAGTCCACACAGAAAGACTGGTCGAAGTAGTGGTGGTTGTGGTTTAGAAGAGTCTGAGGAGGGCTGGCTGGCGGGACTGATGCGATGGCGTCGTCCCAGCAGTGTTGGCACGCAGCCAAACCCCTGCCAAGAGGGCTACGTCGGTTCTGGGCGTAGCGCACCTCAATGTCGAAGCTTTGAAGAGCCAGCAGCCATGACGCGATTCGCGCATTGGTCACCACACCATCTCTGATGCGCTGACTGTTAAGGAAGGTCACTGGTTGGTGCTGTGTCTCAATGATGATTTTCTGGCCGCCAATGTAGTTAGCAAAGTACTTAACCACCCACATGGTGGAAAGCAAAGCCTTTTCACAGTCCGAGTACTTCAACTCAGGCCCAGACAAGAGCTTACTAGTATAGACTACCAAACGCCTGTCGCAGTCATGAACTTGGTAGTGACCAGCACTCAAACTGTGAGCCGAGAAACCGACCTCAAGGTGGAACTCCTTGTCACAATTGGGGAGCGCCAAGCACGGAGCTGAGCACAACGCGGCCTTCAGGTCATTCATGGCCTGTTGCTGCTGCTCTGCCAACTTGAATGTCACATTCTTCTTCAGTAGATTAGTCAGAGGTCGTGGTATCTCAGCGTAATGTTCTACGAACTGGCACGAGTAGTTGCAGACCCCCATGAAGCTCTGAAGTTCGGAGACGTTTGTCGGAGGTGTGATGGTGGCTACGCCCTGAATTCTGCCAAGTTGAGGCTGCACTCCCTGTGGTCCCACCAGGAGGCCAACGTACTGAACCTGCGACCTACACCACTGTCCTTTGGCGAGAGAGATCTTTGCACCTGCCGCCGCGAGCTGACCCATGACATGGTCCAGCTCGGACAGGTGGTCATCTAATGTACGCTTGCGAATAAGAATGTCGTCGACATAGATGAGGGTCCCCCGCTCTCGAGCATCGGGGCAGGCTTTGTTCAAGAAGATGTTGAACTCAGCAGGCGAGTTGGAATAACCAAAAGGACACCGGGTGAAGGTGTATTGTCCCCATGCTTTCGTTCTTTTTAAACACAGAAACAGTTTTGTTTACCTGTTTTGTAGCTACAGTTTCGCCGACGGCTGCCGGCTTCTTCAGGCTGACGCTGATGGAATAAGCATGGAATGAGAAAGACACAGCAAGAACACACCTAAGGTGTATTGTCGGTTGGCAAAGGAGAAGGCAAGTTTGTGTTCGTCCGATTCGTGGACGGGAATCGTCCAAAATCCGGACGCGATGTCAAGTGTGGAAAAGTACTTAGCATCTTTCACTCTTGGAAGATCCTGCTCCAAGCGCGCCATTGGCCACCTAGACAAGGGAACCTGTTTGTTGAGTTGTCGGTAGTCAATGGTTAGTCGCCACTTACCATTAGGCTTCTTTACCGGCCACAACGGAGCCGAGTAGGTGTTGTTGCAGGGTCAAATGATCCCTTTAGCCAAGAGGCTGTCAATGATTTCCTGGACTGGTCCTTGTGATGCCAGGGGAATCTTGTATTGCCGCACAAAAGTCGGCGGGGCATGTGGTGGTGTAGGAATCCTGACTTCATGGATAGTGGTTAGACCACAGTCCAAGGAGTCAAGTGAAAGAAAATCTTTGTACTTTAGCAAAAGTTGTCGTAGTTTGTCTCGCTCGACCTCGTTGGTAAGAGCATCCGCTTGGTCTACGACTCTTTCAATCTGGGACAGAACTTCAGGGGGCTTCTCCGGTGGCTTTGAGCATGGCAGTGAGCCCACAGTCTCGCCCCCTTCCTGAACACTTACCACTAGACAGTGTGAGTCAGTGCCAGGCAGCGGATTGTACGGTTTAGGCCTTCTCACACATGCAAACAATTCTCTGGACTCGTAGCAGATGAACGAGTCAAGGCGCTGGAGACAGTCCATACCTATGAGCAGGGGCGTAGCACCAAATTCTGGGCCCTAGTTACAAGTCTTCTAGCTGGGCCCCCATGCTCAATTACGTAATATCTCTCTTACACATTTTTTGTCATGCTATAAGACAAGATAATAAATATGATCTTAGTTTAACTTCTATATTGAGCAAATACAAATGCCAGCATAATAAAAGTGAAATGCCCAGACTTCACATATAATTATTTTTATTTGCCAATAATGTGTTCAAACAAAAATCCTGGAATTTATTTTCCAGTAAATGCCCACTGACGGGTCTTCATGTTAGCAAAATCACTTATGAGATCTTTAAAGTCCAATCCTTTGGCTAATTGGCTTTCAATAGAAAGAAGAGCTAGGCTGTTCAGTCTATCCTGGGACATTATTGATCTCAAATAATTTTTCGCCAGTTTCAGTTTGCTAAAAGCCCATTCACCCCCAGCAACAGTCACAGGTAGTGTGCAAAATATCCTTAGTTTAACACAAACTTCTCCAAAAATGCTCTGTAACTGCATCCTGTAGATGGCATTAAGCAGCTCAAGAGGAGACCGAATGTGTGGGAATGTGGCACCATATATTGTTCTCAGGTGTAGCATCTCATTCTCAAATTCAGCTGTGAGATCCTTGTAATATTTTCTCATCAGTGCCTGGCATGATATCTTCATCTGCTCTTCAGTCATGTCTGTCATGGTTCATGATGTTAAGCTTTGCTGATATATATTGATATATTAAATACATATGACATGAAATAAACCAGGTTCTCTCTGTGAATGTAATGCACTCTAAATTTTATAATCCCTGCATTATCAGCCAAATTATAAGATTGTCCGTTTTCAATATCAAATATAAAGACATTTAAAATAGGCTTGAAATATCTAACCAAGTCAATAACAATCCTCTAACACAGGGGTGGGCAATTATTTTTTCCATGGGGCCACATGAGAAATAGAAAATATTGTGGAGGGCCAGACCAAAAGGCTGAAGTCAATTATGCATAATATTAATGGTATTTCTTTATAAAAAGCAGTAAATACCATCGTTTTTTCAAGCTGGTAAGAGTAGACTATATGTTTTAAATGAGCAAAAAGGAAAAAGTGAGGTTGGCTTACAAAAATGTGATTTATTCAAATTTTCCAAGGCAATGGTAAACAAAGTGCGCATTTGGTTTTTGTTAAACATTTGTGACTTATATTACTTAACAGTTTCAGTCACATTCACTCCAAAACACATTTTGAGTTTCAAATATTGTTGGAAAGAGGTTCTTAGCATTCTACAGACACACAGTATTGTCTGTAAAATAAAATCACTGAACTGTGATCTTGAGAAAGAGGTTTAAAAAAAAGTGTCCCAGTTCACTGCTAGTTGCCTACATTTGTGGTCCAAACACCTTATTTTGTGTTTTTAAGCGATTTTTTTCTTATTCAGTGAGAGAAATCTAGTCTCTGCTGGGCTTTAATGAGTGCATCAAAGTCAGGTTGAATGTCTGAGGTGGAGATGCGAAGCACAGCTGGCAAATGATCATCAGTGAGAGAGGATCTTTACCTGGATTTTGAAAACTTCATCATTGAAAATGTTTGTTCACAAATGTAGGTAGAGCCGAAGAAAACCCACATCTTCTGAGCATGTCTCTTCAGGTTTGGAAAGTTCTCCTCCTTAAGAGAAGAGTAGAAATCCAGCAGAGATCCTGAATCTCTGCTTTCAAGTCCCAAACCCTCTTCAGCACTTTCCCCAGGCTGAGCCATCTGACAGCTGTGTGGAGTCCTCCAAAAGAGCCACAAACTGTCTGTGATTCATTGCCCGCACCCTGATGAAGTTTATTATTTTAGTAACAACATCAGTAACATGGTTGATTTTTAGCACTGACTTGCACAACACATGTTGGTGTATAATTCAATGCAAAAACACCAATTTTTGCTCTGCATCGATTTCTGTCACTTTATCTTGCATGCGTTTCAAAAGTCCGACATTTTTCCCTGTAAGATTTGGACAACCGTCTGTTGTGCCACCTGACAGTCTCTCCCATTTCAATCCCAGAGTGTCCATGCACGCATTTACCTCTGTAAAAAGATCACTCCCTGTCGTTGTCCCCTTCATCGACCACATTGCTGTCAGCTCCTCTGTGAGCTCCGTTACTCCCCGGACATCACAGCTCTCATCTAAGGCCAATGAGAAAAAGTCAAAACTTGCCACTTCACGTTGCAGCTGAAGCTCCAGGTTCCCCACGGTTCGCCTGGACAGCGGGATTTGCTCAAATGCGCCTTTTTTTCAGGGCATATTAGTGCTGCGGAGTCCACCACGCACTCTTTGACAAACTCTCCCTCCGAAAACAGCTTGCTGTTTTTAGCTATTGTGTGGGGTATCACAAAGCTGGTCCTGGTTGCTGCATCCCTGGATGTGTGAAGCTTAGTAAAAAAGCCTTGCTGCTTTTGCAACTTTGCTAGCAAAGCTTCGGATGTCCGTGCCCTCTCAGCATCAGATGAGTTCTTGTATTTTTCTGAGTGTTTCTTGTCATAATGCCGACTCAAATTGTAGTCCTTAAAGTAGTGGTAACAGCCTCCTCAGAGTCTTACTCCACCCACATTTCATATTTGAAAAATGCGGCCCAAAGAGGCGTTTCCTGTAAGACCGAGAAGGCGGAGCTACGGCCGTGATTGACATACTGAAATTTGAATACAGATGGCGACGGAGAGCGACACTAGCTCAGAGCAGTCATTCGAGGTGGAGGACTTTTCCCCACCTTCTTCCCCAGAGGATAGGGAGGAGGGCTTATTGGGGGAAGCAAGCGGTCCTGAACCGTATCTTTTTGAGCCACTAGCTCGTGAGTTGTCAGAGGCCCCTGGAGTCGAGCCAGCAGGAGTATCAAGGCATCGAATGGGTCCAGTCTCTGAGTGGTAAGTAGCTTTTAGCCACAGCTAGCTATATTTAGCTTAGCTAAAAGTAATATTGTATGACTGCCTCGACAGGTGCACCTGCGGCCACTGCACATCATTGTCTGCCAGAGAAAATGTGTGCTGCAGAGAAACGCCCAAGGTATAAAAATAAAAGTACCCCACCATGAGAAAAGCATTCTGTAATGTACACATTTGTTACACAATCACTAACATCATACTAATATTGAACTCTTATAGACCTGATATCAGTTGTTCTTTGTCATAGGTAATGCTCAGGTGTCAGCAGGTGGGTGTAACCTCCTGCATAACAGAGCATCCTGGTTTTGAGGCTGTTGCTCTGAATCCCTACGTGTTGCAGGCAGTTTATGGCACCTTTCTGCAACTCTATGGGGAGATGCAGGAGACTACGCTCAACAGGTAAGACAACTGTCAAATTACTTTTTTTATGAATACTTTATAACTCATACCACCTCTTTCTCAGCTGTTACAGACATCTGGCGTACCGGAATGTGGTCAGGTGGTGTTGGGGTTACCTGGGACAGCACGTTCGTGTTGTGATCCCGTCATGCGCTGTCTCCAGAATAAGGCAGGAGTTCCCAGAAGACGGTGCATACAAAGGATTCCTCCCTCTTCTGAACTAATATATATTTTTTTGATTAAATAAATGTTATAATATATATTTCCTGTATTGATTCCTGTCCATAAAAAGCTGCATAAATCACAAAACGGTAAATGCACTTCTTTACACTTTGACATTATTTATATATACACACATATAGCCACATACTTTCAAATGAGCTCTTACAACAGTAAGGTTCTAATTCGGGGTTAATTAATGCTGCTGTAACAAGTGAGTTTACACCCTGTGTGATTAATGAAGTCTATTCTAGAGCAGGTTCAATTAGGTAAAAATGAATGATAATAAATGTGATATATGTATTTATACACATCAAAATATCAATATAATTGTATTTAAAAAGACACAATTGCGCTTTAAAGATAACATTTATTATAGCTACTACTAAGACAATGTTAGATAACAATCTGATCATAACTTTCAAGATTTTTGACAAAACTCTAAACCACAAGCAGAGATTCTGGAGCCATGTGAGGAGAGGTTGGGCCAACAGTGATGTTTCATAGGTTCCTTAGACTGGAGGTAGCTTTCACTGTGATGACAAACGTGGAGATGGATCCCGGGAGCACAGGTTTTTCTGTTACAAGATCAGGAGGCTCTAAGGAAAAAGTAATATTAGTATGACTAGTATGACTTACAAAAGCAAGACTGGTGAGTTTTGCTATGTTACATACGGCCAAGATTTTCAAGTTGTATGGGAGCCACAGAGCAGAAAGGTTGTAGAGATCAATAGACATCTGGGAGGTGGACAGCATGAGTCACGAGTGGATGAGCATAAAGATCCATAATGACGACAGGTAACTCCTCTGTCGTACAGTGGTGTGCAGCCTGGCTGAGGAGGAGAAAAGGAGAAACCACACAGAGTAGAGTACTAACTAATAATTACAATCTCCTGTGTAGCTCACCTGACGTGCACTTTAAAACCTGGACCTGTGCCTGCTCACAGCATCCCGTTTATCTGGTCTTTGGAACTGGGCACAGAGCGGTTCTGGAACCGTAATTTTGTCCGAGTACTCCTGATATGGGAGAGGATCCACCACCACAGAGTCGAACAGCAGGTCCATAAGCTTGTGCACATATACTGGAAAAGGGTTTTCAGTATTACAATAGCTCTCCATGACCATCATTTTGGTTTTATCATACAATATATGACATACATGAGGTTGGATTGGTCTTCAGGGCTCTCACTGTGTAGTCTCCACGTTTGTACTTTGGGTACACTACAGCATATCTCAGCTCACCAGTTGCTGTTGCTGCATGTGAGCGTGCTGCATTTTCATTATAGTGCATTGCAGCAATTTGTAATCTGAAATAATCAAATAAACAAACCATGTAGATTTGAGGCAAAATTCTACATTTCATGCTAAAATTTGAACAATTAGAGGCATTAATTTGAACATTTGTTGTATTCATTACCTAGACAGCATTCCTTTGAAGGAGAAGACTTGACTTTTTGGAGTAAATCTGATGATGAGACTGTGGAAAGCCTCCAAGGTGGATGTGTGGTACTGAGGGCTTATCTTCTCTACGTCCTTCACAAACCGTGGAGCTAACAGAATGGCAGTGAGCTTCTCACATGATGCTGTGCCTACGTAGAAAATGTTAATTACAAAAATTACAATTTGATCAACTTTAGAATGTTGCTATTATTTCCATTGAGAAAAAGTTACCCATAGCTGACATTTTTAGATGACAAATGTATGAAAGAGTGACTAATAGTGCTGTAGACAGGTGTGGTCATTACTTACGGCATTTTAGTACATATTATGTCAATTATGGCTGTTCTGCCTAAAACCATGAGTTGTGTGGCGCACTCGTGTGTTTAAATTTCTGCACAGCATTTTATTCTTAGTAATTAATTGCTGTTGGCCAAATGGTGGTGTGTGACCTTAGCAGCTACATGTGATGTCTGTTACTCACATGCTCAAAAAATATTTCTCCATGTTGAAGGAGGTGAAGACAAATATTCTGTTGTGGGGTGACGTGTTTTAAATGTAAATAAACCAAACAGTAAAGGCTCAGCTGTAATGAGTACATGCTACACTTACTTGGTTTGAGCCACTGTCTTGCCTGTTCTCCATCCAGAGGTGCATGCAGACAGCTAGGGAACAGGGCGTTGTCATGGCTGTGCACATTTTGGATGTGGTTGGCAACTGAAGTCCACTTTGCAACTGCCTCCTGTCCTGAGGAGGAACTGGATGCTGACCAGTAGAGGTGGTTCACCACACTTTGCTTCCACAGTCTCACATCCTGGGTCGTCTTTCTCTTCCCCAGCTCTTCGATTTTCTTACCAATTCCTGGAGAGCCAAATAGACCCACATTTAAAATAGAAAAAAAAATCCTGTAATATTCACTATATACATCCCCAAAGATTACCTTTTCCCATGTGCCAGGGGTCAAAGTAGTGACTGATTTCCTTTTTTTCCTCCCTCAAATACTTCTGCACTCCTGTGTGGCGGTCAGTCACGACTTGCTGCACATCGACCCCCCTCTCCAAAAGTGTGCTCAGACTTCTCACAAATCCCTCCTTCTCCATTCGCACACTATTCCCAACTTCATTGCTCTGAAAATAAACATAATTCTCCATTGATCTGTGAATAATTAACCATTAAATGTTTTGGAATCATCAGGTAATGTTGTACCTGTACAAGTTGGATATCAATAACTTTGTTTCTTTTGAGATCCATCATGGTGTAGCTGCCATATTTGGCTGAGTGTCCTTCAAGAAATGCAAGTTATTACTTAATTTACATTTGATAGCAAAGGAATAAAATAAATAAATTTAAACGTATTCACCAGGTGAATCAGCTCGCATGTCACCACCAAGAGTCACAGGTCCAGATTCAGTAGCCTCCTGGATGATATCAGCTTGCTCTAGCTGCCACTGCCAGCTCACTGTTGGAATTAAGAGCTTTGCCTGATGCCGACAGAATGACTGCTTGGACAGTCCCTGCACATTGAAGGCACCCAGGAACTAAAATATGAAAAGTTACGTCATGAAATGAGAGACGCACAGACCTTATCAAAACTAACCTAAACAGTTTTTGCCTATACCTTAGAAATCTGGCTAAATGATGAGCCTGTGAAAAGGACAGCAGCACAGAGCTGGAGGTTTCCTGCTGGGATGCTGTTCACCATGGGCTGACTGGACCATTCATTGTAGTGCTCACAGCATGAACACCGTTGTGTCACACGGAGCAGTGTGCCGACTGTTGTCGTGTTCACAACACAACGACCGGTACAAACGGGACACCTTCTGAACAGCCCCAGCAACTGTTTCTCATGAACAATGTACTTCTTGTCCTTTTGTGGATGGACCTCAGTGAAAGAGCTGTATAGAACACATACATTTATATATATGGTCAGAACTAAAAAATTCTAAAATGTTATAATTTTTTTTTACCTTGAACAGTTCACTGAGCTTGCACTGTCATTGAGGTGGAAGCTGGGATCAACAACAGACACCTCATATCGTGGTCTTTTCAGGGGTGTGGACGCAGCTCTGGGACTTTGTGGAAGATGAATTTCCGTCACGGTACCTGTGTCACAAGACACACTGCGGCTGGGAGCTCTAAACTGTGTGGCTATGTAAAATACAAAGAAGCAGCACATTTATAAATGTTTAAAATAGCATAAAATCACGTGTAACAATAATCTGTAAAACAAATTAAAACTAGAAGGTAATAATAAAATGTTTACATAGAAGATTATTAAAAATAATTCACCTTTGCTACGTCGATAAGGCTTTACATGAGCCTGGACAAGTGCATTTTTGCAGATTACTAAATCAGTCTGACAGCCAACGTCTTGGGTAGATTTAGCCTGAAAAAAAAAATAGAAGCACATTGATGTTGGAGTTTATAAAGTCATATAATATACAAAAGAAACTGTCCAATATATATATATATATATATATATATATATATATATATATATATATATATATATATATATAGGCGCTTTATAACATTCCTAGTGTGTGATCGTTATTATAACGTCAAAGTCAGTCACATATGATGTGAAGAACCTGAAATGTGACCTCCTGAACAGAATTCCTCACAGAACCGGGTTAGGCTTTGGTGTAAAGCTGGATTTCACGCTGTAATGATGTCTGTCAACTAGTGCTGCGTTAGAGCCACTGTTGCTGAATTACCGACTGACACAAAAACAACCCGAATTTTCTCCGAGCCTGACAGAAATAGTCAAGTGGACCTTTTTTGTCGGCCAGGGCTTTGAGAAATGTTCCGATTCGCCGCTGATTCTAACCTTACATCCCGTTCCACATTTTGTGAACTTGACAAATTAGCCCGAAGGCAGTGCAGGCTGATATTAGCTAAATGGAGTGAACCACGTCTCTCAAACTTTGCATTTAGGTAGGAAATTGTCTTTAGAAGATGTTAACTTTTATTTAGCTTACTCACCTCAGACTGGAGCCCGCCATGGTGGGGGAGCAGAGTCGGTGGGCTGCATCTAATTCGTGGAAGAGCCACGGTGGGCACGGCCTCCCTCTTCAAACGGAGACGTGCAGAATAACCCAGTTCAAACTCCATCATGTTGGCGAAGGAATCGCGGGTAAAATGCTGGTTGCAGACTACAGCACCAGGCGGGAGCTGACTGTTTTCCAGTACACCGATTGCGCGCAACCACTGGCGCCTAATTTCTAAGTCCAGTGGAAAGGAGTGCAACCCCACAGAGCCACCACAACCAACTACACTACACCTTTTAACCATACTAACACGATATGGAACACTAAACCTGAATTACTTTCCTAATAAAACTAACAGCTAAACACTAACTAAACTACAATATCTAACAGCCAAGCTAACACTAAATAAGTATGTATAACACTAAAAGCTATGCTAAAGACTAGAATATGCTAATGATATATGCTAACGATATGGAACACTAAACCTGAATTACTTTCCTAATAAAACTAACAGCTAAACACTAACTAAACTACAATATCTAACAGCCAAGCTAACACTAAATAAGTATGTATAACACTAAAAGCTATGCTAAAGACTAGAATATGCTAATGATATATGCTAATGCTGAACTACCGCTAACCGTCCTACACTCGCTTGCAAATCCAACTCCCAACTCGCCACAGGGCGTGGCCGAGACTCTCGTTGCTTTATAACTTTGGCACAAGAGCTGCTACGTAGTACTCTACTGGTTTACGTAGTATCTTACTCTTTAGCCATTGGCTAAAATTTATTCAAAATGTGTCAAATTCTGTGTTTTAAGCTGAAGGTGGCGCATTACTGTGGTTTTTAGGCTGAAAAATTAATTTTTAAAGAAAATGCACCAAAATGCTAAAATAATGAATACACACATTTAAAACACTATTAGACACTCATTTATACAGTTCATCAGCAAAAAAAAGTTAATTTAGACGTTACTTGCTCTTTAAACACGGCAATCTCCTCCCCGCAAACCAAACACACGGCTTTGCCTCCGACTTCAGTAAAAAAAATACTTAGCAGTCCAATTTTTGTTGAAAATCCTGTATTTGGCATCTTTCTTACTTTTTTTTTTTTTTTTTTTTTGCATGAGCGGACATTTCTGGGGCTACAATCACCATGTCAACCGCGGGCACTTGTTGCTATACGTATTGCGTCATTGTGCACGTAAAAAACAACTTCAAAATAAAAGCAATGCAGCCTTAGCCCATGCATGAGGTAAAATGAGAAATACATTTATTTTGTAATTTCCAATTAACCTTACGCGGGCCGGTCAAAGTCAACCAAAGGGCCGTATGTGGCCCGTGGGCCGTAAAATGCCCAGGTCTGCTCTAACACCAGTGTCATCATGCTATACGAAAAACAGTGGCAGCTTCTCATTCCTGAGATTACCACGAATCCATCGATACCAAGTTTGTCCTGGTTTTTAAGTCAAGACTCAAGACCCATCTTTTTAGGTTAGCTTTTATCTAAATATTTTCTACAGTTTTATTTCTCGTTTTACATGATTATATGTTATTACTTGCTTTGCATGTTCTATATAATTATATTTTAGCACAGTTTTATTATTAAATTATTATTTTACTGTCTATATCATTTTATTTATTACTTATTTTCTAATTTTTGTCATTTATATTAGCTCTTTTATTACATTTTTACTCATTTTAATCCAGTGTTTCCTCTGTGGGGGCCCTCTGCCCCGGGAGCGGTGGTCGACTGTAGCTTCCTGGGCGCTCTATAGGTGGGGGGTCATTGCTCCCCCTCCACTGAGCGCCCTGACTTAGTGTGGAAGACCTGATGCTGCCGGGGCAGACGGCTCCTCTGATGGCGTTTCCTTGCGTTACCATACTTGGCACATCTGGACTCAGCCTAATATAATTTTTACTTGTATGTGTGTGTGAGTCTGTGTGTGCGTGTGCGTGTGCTTGCATATGTTTGTAAATGTTTTTAACCTGTTATGGGAATCTGGGGTCATTTTGTAAAGCACTTTGAATCACACTTTGTTTGAAAAGCGCTTTAGAAATAAAATTTGATTGATTGATTGATTGATTGGTCCATAACTGGGAAGGAGCTGAAATATCCACACAGAGTGAACCCGTTTTTACTGTGAGGTTCGCGAATTAATTGGCGCAGGCCGCCCGCGATAATAATTCTGATTAATATATGTATATATATTAATTAGTGTTTTCACTGATAACACTAATTAATTTATATTTGATCTTGATGGTGAAACTAAAGGCGTTTAACACTGAACACCTAACATGAATGCAGCTTCTGAGAGCTAGCTAATATCAGCTAAAACTGTGTTCTGCTGCTGCTGCTCACCTTCCTTCTTGAATAACCTAGTCAATACTTGCTTCTGTTCAATAAACTTTTTCTCCTTCTCTTCTTTTCTGGAAGCCAGATTTCCCTTTCTTGGGAAAAGGCATGACTGACTCTCCTGCCTCCAGCTCTGGCTGTCGGCATCTGCGATGTCTCATAGCTGTACATGCGGCCGTGCAGCCCCTGGCTGCTGGTGTGGACTAAACCACTTTGCACATTTTTAAGGGGTGATAGATGCCTCAGAGATTATTCAGTTATTATTTTTAAGGCGAAATTCTGTTTCTTAACCTCTTTATCCAGGTAAAGGGAAGTTTATTAAGACATTAAGTAAGTTGGGGAAAAAAACAACAACAATAAAACATTTTTATTCAAAGCTGTCTCAGGGCCCCTCCCTGCAGTGGGCCCTGGGTAAACGGTACCTGTTGGGTATTTTTAATCTATGTTCGGTAATTTAATTTAGCATTATTCACTATTATGTTGCGTATTTTAATTTATACTATTGTTCTTATATTACCTTAAACTTAAATTACCTTAAAGGAAGTCATAACACCCACAGAGGGATTAGATTCTTAATTTGGTAAACTGTAACAAACCTTTGAACAGACAGACAAACTCTGCAAAGTGTGACACTCTACAAAGGCCATAACATACGTTACAAAGCTCACTTTGTAACGGGTGAGAAAGAATCAGACCATACAACACGGAAGCCATTTTCCTCTCACAAAGGAGCCGGGAGCTCATGGAGGGGTTTTATTCACAAAATGTTCACACCCACAAATTCCACAATCACAAGAGAAGTTTCTAGAGTTGAGCTAATTTTCCTACCTGACCAGTTTGCTTTTAACTAATGGAAAACACTTTGGTCTTAGAATGCACAGGACTAAAGAAAACTTCAGATACTGGATCAAAATGCCTAAAGCAGAAAGGAGTTTCTGAAAACACCCAAACGTAAAAACAAGTAAGGTCAGGTTTTTCCCCAACACATTTAACAAAAGATTTCACAACAAAGATGAATAAATAAAAATACCTAACAGTACCCTTTCCCCCCCCAGTCCGACGCCCCTGCCTATGAGCATAGTCATGGTCATAGTCTCACCGATGTAGACGGGGTGTTTGAAGCTCATGGGCCCCATCAAGACCTGGAGCACAGTCTTCGAAGACAAGATCACTGGAATCCCAAAGAAATCGGTGACAGTTAACATGCACGGAATGAGTGTGGGGGGGGGGGGGGGGCGCAGGCCCTCCCCACTATTCTCGCAGATGCCGTTATAAAAACCTTTGCTCATGATCGTAATGTCTGAACCCGTGTCTATCAAGGCGTCACAGCAGTGTCCCTGTTGTACAATGACCCTTACTGTGGGTCTACCAGCCCCCTTTTGCACGTCCATAGGTGCCAGCAGTATTTTGTCAGCCACGGCAACAGCGGTACCTGAGCCGTCGTCCACGGGTGTGTTCTTTATCATGACCAAGGATGGAATGATCGGCGAGATGTAGGTGTTTTCCTGTGAGTCAGAACCTTTCAAAACATCAGCCTGCAGCATCCTCGTCTCATCTGGCGGCTTTTCGGCCAAACACGGGGTCGATGCCAGTGTCGCCTGAAAATCACGCACAAAATGTTTGACGTCCTCAACGTCCTGCTGAAGAGTGCAGATCATATTCCTCATCCCAGTCATCATCGTTTGGAAATCGCTGCTCATCGCAGCCAGAAGTTGTGATGGCAATTGCATTGTTTCCTCTGGGCCCATCTTCCAATTAGTTACGAGTTCTTTAAATTACTAATCTTACCCAGAAACAACTCTTACCTGTAGACTTATTAAAGAATTAGTTACAGGGAAGCTTGGTTTTCGAATGAATATTCGGGGCAAAACCGTTAAGTAATGCCACAAATATCACTCTCTGTTGACCTGCCCAAGATGGCCGGTTGAGCTACGAGTTGGGTCACTCAAAATGGCGGATTGTTGCGCATGCGTTGTCCGTCACTTGGCGTCTAGCCACGTAGCCAAATCCGATTCTTTACACCGGCGCACTTTAAAGAACCACCGCTAACGCAACCGATTGTACCTAGTACTCGAAGGCGTAGTGGATTTTGAGACGCAGAATGGCTGCGTCGAAACGGCTTGACAGTTTGTCGGTATGCGCCACCGTATGTCGCACCGGGGTGACTAGTTAGCACTTTGGCTAAGCTAGTGAATGCCTGGAGCGACCAGGACTTAATGGTCCAAACGGACCGGTCCAAGCAACCAAACGAGCGTGAGCGACGTGGTAATTTCTGGACTTTAGCGTCCGCACTCTGGGCGTGCAGAGGCGCTCTTCCGTGTCTAACTTTAGCTAATAGCGAATTAATGCTAGCGGTTGAATGCTAGCGGATTAATCTTAGCGAGTTGACTGGGACGGTAGTCGGGGATCAAGCGGCTACCAGACGGAAGTAACTTCCGACGGGGATATCCCTATCCCCGGTTTCACAAACAATTGCACACAGTGTCACAAACACACACGACAAACAAGAAAACATGCAGTATTCAACGTACAAGACAGGAAAATACCTTCAGTGGTAGGCCTAAAATGGCCGCTATGTGCCACGTCAGCCTTAGAGTGGTTTGATGAAACAGCGCCTCCTGTGGAGGGTGACTAATGTCCAACCCCCCTTTACGTGAAGCAAATGTTCACCACTAGCTGAATGAGAGAAGTTTATTTTGTCTAACTCAGACGGCTATTAGAGTCCCAATATGTCTCAGACTCGACACAAAGTGCTTTAAAACTGTGTAGATATCTGGCCAAGGCTCGCCATTAAATGTAGCGGAATATAGTTGGTATATTCTTACACTTTTATTAAGGTCCAGAGATATCACTGATCTCAACCTGAGCTGCATCATTAATCTTTGGACCAGGCCCTTAGAATCAAAAGAGGTTGTTTTTACTACAGGGAATTTTATTCAAACACCTTGTATTGAATTGGAGACAAGAAGAGAGAGAGAGAGATGGGATGTTTAAGAATATTTATTTGATAATTATTCAAAACAATCACCAGGACTAACTCTCTAATGATGGATGCAGATGGATGTAATGCTGAAGTGTTGGTGTGTGTCAGTTCAGAACCTCCATCTGGTGGAGGCGAGTCTGAGTGCGAGGTGTTGTTGCCCTAACCGACCGACGAGGGACTTCAGGAGGAAGACATGAGACGCAATCTCTGCCGATCTATGTACCGTGCGGAGACCCCCGTGTTAGATCCGGATGCCAGGTCCTCGACCCTCCTTGGTGCTGGAACTGGTGAAACCGCGTCGGCAGCACGACAAACCAGTCTATGGATAGTCTCCCGGTACAACGGCAGATTTCAGCGTCACGTAGAGACCCCACTTTATTGGGTCATAGAGTTCAGCTTTATTCTGAAGGAACCGTCATCTTGTTGATAAAACGACAGAGTTTTCCAGCTTGACAGTTCTCAGCTTAAAAGTAGAAAATACAGCTGGCCAGTCTGTACTTCACTTAGCGATGATGGACATCAGATGAATTTGAGAGCTGGTTGAACTCACGGAACTATGTTGAAACTTGCGGTGGAACTGAATTAAAATGGCATTGTTCTGTTTAATTAGTTTAGTTGTTTATGATTCTTAGCAAATCGGAGTGGACAGATTAACTAAACACCACAGAGCTCTGCCACGCATCAGAACGGAAAGTTCTGATTGGATGAGTGAACAATGTGTCATGTGTTTACCTTATGTGGATCAGGATGTCTAGCTCAGTTAGCCCAAGTCCTGTTATTCATTAAACACATAAATCATAACATTGTGATTTCACACATCGGTCACCTGATTATTATCGACCAACAGTTGTTTTGATTAGCTTCATTAGAAATAAAGTTCTTAGATTAACTAATGAAAAGCATTCTTCGTCCTTCTTCTGTCTTCTTTGCTGGAATGTAAACAACCGAAGCAAGCGCACGACCTTGGCAATTTATGCACACTGTCACTGTGTCAAAGGGCAGCTGTTAAGGGCAGAAATGGCATATTCATAACCCTACACCAGGCACTAATCTAACCAGGCCATTCCAAAGAATACTCAAATACTAATCTAACTTACTAGCATTGGTCCAAATGGAATACAAGAGAAGGAAACGCATGACAGAATAATCTGCACAGATGATGGCAGCCAGGTAAGCAGCATGTACTCCACGTTGGTTCATCGTAGCACGTCTTGCTCCTAAAGGGCTTTTGTAGTGTATATTTAAATTGACAGCCTTCCTCATCAGGTCTAAAAAAAAGCAATGTAATGGATTTATTCCACTCTGCCTGATATACCTGCAGAGCAACCAGATGCACTCAGTGAGAAATACAGGGAAAGATTGCGTTGTTATGATCATGTTGCCCGCCTCACCTCCAAGGATTTTGATAATTTTTTTAATTGCCACCCAAATCAGACAAGCAAGAGTCAATCTAAATGCATTTGTCTTAAAGAATAGAGTGTAGGCGGATAATGGTGCAACCTATTTTATTTCATCTACTACTACACAGAGACAACACGTTTCATAGATTCTGCCATCAGGTCTCGCTCCAGTCATGAAGCGTCTCCACCTCCTCCCCCACCTCCTATATGTGGAAGGAGACCGCTGATTACTTGTGTGCTGTAAATGAGACTCTGACCACACCTGTCACCAGTCTTGTGGCCCTGCCCACACCTCCCTCTCCTGCACCGCCACTTTTTGGATCACAGGGTTGTGAAGCTACCTAAATGCTCACAATGACCATTTCCTGCCAGTGGCATGGCACCATAAAGAAGTATTATGTTTAACAAATCCTCACCCTTAATTCGCAAAACATAACTGCTGCTGCTGCAGTATACAGTACTTATTATTCAGATAGTTTGGAAAACACAGTGTAGAACTCCCAAAATACACTAATAGCACAGAGGGGAATCAATTGCCATGTCCACTGGAAGTTCTCAGCAGCAAAACAATAAAACCACTTTTGTATAATGTAATTTTAAAACGGATAAACCACACACACACACACACACACACACACGCGCGCGCACACACGCACACTCGCACACACACACACACACACGCACACACACACACACACACACACACACACACACACACACACACACACACACACACACACACACACACACACACACACACACACACAAATGAATCCATGTTTTGTTGAATCCAACTCTACATGTAGGTTCATTATTGAGATGGTTTTTTAACGTTGTTTTTAAACCAAAGGTGCTTTTAGTACAGGCAAAGCAGTTCTGCATATACAGGTCATATATTTAAACCCAAATATGCTAATTGAAAAAAGTAAATGTAGAAAAATGTCGGTTAACACCAATCTGGACCAGTTTGCAAAAACTGGAAATGCATCTTTTGTTTTCTAAGACTGACGTAGCCTGTTAGGTTGTGTATAAACCAGTTAAACCTTTTTAATTCATAACATCTGATTTCTAGAAACCGAAAATGAATATAATTTTAGTGACTAAGTTGCACTTAAGCCTACACACTCCTCCTTAACTGAAGTTTTCTGAGGATGTCCTTTTTCAAGAAAATCCATGACATGAGCTGAAAGGATTAGGTCATAAGACATGGACTAACTTACTCAACAGCAGAAATGGTGCTTTTTCAGCTGATCTACAAAGAGACTCGTTAGCGGGACTGTCACAACATGTGTTATTAGTTAATCATTAATTTATTTATTTTTTCAGATATTCACGCTGTTGTATGCTAATCATATTCACACATACCCTCAGCAGGTAAATGGCTTGTATGTGTATAGTGCCTTAAGCTTGGTTTATGCTTGACGCATTTACTTTCCGCTTGGTGATGCGGCTCGTGGATGGAACGCGCTTCACAACTTGCAGCGTTTATGGTTCATGCGGCTTGTCTCTGCGATGAGCCAATATTCTCCCAAACTGAACGGGGCAGCATGGAGCTCTACGGCATGCATCCAACACCACACCATAGAAGTAAAAATTACTGTTGTTTACAACATGGCATTCCAGCATTTTTAACAGCGTCCTCGTCTTTTCCAACAGTGTGAGCTATTTCTCTCCAAGAATTATTAACATGTTGATGACGGTGCTCTTTGAGAGCTGAATCATACAAATGTCTGTATTTACAAACCTCTGCCATACTAGTTCTTGCCAGTCCACCATGTTTTCCTGCGTCCGACCATCCGCATGGTTAGAAAATTTCCTGGGTGCGCGGTGTGGAAAGTTTGGGCCGTGCGGAGGCGCGGTGGAGGGGCGTGGTTGTTAAAATGACGCAATTTCGCCGTGCGAACCTCGCGGACACGTCAAGCATAAACCAACCTTTATAGAGTCCTACAACCCCCCAAGGCGCTTCACAACACAACAGTAATTCACTCACGTACTCACACGCTGGTGGTGATGAGCCACATTGTAGCCAAAGCTGCCCTGGGGAAACGGTCCCTCCAACCACCACCAGCAGGATGTGTGCCTGTGTGCCTTGTCCAAGGACACAACAACTGCCACGAACTGAGTGGGATTTGATCCCGGAACCTTCTGGCTTCCTCCTCTGCCACCGCCGTCCCAGGCAGATAAAGCTTTAAAAAAAATCAAATGACTGGATCCTCTTTATGACAATGGGTAATTGTTTTCTAACTGTTCTTACACAAACATGTGTTAGTTTTAATTCTGCATATTCATCTTTTAGAAGTCTTTTGACAGTACCTCACTGGGCTGTGACTTATAGTTGACATACTGTCACAAACGTGCAGGTGAGCGAAGCGGAGATGAGGTGAGGATCCACACGCGGATGAGGAAGGCAGGCGGACAGGTAGGAACGGTTTTACAATAGTTTTAATATCAAGCACGCAGGACATAGAAACAACGAACCAACAAGAGACACAGGACTGAAGGAGTTTAAATACACGAGGGCTGGGAGCTTGGGTGACTGGAAAACGAGAGGCAGGTGGGAGCAATTAACAGAGACACATGACTAAACAGAATGGGGAGACAAGACAGGGTGTGACAGTTACCCCCCCCCCCCCCCCCACCCTCAAAGGGTGGATCCCAGACGCCCACAGGAACACAGAGCAGGGTGGGAGGAGGAGGACCAGGAAGGAGGGCCAAGAGGAACTGAGGGACCGGTGGAGAGGAGGCAGGAACCAGGAAAGTCCGAAGACCTGCGTCTGGGGCAGAGGAGGAAATGACGACGAGCTCTTGGGGGCCTGCGTCTGGGGCATAAGAGGAGACGACGACAAGCTCTTGGGTGCCTGCGTCTATGGCAGACGAGGAGACGACGACATGCTCTTGGGGGCCTGTGTCTGGGGCAGAGGAGGAGACGAGGATGGGCTCTTGGGGCCCGCATCTGGCGCAGAGGAGGGGACGAGGATGGGCTCTTGGGGGCCTGCGTCTGTGGCAGAGGAGGAGACGCCGACGGGCTTTTGGGGGCCCATGCCTGATGAGGGCAGGACTGGCGGTGACCGGAGGTAGAGACGCCGGAGGAGACGTCCTTGACGTCTGGACTGGAGGCAGCGTCGACGACCTCTGGACTGGAGGCGGTGTCGTCCTCTGGGCTGGAGACGGTGTCGACCATGGGACTGGAGACGGCGTTGACCACTGGACTGGAGAAGGCATCGACCACTGGACTGGAGAAGGCATCGACCACGAGACTGGAGATGGCGTCGACCACAGGACTGGAGATGGCGTCGACCACAGGACTGGAGACGGCGTCGACCAATGGACAGGAGACGGCGTTGACCACGGGACTGGAGACGGCGTCGACCACAGGACTGGAGACGGCGTCGACCACGGGACTGGAGACGGCGTCGACCACTGGACTGGAGACGGCGTCGACCAATGTACTGGAGACGGGGTCGACCACTGGACTGGAGACGGAGTCGACCACGGGACTGGAGACGGCGTCGACCCCTGGCCTGGAGACGGCGTCGACCACAGGACTGGAGATGGCGGAGACGTTGAACTGGAGGGAACGTCGACCTCTGGACTGGAGGGAACGTCGACCTCTGGACTGGAGGGGACGTCGACCTCTGGACTGGAGGGGACGTCGACCTCTGGACTGGAGGGGACGTCGACCTCTGGACACAAGGGAGCGTTGACCTCTGGACACGAGGGAGCGTTGACCTCTGGACACGAGGGAGCGTCGATCTCTGGACACGAGGGGCCGTCGATCTCTGGACACGAGGGGCCGTCGACCTCTGGACACGACTTCTGGACCACCACGGGAACTGGCTGTGATGCATCCACCGGGACCACCGCTGGAACAGGAGCTGACTGAACTGGTGGTGCCGGAAACTGGGAGAGCAGGGAGGATAGATTGTCCAGCTGGAGCTCCTGGAGACTGAGTTGGGCCAGCTCAGCTCGGAGACCGGCAAGCTCTGCTGGGTGGACTGTGGGCTCGATCCTTTGGCCAAGAGATGAGGGAGCTGCAGACTGGACCGGAACCTTCTCCTGGCAATTCGGGGAGGATAGGGTGTCCAGCTGGAACTCCTGGAGGCTGACGAAAAGAAAGAAAGAAAGAAAGAAAGAAAGAAAGAAAGAAAGAAAGAAAGAAAGAAAGAAAGAAAAGAAGAAAGAGAAAGAAAGAAAGAGAAAGAAAGAAAGAAAGAAAGAAAGAAAGAAAGAAAGAAAGAAAGAAAGAAAGAAAGAAAAATATCATTCTATAGCGCCTCTCAAGATAAAAATCACGAGGCGCTTCACAAAAACAAAAACAAAAAATATAAAAATTGTAAAAATATAAAAAAGCACTTCAAAAATGTTTAAAAATATATTTAAAATGAGCAAGAATAAGCAATTGCGATTTAAAAGAAAAGATGTTAAGAAAGAGAGAGAGAGAGAGAATAGGAAAGAGGGAAATCAGTGGATCCTGAGGAAGGTGGAATAGGTGGGGAGAGCAGAATAAAGAGAGAGTGGTTGAAGAAGGTCTTACAAAAGCCAGCTTGAACAAGTGAGTCTTCAGCTGCTTTTTGAAGGAGACCACTGAGTCCACTGATCTCAGGCTCAGGGGGAGAGAGTTCCAGAGTCTAGGGGCCACAGCAGCAAATGATCTGTCACCTTTGGTCTTTAGCCTGGTGTGCTGCGCAACCAGTAGGCTTTGATCACTGGACCTCAGGGACCTGCTGGGGGTGTAGGGACTAAGAAGATCACCAATGTAAGATGGTGCTTGTCCATGTAAGGCCCCATAGACAAGAACCAGGACCTTGAAATGAACCCTGAAGTTGACTGGCAGCCAGTGAAGCTGGAGGAGAAGCGGGGTGATGTGAGTGTATTTGGAGGACTTGGTCAGAAGCCGAGCACAGGCATTCTGAACCACCTGTAGATGTTTCAGGGAGGTTCTGCTCAGACATGTGAAAAGAGAGTTACAGTAGTCTAAGCGTAAGGAGACGATGGTGTGGAGAACTGTCTCAAGTTCAGGCCGAGACAGAATGGGACTCAGCTTAGCAATGTTCCCGAGATGGAAGAAGGAAGAGCGAACAAGAGAACTGACATGAGAATCCAGGGTGAGAGCTGGGTCAAAGGTCACACCAAGATTCCTGATGGAAGGTTTGGTGTGGGAAGCAAGCTGACCAAGAGAGTCTCTGACTTTGGGAACCAGCTTGTCTGGGGCACAGATGAGGATCTCAGTCTTATCTTCATTCAGCTGAAGAAAGCTCCCAGCCATCCAGGCTTTGATAGAGTCAAAGCAGGTGTGTAACAGCTGCACCTTAGACATCTCATGGGGCTTAAAGGAGATGTACAGTTGGATGTCATCTGCATAAAGATGGTAGGAGATTCCTTTGAAGGAGCTCAGGATGTGCTGAAGAGGAAGCAGATAGAGGAGGAAGAGTAGAGGCCCCAGCACAGAACCTTGTGGGACACCATGGGTAAGAGGTGGTGGAGGACCTAAACTTGGAGACGGCCACAGAAAAGGAGCGCTCAGAGAGATAAGAGGAGAACCACTCCAGAGCAGATCCTGATAGGCCTACCCAGTCTCTCAGCCTCTCCAGTAGCAGGTGATGGTCAACAGTGTCAAAGGCTGCAGTCAGGTCCAGCAGGACCAGAACAGAACAGTCCCCTGCATCACTGTGAGTCAGAAGGTCATTAGAGACCCTAAGAAGAGCTGTTTCAGTAGAATGAGCTCTACGAAAACCTGACTGGAAGCTATCAAAGATGTTATGTTCATCAAGAGCAGCTGTGAGTTGTTTAGCCACAACCTTTTCCAAGATCTTGGAGATGAACGGAAGTTTAGAGATGGGTCTGAAGCTGCTATGTGTTGAGACTCGGTTTTTTAAGAAGCGGGTGGATTACAGCATTCTTAAAGTAAGCAGGGACCTGACCAGAAACCAGAGAAGCATTCATTATAGAGAGCATGCTGGGACCGATGGACAGAAAAGCACTTTTAAACAAAGATGAGGGTAAGATGTCGAGGGGGCATGCAGAGGTCTTCATAGAGTTAACTAGTTTGGTTAACTCAGGCAAAGAGACAGGACCAAAGCTATCTAGGATGATGGGCCTGGTTGGAGTCGGGAGAGGCAGCGATAAAGCTGATGGGTTTTCATCCACAAACTCTCAATTTTTCTGCATTGGCGCTCTGGTGACGAGCTGACGGATCCGGCCAAGCTCCGCCTGGAGGCCGGCGAGCTCTGTCAGCTGGGCTGTAGGCGTGGTCCCTCCACCTGCAGATGATGGAGGCACTGATTTGACCGGCGACGGGACTGCTGGTCTGACTGGGGGCGGGTCCAAGCTGGCGCGCCGAGCCGGAGCTGCAGCGAGCTCGTGGCTCCGTCCCGGGACCAGGGGTGACGGTGGAGCCCGGCATCCTTCCCAACGCCATGGGCCAGCTCCGGGGGAGCACACAGCCAGTCTGGTGCCCACGTAGCAGGAGCGGTCTAGCTGCGTCTCCTGGTCCAACCTCACATCTGGCTTCGGGAGGGCGGAGGGGATCGTCACAGCCGGGGTTCGGCGACGGCATCTGCGGCAAGACGATGCCAGAGGAGGTGAAGCCGGCCGATGATCTGCGGTTAAAAACTGGAGCAAACACTCCCAAGGAAGAACCTCCCCGCTGGATCCTTTACTGGGTTGGTTCATTCCATCACAAACGTGCCGGTGAGCGAAGCGGGGATGAGGTGAGGATCCACACGCGGATGAGGAAGGCAGGTAGAAACGGTTTTACAATAGTTTTAATATGAAGCACGCAGGACATAGAAACAATGAGCCAACAAGAGACACAGGACTGAAGGGGTTTAAATACATGAGGGCTGGGAGCTTGGGTGATTGGAAAACGAGAGGCAGGTGGGAGCAATTAACAGAGACACATGACTAAACAGAATGGGGAGACAAGACAGGGTGTGACACATACAGGTTCTCTTACAAAAGTTGATTCATTCACTAGCTCATCTTAAAGGGTGAAACTAACATTTCAGATAAGACTCGTTACATACAAAGCCAGATGTTATAATTGTGATGATTATAGCTTTCAGCTTATGAATTCCCCAAATTATAAATCTCAAGACAATTAGAATATTAGATAAAATCAATAAAACAAGCATTTTGAATTAAAAAGACCTGTAAAAAAGTATAATCATGCATCCGTAGACATTAATTAGCTTGGGACCTTTTTGCTTTTACTGATAAAAATGAACTTTGCATGATATTCTAGTCTGTTTCACCTGTATTATAATAAAAAAAACATGCAAATTTGTATCTGGAAAACAGTTGAATTTGAATATCTTTGTGCTTATTAGAACTGAAGACATTGGGACATTTATGTAAATGCCATTCAAATATTTGTATTGCAGCTTAATAACAAAGTGTTCTAAATACATCTTAATTTGTTCACAATGTATCCACAATGTTGGCTTCATCAGAACGTGATCTTCAGTTTTCGCTGGAGCAGTTTGCAGCCGATTGTGAAGTAGCTGGGATGAGAATCAGCTCCTCTAAATCTGAGACCATGGTCTTGATTCAGAAAAGGGTAGAATGCCTTCTCTGGGTCAGGGATGAAGCCCTGCCCCAAGTGGAGGAGTTTAAGTATCTCAGGGTCACGAGTGAGGGAAAACTGGAGCGTGAGATCGATAGGCTGATTGGCGCTGCATCTGCAGTGATGCGGGCGTTGTACCGGTCTGTCGTGGTGAAGAGAGAGCCGAGTCAAAAGGCGAAGCTCTCGATTTACCGGTCGATCTACGTTCCTACCCTCACCTATGGTCATGAGCTTTGGGTAGTGACCGAAAGAACAAGATCGCGGATACAAGCGGCCGAAATGAGTTTTCTCTGCAGAGTGGCTGGGCGCTCCCTTAGAGATAGGGTGAGAAGTTCGGTCATCTGGGAGAGGCTCGGAGTAGATTCACTGCTCCTCCACATCGAGAGGAGCCAGTTGAGGTGGCTCGGGCATCTGGACAGGATGCATCCTGAATGCCTCCCTGGTGAGGTTTTCTGGGCACATCCAACTGGGAGGAGGCCTAAAGGTAGACCCAGGACATGTTGGAGGGACTATGTCTCTCACCTGGCCAGGAATTGCCTTGGGATTTCCCCTGAGGAGCTGGCCCAAGTGGCTGGGGAGAGGGAAGTCTGGGCCTCGCAACTTAGGCTACTGCCCCCGCGGCCCGACTAAGGATAAGCGGATTAAATTGGATGGATGGATAGATAGATGGATGTATCCTCTTTTTATTTACTATCTTGCATTTTCTTCTTTTATTGTAAGTCGTTTTTTTTTCAGCCAGCCCAAACTTAGTGTCAAACCTTAACCCTGTTTCTCATTCTAAATTTCCCGTTAACTGTGTTTGAGAGGAACGATACAACAAGAAACTCATTTTTGTATGCACAAGTGGGTTAAGGTTAGGATGGGGGTGAGGGTGCAGAGGTGGGCTGGAATCAGCAGAATTGCTCATTATTATTAATGATATGCACACACCTTGCTTCTGATTGACTAACAGAACACATTCAGCCATGTTGCAAAGTCAGTATCACTGAGAACCTCTCCACGCTCCTCACTGCAAAACTTTTTTTTTTATAAAGCTATCCCGTGGGCAGGCACGAGCCAAGATGTGTGAGGCCATGAATGCAAATTCACAGTGTGACATAGATATGACACATTTTCATATCCTAGCATATAATTTTCATTCTATTTTCTATCAGAAGCTAACACAGGATATAGGTGTAGAAGACAGATAATCAGAAATAATCGGTGATTTTTTTTCAGTCAAATACACCTTGAAAGTTCAAAAAATTTTTAGTGTTTGTCCTACTTAACATGAATAGTAAACATTGGATTCTAAAATCTGTTGCAGGTTTGATTACTTTTAAAACTTACTGTATCAGTTGAAGAGGTGTCGATTTAATGGTTGAATATTATAAACACTAACTCTTGGAAATAGGATTCACTTTGTGTCATATGGTATTTTTATGAGCAGATGTGGATTTGCTCAATGAGCACAGGATATGTTTGCATCTGTGTGTGTGTGTGTGTGTGTGTGTGTGTGTGTGTGTGTGTGTGTGTGTGTGTGTGTGTGTGTGTGTGTGTGTGTGTGTGTGTGTGTGTGTCTGTTTGCTGGCTTCTCCACCACCTGAGATTAGTGACATGTAATAAAGTCAAAACAGATGGCTGTATTTTCTGGTTTTGGCACAAAAGGGGCCTCTGAATAATAATGTAATGTTTCTGTAAATGACCCACCCTCAAGCCCATCTGTGGAGTAGCGACCCCAGGTGACCTGGTGAAAGGGCCGAGTGTGCCTGAATAGCTTTTAGGTCAAATTAAATGATACCATTTAATCCATGGCTGTGCTTTTTCAGCAAACACCAATGAAGGAATGAAGTCAGGAAGAAATGTGCACTGACCATGGTTAGCCTGTGAGAATTTCTGCACACATGTGGATCACACAAACTCATCCTGGCACATCAGTCTATGCAGGAGGTAGAGAATGTCATACTGAAGCAGCCAGAGAGGGCCTGACTGACTTTTTTTTGTTAACCAACCAGACAAAGTAGCAGCTGCTGCTGTTTTTCTTAAGTCAGCTGGAGAAATCTGCTCATATGCTTGACTTAGACATTAGGATGCTAACAAATGTGTGATGCTGCTATAATTAGTGTGTGTCTCTGTTTAAGGTTAAATCAAGAAAACATCCTTTCATAATGTTAATACATTTTATATTGTAGACAATTATACATTCCAGGGAAATTAATCATTTTCTAATGACAGATATCACAACAACTAAAGTCCAGTCTGGGGAATGACAGCAGTCTGCAATAAGCTTATCGCCTCATCACACACACAAGAGTTTATTTTGTGCTCATTTCGGAGGCTCCACAGGAAGTTTTTAATTTATTAAGAAGTAAGGGCTGGTGTTTACTGTTGTGCACGTGTGTGTGTGTGTGTGTGTGTGTGTGTGTGTGTGTGTGTGTGTGTGTGTGTGTGTGTGTGTGTGTGTGTGTGTGTGTGTGTGTGAATGTTGTCAAAAGGCCCAGGGAGGATTTCAGTCCCAGCTGCTGTGCACTGAGACTTGGCCTAGAGCCTGCAGACACACTCGTGTCAACATCAGCAGCTTTTACTTTCTGAGTGCCTTGCAGCGACGACAACTCAACCAAACAATCTGTTCCACAGTGACACATATGGAGAATGGAGCTACAATATCTTGCAGATACATCCACTTAAGCTCAGGAGAACGGTGTCAATCCAAAAGTAAGTGTTGATGAACAGTGTGAAGCACTTGCTAAATTACTGACATTTATGTGTCACTTTGAGCAGGAGTCAACTGGGTTACATACACACGACAGGAAACTAAAGATCACTAACCACCAGAGGTTTGGATTTTGAGGTCAAAATTGGCCCAGGATACAACATAAATGTAGGGTTTAGGAAAATGAGTGCTTTAAGAGCTCAATGTATATTACCTCTACTTATGATCAATAAGCTGTGATACTCTAAATATAGAATATCAATCTGCCTGGTCTTTACGGTGTTAATCAGAATATTTTAGGATTCTTTGTTTTATTAAGGGATTGTAAACACTTCATTTTGATTCAGGAAAGAGTCAGGTTTATAAAAGTAACAATTTATTTTACAAACAATTACAACTTGACAGGTTAACTAACATTTACTGTGATGGATGGAACTAGATGTGATGTATGAAATCTATGTGTGAATGGGATGTTATCAGAACTTCCGTATCTAGGAGAGCTGAGTTCTGGATGTAAAAGAATTTGGTTTGCGTTAAGCTATGAAGTTGATTATTATAAAAAACACATCAGACGCTATCTGTCATGTCTACGTACCCACTCGAAGACGCTTGTGATAGATCCGGAATGTCGAAGTCCTCGGACTTCCAGGCAGCAAGGTCCGTAGAAGAAACTGCGGCACTACTAGACCGGTCTTAAAGTTGTCTCCAGGTCACAACAGACGGATGGAACCACTTGTCTAGGACTCTTAAGGAGTGTAAACAATATCAGCTTGTTCTGTAGGAACTGTTTGCTGTATCAGCTTCACAAGTGAAAAAAAAAAAAGATTTTGACGACGTGTCAAAAGCTTTGATGGGTTACAGAGGTGTTTTGCTTCAGATGGCCGGTCTGAAGCTTTTCTCAAGAACTGATGAATCACCAGAGTGATCCAGTTTTAATGTTCTCATGTTATGATTTGTGTAGCCAACCAAAGGTTGGCAAGTTGAGGAATATTACCAAGACAACTCAGAAACACACTTTTAATCCAGATGCTCTGATCTGGGTTAAAGGGCTATCTATGTGTCACGTGTTTAACTTAACCTTTGTCCTTCTGTGAGTGGAAATGGTGATGACCTTGTCATGTAAACATGCTGAAGCATATATCAATCTTAATAATATAACATTCATTTCAAACTTCAATCATTGAGCACAGATTAATGAAAACATTTCATTATACTATAATTATTATAAGTAGCAATATACAAACGTTTATTTAATGATTATCTAGCTTATAAATTTTAGAAGTTCATATTCAATTTAGGAAATGTCATGTTGTGAGGCAAGTGTCTAACCCATGACATACAGAATCAGTTCACAGGCAAGGGTGAGTGTTCCATCAATAATTTATTAAAGGAGAAACTAAAGGAGCAGCATAAAAGTAGCTGAGTTGTTCAGACAGGGATCAGGTGTGGGAATCTGCAAAGAACAACAGAGGGTTTGCTGGATTTAGAGGACTTACAGTCTTGCGGCATAATGACTCGAGAGAGGGAAGGTGGTCCGGTGTGGGTCGAAGAAGCTTACAGGGAGTGGTATGCCGGGTTGGAGGTTGAGGGAGCTGAGCATGGAGTTAGTGCAGATCCAGGTGGGTCTTGGTGGGCTGCTGGAGGTGGATTGGCCAGCAGCTAATCCGAGCTGAGAGTATTCCTTCTTTGGAAGCATGAAGAATCCTGTAGGACGATAAGGGAAGCTTGGACCTTGAGGAGAGAACATTATTGTTGACAATTCGTTATCACGTGTTCAGAGCAACAGAGAGGCTCTGAGCTCCAGCTGATGGGATGAAGGCAGGCCGATTTAAAGGGAACACATGCAGTCTTGTGTGTCCATTTTGACCATGTTGAATGGTCAAACTGTACCTAAAACTGGCCATTGCTGGACGTTACATAAACAACAAAGAAATTATTAGAAAAAGAAAATGGAAAAATGTCAGATTGTAGGAGCCAAAAAGCAGTGTTCTGTGTACGTGCATTTTGACAAGATGTTTATCAGCCCAGCATCCTGTGTACGTGCACTTTCAACATCTTGATTGTCCAGCTGCTGCGTACGTGCAGTTTCAACATCTTGTTTTTCGGTCCAGTTTATGCAACTTCCAGTAAGTCTTGGCTTACTTTGACCATATTGGGTAATAAAACAGCATCCCATCATTTCCCGAAATCACGAGGGTGGGGGCCAGAAGAGTATAACCGATGCTGCGTGTTGTAGGAGACAGGGCTTTGCAGAAGGTTTCCAGCCGAGGCATTTAGATCGAGGCTGAAGGCTGTCCCCATGAAGTGTTGGTGATGTATTGCTGAATTGTACAAATAAAAGCCCCACGCTGAGTTTGGACAAACTGTCTCTCTCTTGTTTTTGATAAGGAAAAAGAACCACATTTGGCGACCACGAAGGGACGAAGGGATCAGTCCTCGTAAAGTAATATCATCACTAAAGTCCAGCAGATAATAAATGTTGTAGCTGTCACGCTAATACTTAAAAAAAATGTAAGAAGCATTCACTATGAAACAGGTAAAACATCAAATAAATGGTTCTCCTTACCTTTGTGAAAACATTGAGTTAAGTTTCATGCTTGAGCGTTTCTACATGTGTGGGTTTTCTGCAGGTAATTTTGTTATGATGGAGAAGATGGATGGATAGATTTGACATTAAACACTTGATTGTCCCAATTGTTGTGAAAAATAAAGATTATATTTCAGCCTCCAATCTACATTCCTACCCTCACCAATGATCACAAGCTTAGACCAAAAAAATGAGACCGCGGATACAATCAACAGGGTGTATGGGCTCTCCCTTAGAGATAGGGTCGGTCGGCCATCTGGGAGGGGCTCAGAGTAGACCTGACAGTTGAGGTGGCTCGGGCACCTGGTTAGGATGCATCCTGGATGCCTCCCTGGTAACGTTTTCTGGTCATGCCTAACAGGGAGGAGACCTAAAGGGACACCCAAGATATGCTGGAGGGACTGTGACTCTCAACTGGCCAGGAAACGCTTTAGGATTCCCCCGGAGGAGCTGGCCCAAGTGGCTGGGGAGAGGGAAGTCTTGGACTCTTTGCTTAGGCTACTGCTCCCATGACCCGACCCCAGTTAAGCGGACGATAATGGATGAATGGAACTTAAAATAAGTTGAATAAAACGTGTGTTGTAAGCAGCCACCATTGTGTGCATAACTGGATTGAAGTTAGGGGTTTGAAGGTAACACTTCTGTGGGACATGAATGAGATATATTTACTCTTGTTTTTATAAAGAAGAACAAAGCTTGACTATTATTTCTTCAGTCAGGTATGTAAAGAAATCTGACTCACAAGCTCTCTGGTATCTGTGTTAGTGAAAGAGATCCCTCGGATTATAGCACTGAGCGGCCCATCCTGCCTTAATCTGCTTAATAGGGTAAAAAAAATTCTGATCCAAATATACCAGCATTACCAACCAATGCTTTCCTACAACCTGGGACTTCCCCTACCCAATCCCATTGCATCACTGTTCCAGCTGTCATTAGGCGAGAGGCGGGGTACACCCAGGAAAAGGCCACCGGTCCATGGAAGGGAGAACACAAACAACCTTGTGTGTCATTCTTTTCCCTTTTTATTTAATTTTGAAACTTTGAATATGACCATGTACTGTACTTGTTTGAAGTCACCGCAAAATACAATCGTTATGGGTTAGTTTGTTCTTTAATAAGCATGCACATCAAAAAGAGATGCAGAAATTTTAAGTTGAGCTGAAAAAAAAAGATCCAAATAAGTACAAAGTATGCTGGGAGGACAGCAAATAAAAACAACCAAAGATTGAGCATGAAGCAAAAAGCTGAGAAAAAAAACTTATATGCAGGATAACAATATGAGTTGTCAGAAACCGATAGGAAGCCCAACATACATTATTAGTGCAGGAGTTGTAGGCAGACAAAAAGAAGCTAAAGTGTATTAAGGCTGTTCATATTAGTGAGGGCTGCATTCCTATTTTCCTACTTTTGAAATCATATACTGCACCGATTTATTTCATCTGTCACATTTTGTTTTCATATGATAAGCTGAAAGGCAACCAATTAATAAATCAGTATTTCAGACTTTCATTTATATGCATGCATGATTTCCTCAATGTAAACTAGCTAGCTTAAACTTATACAGTTAGAAAATAGTTGCATGATCTTGTCAAACTGAAATCTGTCAGTAGAAAGTGTTTATGAGGTAGATGTTCCAGCATTGCTAAATGTTGTCACGTTTTGGAGGGATGTTGGAACCCAAAATGCAGAAGCCAGGATGATACGAGACAGGAGTTGATATAAAGAAAAAGTCCTTTTATTGCAGGAAGAACAACATAAATCCAAAAGGCAGGGAGCCAAAATCCAAAAATCCAGGGAGTCCAAAAACACAAGAACTAGCAGACTGACAGAATAAATCACGCTGACAAAAACAACACTGACAACGACAATGGACCGACAAGAACAATGAGACAAGGAGAGGCTTTATACACTGGGGCTGGAGTGATAGGAGACGAGGAGCAGGTGTATGGAGAACTGGCACAGGTGAAATCACTAATGAGGAGAGGAGCAGAGCAGGACACCAGACCTGACTGGGAAGGACAAACAAACAAACAAACAAACACACACACACACACACACACACACACACACACACACACACACACACACACACACGCATCTACACATACTGACACACACATAAACTCACACACACATATACTGAGCTGGGGAACAAGAGGCTGCAGCAACAACTAGAGGGGCTGAGGATGACTGGATGACACAGGACCTGGGAGGAATGATTTTAAAGGGCTACAACATAAGACACATAACAGAGATGCAGACAAAGGACACATGAGGGCGTTAAGAGAACACAAAAGGGAATCTAGAGAGGGATGGAGAAACATTAGGAGACACATTGGGAAAGACGCAGACAAAGGACACATGAGGGTGCTATGAAACACAAAAGGAGAACCTGGAGTGGGAACTGGAGGGGCTGGGGAACAAAGGAACACAGTACATGACATTCGCTCCATAGCGAATGTCCAAAATGGCACAGATTTGAGTGGGCGATCTTCGAAATAGTCCGCAGCCCAACGGTGGGCGCTACCACCCAAACTGAATAACATGATGGAGAGCCTCTCAAAGTCAGAGGAAACCGAGTCCAGACGAGTGCATGCTTCCACAAAGATACGGCATCCATCTGGGTCGCCACAGTACCGGTAGCGGTCTGGTGGTAGAGTCCCGGGTTCTGCTGGTTTCTGTGGTGGTCGGTCCATTCTGTCACGTTTTGGTGGGATGTTGGAACCCAAAATGCAGAACCCAGGATGATACGAGACAGGAGTTGATATAAAGAAAAAGTCCTTTTATTGCAGGAAGAACAACATAAATCCAAAAGGCAGGGAGCCAAAATCCAAAAATCCAGGGAGTCCAAAAACACAAGAGGAATGAGCAGACTGACAGAATAAATCACGCTAACAAAAACAACACTGACAATGACAATGGACCGACAAGAACAATGAGACAAGAAGAGGCTTAATACACTGGGGCTGGAGTGATAGGAGACGAGGAGCAGGTGTGTGGAGAACTGGCACAGGTGAAATCACTAATGAGGAGAGGAGCAGAGCAGGACACCAGACCTGACTGGGAAGGACAAACACACACACACACACACACACACACACACACACACACACACACACACACACACACACACACACACACACACATCTGCACATACTGACACACATAAACTCACACACACATATACTGAGCTGGGGAACAAGAGGCTGGAGCTACAACTAGAGGGGCTGAGGATGACTGGATGACACAGGACCTGGGAGGAATGATTTTAAAGGGCTACAACATAAGACACATAAAAGAGATGCAGACAAAGGACACATGAGGGCGCTATGAAACACAAAAGGAGAACCTGGAGTGGGAAATGGAGGGGCTGGGGAACAAAAGAACACAGAACATGACAAATGTGACCAAAAGAAAAATATATGAATGTAAAATAGATTTTCAAAATGAGTCTTATTTGCAAAGAACATAGACATTTTACAAGTTACTTGTGGAAAAATAAAATGTTTATAAAGGGGTGAGTTGTGTGGTTTATGTGACTCATGATGATCAGCTAAAAATATTAAAAACATGATCTATTAGGATAATTTTCATAGTATTTTTGTAGGAGTAAAAGGGAAAAAATTGGCATTGAATGGCACTTTTTTTCATAAATGGATAAAACTATAATTTTCTAGCAGATAGAAAAAATACAAAAAAATCTATTCTGAACTTACGTATTGACTTGATGCCATCGGTGATATAATATTACTAAATTGGCTCACATTAACCTTGATTTCAATATAACAGTAAAACTGTTTGAAAATAGAATTGGGAACATCTTGTGTGTAACACACACACACACTAAATTTGGCTTGAATGTTCATGTGACATATATTCTGTTGTCAGTTTAAGATTTCGTCACTACAAGAGCAGATAGCCTATTTTTAAACTTGTTTATTTTGCACTAAAACATTTTATAGTATTTTATTGCTTGGAAACTCCTGTTGGGCAAACTGAAATTGAAATGAGTTCATAACATAAGTTCATCTGAAGCTTTTCAGAAGATCATATGCTTTTGTGAGAAAAAAAAAAGACAACATAACTTAAAGTGATACTTTGCAACTTATTTTCTTGAGCCAGTATGTCCAAAAATGACCCTTAACAGCAAGGGTGGGGAACCCTGGTCCATCGAGGGCCACTATCTAGCATATTTTAGTTTCAACCCTGCTTCAACACACCTGATTTCAATCAGCAGGTAATTAACAGGCTTCTGCAGAGCTTGATGAGCTGCTGAACAGGTGAATCAACAACTGAATCAGAAATGTTGGAGCAAAGACATGCAGGATACCAGTCCTCAAGGACCAGGGTTCCCCACGCCTGCTTTACAGGGCTAATGAAAAGCCACCCAGCCCCTATCGCCCCCTGTGGCCAGAATATTCCGCTTGCAACTACAGACTGGTGGTCCGCTCTGTTTGGACTTTCCTGTTTTAGATCATGAACACATCTGATTTATTTAATGTAGTAATTAATCAGTCCTGTAGACACTAATGAAGGCTGGGGAGACATTTCAGCTGTTAGATGAAGGCGTTAAAAGGATGATCGCACAGCGAGGACATAAGTTTAGCTTTCAGTTCTACAAACGGACACTAGGGGGTGCTTGAAGCAAGCTAACACTGCCAAGTCTGTCACAAAATTGTTTTATTTTATTTTTTCTTTCAGTAAAAAACCAGCAAGGGGTTTTATTGATTAGCTATGCAGACATTTTCATCTTAACTGCGGCAACAAAATGTTTTTGGCCCTGAGTGTTGAACATGTATTTCACTTATCTGGGCTACCAGCTAGAGAGAGAATGGCTTAAGCTAGATTTGCTGGAACATCTGCTCATGTTTACACACATGTAATAACTTCACAGGGGATAGCTTACTGCTCAGCTCGCCAGGCCTTACCAAAGTTCTGATCCAGAAATCTGTACATTGGTACCAAAATGTTACTTTTCAACTCTTGCTTTGTTTTGGGAAGAATGGGACCTAAAGTGAATTTTAAGGAATCAAAAGGAGCAAAATACAAGTTTTTTGTTTTGTTTTATTTCACCATGACAACATGTATTACTAAACAGACGGGAATAGCTACTCAGCTGGGCTGGCAGCTCACAGTTGACTCTTTTGTGCAGTGCCGTCCTGAAACGTGTCAAGGTCACTCTTCATTTTGGCCACATTGCTTTCTGTTATTGCAGATTTAAAGTATTTACAGGAAGGGATACGGTACAAGTACTCTCAGTTTTAATATGCGTTTAAATTTTTTACTCATGTGATGTTTTCTTTCCACAAGGGAACTATTTTTAGCCACAAATGTACTGAACAACTGTAATCCTTAAAACCTTATTATCTTAGAGACTTTAAAGAAACCAATAACTAACTTCATTGTTTATTGAACAAGTCTTTACCATGACATTGCTGTATAACATTAACAACATGTCCAGTTTGATTCTCTGCTGCATTCTTGGGTGTGTTGAAGATTTCCCCATACACCCTGGTTTGACACAGGCCAAAAAAAAGTGTGTTTGGTAAATGTTGATTATAAGTTGGTTCTAGGTCATGAAAATAACTGAGAGAAAGAAACTTCATCAAACATTTGGATTTAAAAAAACAAGCAAGATTGCAGACACAAAGCAATGAAATCATAAGATAAGATGGTAAGTGTTAGAGCCAAATTGACTCACTCAAATATTTTTTTGTATTCTAACAGTCATGGTAGACTGGCTTACAAGGTGACTTTCTTAGTAGCTTCAAACAAAAAGAGGCCCCATTAAGAGCTCAAATGACTTGTTTTTCTGCATTAATGATGGAACATTTTACACAGTAATTTAGACTCAGAGTCGTTAAAGACTGATATTCTTAAGGTGAGCTGCTTTGACTGAGCTGAAAGTTAAATACCTAGATAAACAGATAATAAAGAGTAGAGCTGAAAGTGAAAGGCTCTACTAAAGAGGGGAAATGATCTTAATTGTTGTCTTTACCCACCTGTGTTCAACAAGTGAATCGTGCTGTTGGATATTAAATAGTAATGGTGATACTGTGTGTGTGTGTGTGTGTGTGTGTGTGTGTGTGTGTGTGTGTGTGTGTGTGTGTGTGTGTGTGTGTGTGTGTGTGTGTGTGTGTGTGTGTGTGTGTGTGTGTGTGTGTGAGGAAAGTAAGTCAACCGTGGAGACGTCAGAGGATCTAATCACATCGTTCCAGTCTGGAAGTCCTTGAGCACAACTCTTGGGTCTCTGATTGACGGCTAATAGACACATATAAATTCAATTCAATTCAATTCAAAAATACTTTATTAATCCCAGAGGGAAATTGATTGCTGTAGTAGCTCAGAATAATAATAATAATCAAGTCATCAAAGAGTTGTTGTATATTACAATGGCTGTTGGCAGGAAGGATCTCCAGTAGCGGTCAGTGTTGCAGCAAAACTGAAGAAGCCTCTGACTGAAGACACTCTTCCATTGTCGGACAGTCTAGGGAAGAGAATGGTCAGGGTTGTCCATCATTTTCTTGATTCTCTGGAGAATCCTTCTTTGTATTATCTCCTCCAGCAGTTCGAAACTGCCGAAACTCTGGCTGAGTCCTTGAAAGGGCTTGGAGTTCCTCTATCTTGTTGGCCAGCGATCTCACATTGCCCATTATGATCGATGGAAGAGATGGTTTGAAACAGACACATGCGCGCGCGCACGCACGCATGCACACACACACACACACACACACACACACACACACACAAACACACACACACACATTGTTGGATTGCTGCACTTTTGAGGCTTCCATTCATTTTAAGGGGGTCAGCCTAACCTGCACCATGTGTAACCCTAATCTTAACCTCAACAAAAATAAAATTCACACTACACCTCTAAAATCAAGTTTTAGGATGCTTGTCACTGTGGGGACCAGGCAACTGAACCCAGTTTCAAAATGACCCCCCAGTGAAGGTGAAACCTGAAAAAATGTCCCCTAAACATATTATAAACAAAAGACACACACACACACAATTATTATTATTACTTTTACACTTTAATTGTCGGATTGATACTCATTGATTTCAACCATTCTTCTCTGAGGGTTGTATTGTCTTTTTCTGCATGCGTAGAAATGTGTGTGTGTGTGTGTGTGTGTGTGTGTGTGTGTGTGTGTGTGTGTGTGTGTGTGTGTGTGTGCGTGTGTGTGTGTGTGTGTGTGTGTATACATTTGGCCTTTGACACAGCTCTAGTTTCTACTCAAGCATAAGGTTACCCAGAGGAGTCCCTGAAAGATAAGACATTCTGATTCTGGCTGAGAAGGTAGCAGGAAGTTGCTGGAGGAGTAATATGTGAAGAAAAACAATCCTTGTTTTGCTATATTTTAAAACTCCTAACGTCGTGTTACAAAGGTAAGGTGTATGTTGACTATATTTTATTTTTGAGAGAATTTTGAACATCAATTTAGCACTTAGACCATTTATCAGTTTATTTTATATCAAAGATCTCAAAAGTAAATTGAACAGAGAAGTAGAATCCAATTAGTTTTCACCGTGTGCATCAAGAGCAGTATGAATAGGTGTGCACATTCAAAATGTGTCTATTATGATTTACCTGATAAGACTGAGGAGCAAATGTTGATGCTTCAGTAAGGGAATTAGGAGACTTTTATTGTTTTTATTCATGGTTTGTGTTGAAGGAAATAGGTTGTATTGTTATTGACTCACTTTTTATAACATTTTATTTTTTAAATTATATAATTTCAGTTATACAATTGATATAATCTTACTTTGAACTCATTTTAAAGTTGAGATCCATGTGTTCTAATTTGTCTACTACTATGTTATCTGTTAATTGCGCCTTCAATCAAACTTTATTCCAAACAGGACAATTACTTAAGACACAAACGATCGAATAAGAAATCGAAAAAGCATAAAGAAAAAAATGTATCGTATATAATAGCAGCACAGTCTGAATTTCCACATAAAACATCAGTTTAATAGGAAACATAAGAAGAATCTACAACCAGATTTTATTAGACAAATGAAAGCTTTTATTGGCAGATGGCTTACCACATAGAGCTGCGCTAAAAACAGCAAGTTTTAGCTCTTCTTTTATTTCTAGAGCTGAGCTGCAGACAATGGAAACCAAAATATAAGTTTTAAGTAGTTTACAGATATTGACAGGATACTTGGTTACATTAGGAAATGTGAATGAGACGGATTCAACTCCCAGTAAGTCATGGCTTTTGTACCCTTTGTCTCGTCATTGTTCGTTGTTCCTTTGCCCAGGATGAATGCCCCCCCCCCCCCCCCCATCTTAAAGGTCCTTTCTCATCATACTGTCTAACCATCCACCCACCCAACAGCTCCCATCCTGTCTCATTGTCACTTTCCCATTTTTGCACCACTATCCTCATCCTACCGCCCGCTTTCATCTTCCCAATAATTTTCATGTCATTCTTTTTCACTTTCTTTCTGTCTGTTTCTGGTAGAGCAGGAATGGAATCACTGCTTCTGGTTTGTAGGTGCTGACTCATCCTGAAGTCTTTAATTAAACATCTGCAGACATCTCAATCACACACTTAGTCACACATGCAGTGTATAAACACACACACACATGCACAAACACGCAAAAAGATGTTCAAACAAGTTTAGTAGATTACTCAGTCTTCTCACAGCCCCTGAAAACCACATGACAGGATGTATTTTAAATGTGGTGTTTGGAAGAAGGCAAGGCAAAGTTATCACTGCTCAGCCAGTTAATTATGCACTAATTTATGCAAAGCCCCAGTTACCCTGCATGAACCACTCCTACCACAGCCTCTATTGGGGTCATCACAGAGTGTGCACCTTGACTTTCATTTAATTTAGCATTTGCACCTTCTTGTGTCAATAAATTAAAATTTAAATACGAGGTAGGCTCTGTAGTTTGAGTGACTGGTAGCCTTGAAATCTATACAAATCATGGCAGGAGCTCTGCAGGTCGGTCTAGCCACGTTCCATTGTAGCCTCAGCAGGTCTACCATTAGCCTGAACAATTTTAGGTTGGGCCAATCACAGCGCTCACATTAGGCAGGCTTTTCACCAGAGCTATGGCAAAAAACTACAAAGATGGGGTTCACTCAGAAAAGTGCTCATTTGAAACGGCCTTGGCATCAACTTTGGACTATTTAGACTTGGGCTTTTCTTTGAGACATAAGAAGATAGAGGTGTTTAAATCCCTTATTCAACCTTCCCACTGTCCTACTGGGTGTGACCCCATGAGGAAAGTTGACCATTGAGCAGGGTTGATGGTTTATCCCTTGTGTCCATGTGGCAGGGGTGAGGTGTGAGCACCACCTCACCCCTGCCACGTGAACCTCAAGGGATAAACCATCAATCCTGCTCAATGGTCAACTTTCCTCATGGGGTCACCCATAAAGACAGTGGGAGGGTTAAAAAAAGAATGTATTTGCTTCTTCTACTTTGATGGTGTATTATGGATTGCCCCGTTGACTGATTTCCATAGTGATGAATATGTCTCGTTTGTTGCTCTGATTGGTCTTAGCACTGTCAAATTGCGTGTGGAGACAATTTGAAAGTAGGGATGGACAATATATTGGCATCAATCTCGGTATCGGCTGATGTTAGTCGTTTTTTAACATATCGGTATCGGTCCGATAAATAAAACTGGACCGATATTAACAACGAATATTTTTTCCATATTGTCTCCATTTGTTTATCAGTTTCAGAGGGTGAGGGGGCTGATGTGTATTTGTTCAGTCACGTGACAGTGATTTTAACCATCTCAGGAGTGTAAATGTGTGTGGTGTTTGTACATAATAATGTAAATTCAGCTTTAAAATTTTTCATTCTATGCAAAATCTGCTGATTTTAGAAGCATTAATGTCAGTATATTGGTATCAGTAAATATCGGTTATCGGTCATAACAGTGATCTTAATATCGGATATCAGTATCGGCCCAAAAACATCATATCGGTAGATCACTATTTGAAAGACAATTGTTGATTCCGCCCCATGACTGAACTCTGTCTTTAGGTTGTGTCTTTAGGTTGTGGCCACACTATGTACAGTATTTACATTTGGGAATGCTTTCCAGGCGATTGCACTGGGGTATCTGGTGCCACATGGAAACATTTTCGTAGTGACCGTAAGAATACACAAACTAAAACAAATAGACTGGTTTACATTAGGGGGAAAATAAAATATTGAATGAAAGTTATTCATCTCACTGTAAACCTTTGAAGATGGCTGAATGTGAAACAGCTAAATTGTTTTTTACTTATTGTACTAGAAGAGTGATGCATTTAGAAAACTAGCAAGGCTGTTGAAAATGTTGAAATGTCTGTAAGTCATTCTTTATCATAATTGATTGTCATTGCAACTGATACAATGAAATGTTATTTAATTGTAGTGATACTGACAATTCTTCAGTCACAAAAAATGTTTGATCCAACTTTGATGGGGTATTTTTGAAGCTCTGTGTTAAAGTTAATGTTTTCTTTGGATATGTAATGTAAACGTTCAACATTAAAGGGTTTTATTACTGGTTTTTCTGAAGATATGTTGTGTATTTGTTGAAGTTGATAATATTTTGTGAAACAAATTTAAGGATTCATTATGAACCCAATCCTTTCTAGAAATGAAATATTGCTTTTTCAGTCTGTTATTTTCACAATTACACAACCTTTCAGAGAAGCTACACAATAACAGCATTTTTAATATCAAAAAGTGAAATGTTCCCCTACAACACTCTCTTGTTCCTGCCTGGCTTGTTTATTTCACTCTATTTTACCTTGAACCTTTTCCAAAACATAGATTGGTACCTTTCAAACCAGAACTATGATAGTTTGATTAACTTGATTTAGAATTTTCCTGCAACCAGAAAACATGTAAATGGGCTGCTGACAAAAAAAAATTCAACAACTGACTTTTTTTCTTTCTGTCTCTATTTCATAGGTACTGACAGGAAGCGGAGAATAAAAGCAGTTTTTGGTTTGTCCTGTGAGACTCACTGAGTACTTGGTAAACTGATGCTGCTCCTTATTTTCATGGATGAGCCACCTATCTGTCATCCAGCGTAAGTGTGAGATTGTCTTACCCTTGTTGTCCAAGGCTTTACGCTGGCTGAATTACAGCCATGGAGGTGGCGCTGGTCGACTTTGAAAGCCTTGAGGAAATGGATGGCAGCCTTGAAGATGAGGTGGACACCTATGCCAATGAGACAACAGCTCTCACAGCAGACATGCCCTCAGAGCACAGCAACCCAGACATCAACTACCTCCTACGAACTCCTCAACAGTCCTCAACACCTTGCCTTCATAACCCTGTGACCTCTTACATTTGGGAATCCACCTCATCTTCACCTGTTCCTCCACCACAGAAACTGGGAGCACCTCAGTCCCCAACAATACCATCCCCAAACAGAAAAGGTCATCCTAGCTGTGCCAGCATGATGTCTAACTGGAAGTTGCTGTTAAATACTGAAGGAGCAAAGGAGAGTGAGACAATCTTCAGTCGACTTACTAAAGAGTGCTGCGAGGAGCTGTTTCTAGATAGGCAAGGGTTGGATGATGGTGACCAGAAGATTATTTTCAACATTGCTGGCCTACGCTTTGAGACACAACTTAAAACACTGGACCAATTCCCTGACACACTTCTCGGAGACCATTTGAAGAGGATGGACTACTTTGATCCAATGAGGAACGAATACTTCTTTGATCGAAATCGACCAAGTTTTGATGGGATCTTGTATTACTACCAATCTGGAGGTAAAATCAGAAGACCAGCAAATGTTCCCATTGATGTGTTTGCAGATGAAATTGTATTTTATGAGCTTGGGAGCGAGGCCATGGAGCAGTTCAGAGAAGACGAGGGATTCATTAAAGATGTTGATATCCCACTGCCTAAAAATGACATTGCTAGGCAATTCTGGCTGCTGTTTGAGTACCCAGAGAGCTCCAATGCAGCACGAGGTGTTGCTCTGGTTTCAGTCCTAGTCATTGTCATATCCATCATTATTTTCTGCATGGAAACCCTGCCAATTTTCAGAGATGATTCTGATCCAGTTGTTCCCACAGCAGTGAAGTTCAACCAATCAAAACTCCACCCCACTGCTTCTCCATCTGGTGCAAAGCTCAAAACATTATCTGACCCTTTTTTCTTCATTGAGACTGCCTGCATCGCTTGGTTTGCCTTTGAGCTGTGTGTTCGATTTGTGGTGTGTCCAAGCAAAAGAGAGTTTTTCCACAACCTCATGAACATCATTGACATTATATCCATCATCCCTTATTTTGTAACTTTGATCACAGAATTGGCCACAACACCTGAAGAGAACACTGGACAAAACATGTCTCTGGCTATATTGCGCATCATTCGCCTGGTCAGAGTGTTTCGTATTTTCAAACTGTCACGACACTCCAAGGGACTACAGATCTTGGGTCAGACTCTTAAGGCCAGCATGCGTGAGCTTGGTCTGCTCATCTTCTTCCTCTTCATTGGAGTGATCCTCTTTTCCAGTGCCATCTACTTTGCTGAAGTAGATGAGCCTAACACACAGTTTGTCAGTATACCCGAAGGCTTCTGGTGGGCAGTGGTCACCATGACTACTGTAGGATATGGAGACATGTGCCCCATAACCCTGGCGGGCAAGATCGTGGGCACCTTGTGTGCCATAGCAGGTGTGTTGACAATTGCTTTGCCTGTTCCTGTCATCGTTTCCAACTTTAACTACTTCTACCACAGAGAGACAGAAGCAGAGGACAAGGTTCCTATGGCGGAGGCTCTTGAGCAAGCCATGAAGGCCGAGGAAAGTAATAAACAAGACAGCAATACTTCAATCAATAAAGCCAATGGCGTCTAACTGAATGAAGGGAAATATAAATTAAAGTATAGAAGTCCCATGGAGCAAAAACAATCTTTTTAGAAGTGTGAAATGTACGTGTTGTGAAATCCAAAGAATGGTCAATATGGATCAGATAAATGCTAATTGTTCCTGTGGAAAAATTGTTTTATAACGGCAAGCAGTTGTACCACTTTTACCTCTTTTGTTTTCTTATATGAAAATAGCACATATGTGGATTTGCTTGTAGATTCACCAAAATCATGTTCTGGGCTTTTCATTAATATATGCTATTTTAGGTTCACTTTGCAGTATGTTGTGGTAGACTCATATAGACAGAAAAAAACTCCTTCATTTCTCATGAACATATTTTAGAAGTTTTCAATGTTTCTTTGGTCTTACTGTCATAATTTTGGTCAGATCACATGACCTATTTTGCCCACTATTTTAATGCGATTTGAGCCTAATGGATGTTTGCTGAAACCATAAAATGCATGTTGAGACACATTTAACATGTCATGTAATTACAGGTAAAGCCTGGACAAATCCTAAATGTGCATCATAATTAAACTGCATTGCATTGCCACTCAGTGCATAGGCTTATGGTAATGACCATTCTAATTCCACTAATGCACTTGTATTCCTCAAAAGTGAAGCCATGATGCCCCGTTAACCCTCTGGAGGTAGGCATTGCAGATTTGCAACAGTTAAAACCTACCTACCTGGTTACTCCACATACGTATTTCATGAGCATTTTTTAACTCAGAAGTACCCCTGAAGAACTTAGTTGTTCGTCCTTTCATCAAAACTTGTTTTGAGCCTGAGAGGATTAAAAAGAGCTGCCATGTGGAGCTGATTGTTTAAAAAAGTGTTAGGAAATATTGTATTTGGAGATGCAACATCTGGATAAGAACTATGAAAATGAACAAAAGTCAAAATCAGAAAAAAAAATATCTGAAATGTATTGTTATTTTTTAGCCAAGAAAATGTTCCACTTATTTGCATGGAGTGACTTATACAGAAGACAGCCACAAGGAGAACATGTTTTATTTTGAACACATTGTTCACATCCTGTTTCTTTGGATAGTGATTTCCTAAAATTTGTTGGGAGAGGACTAGCTTACTGTATTAGTGTCCTTCATACATTCTTCACAAATTCAACAAAGAAATGGGGCATTTATGCCTGTTTTAAATAGTCTTATGTTTTGTTGAATGCAAAATACATGTTTTATATTCAACAGGAAGGATGACCTATTTTAAAAACAATAAGACTAAGGTTGTAGAAATTAAGCTAAATAATCAGACTTTTCCATTAACTTGCATTTATATTGATTGAAATGTAGCCCTTCTGTGCTTGCTACATTGAAATTGTACTGCTTTTCATTTCCTTTTATATTCTGCTGGCATACAGCTTCTCCAATAACTGTTAATTGTCTAATTACCATTCATCATAAAGGAGTGCCTTAAGTTGCCATAATGAAAGGTAGTACCTGTTCATTTACCACATACAGTATGCTAGATTATTCTGATTTCACCATGCTTGGCACAGCACTGTAGCAATGTTAATGCAAATGATTTAATTAAAAAACTAAATTAATTAATGCTTTTACAAATAAGATTGAACATTTCTACTGCATTATTACCCAAATTGTCAAGGAACCACAGAAGCATTTTTCTAGTTTTGTTTTACTTCTGTTTTATGTTCTTTTCATAAAAACACTTGGAAACTGAATTATGACCTTTAGCCTTCATTCAAGTCAAACAAGAGTAATAAAGGGAACCTAAAAAGAATTTTGACCAACATGCTGATGAGTCATCTTTTGATGAAAGTGTAATAGTGCTGTTTCAATGCAAAATATTGTGTTTGGAGATTATTTTACATGTTTTCCTACCATGAAATACATTTTTGAATGCAAGTGATGTGTTATCTCAAATGAACATGTAATGTCTACATTTCTGGTTGAGCTCATGTTTAAATAAAAATAAAATTGTGTCAAGTAAAGTTAAGTGTTTGTGAATAACACCAGTCAACAACAGATGAATCCATTATTTTGCTCTATGCTGCACTTTTTTCAAATGACATATTTCTATGGTTGCGTGTGTGTTTTTAACATACCTATTGGAAATAAAAATGTAAGTTTGCATGCGACAGGTTTGTTCATACAACCAGTGCCACAGCATCAAAATGTAGTTTTGCATTTATTCTTAAACGGCTCTTGTGATTTTATAATCTTGAAACCAATCTAAAAACTTTGAGTTGGTCTACAGTTGGAGCTGCATCTTTGTGATTTGTCCAATGATTTATTTGTTTGGTTGTTAGTGGGAACCAATCAAAGCAGAACAATCCACAACCCACATATTCACACCTTTTTGTCAATGGTTTAGCCTTTACAGCAAAGTAGAATCCAGTAATTCAGGAAGTGGGAAGAAAGCAGAGCTTGACCAAGCCTTGTCAGAGCATCCTGGCTTAATTGGTTACAAGGTGCCAAAGCCAAGATGAGAAGGAGCAACTAAATCAAGCCAAGTGTCAGTAATCCTAAACGTGGATGTATGCCCATCTTCAAGGGACCACATTGTTGATCAGAGATTAACTGAGGCTGATAGAACATTTGCATGCTTCCTACTTCACTTTAAGTCTGTAACAGAAAATAATGAAAGCTTATGTGGCATCAAAGCCCAGCAGAGCCTATATGTAAAAGAATAAGCACGATCCAGATAAGAAAAAAACTGCGAAAAACGGTGTGAGAATCTACAAAATGAATGCATTTAGTATTTAACAATCAATTACACCATTCTGAGAATCAGCTTCTCTAAATCTGAGATCATGGTCTTGAGTCGCAAAATGGTAGAATGCCTTCTCCAGGTCAGGGATGAGGTTCTGCCCCAAGTGGAGGAGTTTAAGTATCTCGAGGTCTTGTACATGACTGAGGGAAAGATGGAGCTCGAGATCCACACGTTCTCACACCTGAAGTGGCTAAAAGACGATGGTTGACCAAGCGTTTGTTTCCAACATTCTGGGGGGCGATGCGCTGTGCCAGAGCGTCGCTTTCCAACACCCGCGGTAAAACGGAGATTTCTCCAAATTGTGGCCTTTTCTTTGTCACCCCTCACCCCTATCCTAACCTTAACCCACGTGTGCATGCAAAACTTTGTTCCTAGTTAAAACGTCCCTCTCCAACATGGTTAACAAGAAGTTTAGAATGGGAAACTGAGTTAAGGTTAGGATGGGGGTGAGGGGAAGGTTAAATAGCAAGAGGTTAGAGGTTAAATGTTGGTGAAATTTGCATGCACACGTGGGCTTCAGAAACCTACGCTCTGGCACCGCGCGGTGCCTCCCAACGTGTTGGGACTCCCAACGTGTTGGAAACAAACGCTTGGTCACCCATCATCAGTTTTTGCCACTTCGGGTGTGAGAATGTGTTGGCGAGATCAACAGGCGGAACAGTACTGCGTCTGCAGTTATGCCGGCATTGTCACATTCTCTATTGTATGTTGACTCTGTATTTCATCTAACTGTGTTACTTGTTTTTTTAACACAGCAAAAAGTTGTTTTTGCCTTGTATTTGTCAATGTTTCAACTAACACTATAGTTTTCTGAAGCTCTGAGGAAGACCACTGATATAGTCCATTTCTCAATAAACTCATTATTCAATTACGCAAGTCTGTAGGATGTTGAATTGTTTCTTATTTTCTTTTATGAACATTGTGGGGGAATGTGTTCACTTAAGTTTAGGTTTTGGGCTTAGGCTTATTCAGATATGAACATCTGCCATGTGGGATTTTAAAAAGTTCGATATTTGGACCTTTGTTAGTCTCTGTATACATTATGTCCTTAGGTGGCTTCTTGTGCAAGCATGGTATTTAGTTTATTTTTCATTGCCAGCTGTGTTTAACACTGGACAAGTCTGATGGTCATCTGACAGCAGCACTGGGTGGGGATCACTGACCAACCCTCCAGTGGCTCTGTTCCTACCTTCAGGGCTGGAGCTTCTGTGTTAGGATGGGTGAATCCTCCTCTCCTTGGGTGGGACTCCACTGGGGCGTGCCTCAGGACTCTGTTTTAGTTCCCCTTCTGTTTGCAGTATATCCCCTACTCCTCTGGGGATTCTCCTTCATTAACATTGTGTCCAATTCCAGGTCATAGAAGGTGCTAAATGAATAATTTAATGAACAAATGAATAAATGACTATTAAAAAATGTTTAGATTGTTCAACAGAAATTAAAACTTGGATTGCTGAGAACTTCATGCATATTGTTACGTCCACACAGAGGCAAGTGTTTCAGGTGTGGAAATCGTAAACATTGATTTTATTAAAATGATTTTGAAATGACAAAAAGCTCCAAATCTAAAAGTACTTAAAACACATTGTTAAAATGGCCATGGGTTTATGTTTAAAACAGACATCCGAATGCTCCCAAACATTCACAATCAAAGTCCGCTGACTTACACACAAGTTTGGGAGCCAAGACGAATCCAGCACTCTGGTCCCTTGTCTGTTAAAAACCTCTAAAAGCTCTTAAGCTTCACTAAGCTTAAAGAACTAACATCCATTTAAAAGCCATTAAAACACAAACAAATGGCGCACATGAGAGAACTGGCACAGATCCAGTCTCTCCCTTACCCCTGGCAGCTCTCCCTTTTATGCTGCTCAGGAGGTGATCAACCCAAGTGAGTGCAGCTGTGCAGGTAGGAGGAGGAGGTAAAGCACTTATTGGCTGTGTCTCAATTCAGGGTCTGCATCCTACCTCGGCCGGATTCGTCGGCCGGTTACGTCACAGCGCCGCGACTAGGCCTGTCCCAATTCGAAGACTCCTTCAAATGCGGTCGACGAATGCGGCCTTCTTTTCGCCTGAATGAAGGATGGGTCGGGTGTATCCTTCAACAGGTAGCATTTCCCAAGATGCCTTGCGGGCCGGCCGGCAGAAAAACTTTTACAACAATGGCGGACAGTGAAGCGGGAGCTGTTGGAGAAGATAGCACGTATAAATGTAAGTATAAACTTGAAAACTGTTAGGGTAAGGGCTTTTTTTTTTTTATACACGAACATTTTTCGTTAGAAATGTTACCGTAGAAGTGCTTGTATTGCGGTCTTGGCTCGTATGTTCGGCCGCTCGGTGTCGCACTTCTCCCGCTACGTTTTCACCATGATTTTAATATTTTAGGGACTAAAGACAAAACCCAAGAATTCATAAAGCTTCGAGCGGAGATGGACCACATGTTCACCGGAGCAAAGCATTCGGCGTCTGTGGCATGGAGGTATGTCATATTTTATTTAAAAATTCGTTTGAGTTCATTTTTTTCTGCCAAAACATGAAAGGAATAATCCGTTGTCCTCCTTTTCTCTATCTTTTCTCTTCCTGTTTCTTTTTCTTACATGTTAGGAGTATTCTGGAGAAAATGTCCATCCAGGGGAAGGTGACCCCCATCCAGGCCAAAAAAAAATGGGATAATTTAAAGAAAAAAATAAAGTATGTAGATGTGTGTGGAAAAATATAACATGAATACATGCTAAATCTAAAAAGTTTAAACATGTTTGTTGGTATTTGTGTAAAATGACATAATTTTATTTTTTTACCTAGGATTGCAAGTATCCAGGGTCAGGAGAGGGGGTTAGTGGGAAGCCCACTGCTGCTACTTGGCCCTGGTTTGACCTCATGGATGAGTTATTAGGACAGAGACCCTCTATCAGTCCGCCTGTCCTAATTGCCTCTATCCGTGAGGACACTCCAGGGCCAAGTACAGCAGTGGAGGAAAGGGAGGAGAGTGAGGATGAAGATGGTCAGCCAGGAGGAAGTCAGCAGGGTGCAAGAAAAAGGAGAAGGGACAGCGATGACCAGCTTCTGGAGCTCATCAGAGAAGATATGAGGCTGCAGAGGGAGGCAGAGCAGCAGAGGGCACAGGAGAGAAGGGAGACTTTTGGGAAGCTTTTTAGTCTGCTTGAAAAAATGATAAGTAAAGATTAGCCGTATCTAACAAATGTTATAATCTAAATAAAATCAGTTCTTAAACTCTTGAAGTTTATTTTTGTTTACAAATGTGAATTGTTTAATATTACAGGGTATCCACTGGGCCTTGAAAAGTCTTAAAAGGTGATCAATCAGTTTGGGTCAAATTAAGACCCTTAGAAAGTATTAAACACTGTTATCACATCTTTGCTCAGGCTAAGCTTTACAAACTATTTTCTCTGAATTAGCTCTCCAACAGTCCCAAAAACATTGTTTTAGTGCGTTATTTTGATCATTTTAATTTAAAAAAACAAACATAAAACAGCCTATTGTGGGTGCATTTGAATTGCTTCTAAAAGCAATATTAAAATATTGAGAATGTCTTGAGAAAGTATTAAAATGAACTTGAAGATTATTTTCCTTAACATGTATTGTTAAATGTAATAAACAAATAATGTAATATAGAAAATAATGCAGAAATGGATCAAACTTAATAGTTTTATTTACAAAAACGTAGATCCAACATGTTTGAACATATATACACAAAATATTTAAGGGAAACATACAAAATAGAAAAATCTAATATAAGGTGCAGGATTAACCTGAGTGTCCTGTTCCAAGACCGTTTCAAAAACTTAAGCAGGAAGTCTCTAACAGGGATGCTGGATCTGCTGAACAGATGACTCATGGATGGAGTGCTGGAGCTGAGACCCGTGGCTGCTCTTTTCAGGTTGACAAGTGAAGCATCCTACTGGGTGGTCTGCAGAGGGCTTCAAGATTCATCTTGACTGTCCACTGCATCGTCCATCGGTTTGCAGGGCTGGCTGTCGACGGCTGCTACATGACCAAGACTGAAACATAAATAGACAAATAGGAGATAATAAATACAAAATCTACATACTATTGGTGAAATGTTAGGCTATTTAAAAAAATGCATTCATGTGTTACCTGTTAACAGTAGTCATGGTCCAGTGGAACCTCCTCCAGGGCAGACACCTCACAACACAGCTGGTCCCACCAGCGTGCACCGCTGACATCCTCCAAGCCAGCCTCCCCCTCATCATCTCCACCATCCTCCTCAGGCTCATCCTCCACCACCACAAAGTCTCCAGCACTGAGGCAGATGTTGTGGAGGATGGCACAAGCGGTAACAACCTGTAATACATAAAATAATTAATTTAAATTTATTTCAAAGAAATGTGAAAATCAATATTTCGTACACTTACGTGAGGCACAAAGGTGTGGTGGACCTCTAGCGCTTGCAGGAAGATGGCTCTGAACCTGGTTTTCATCATTCCAAAAGCACGCTCCATCACAGAGCGTGCCTTGGAATGATGGCTGTTAAAGCGCTGGGCAGCCACACCTAGATTCCCACGTTTGTAGGGAGTGATGAGTGGGAGTGGGCTTTGCAGGCATGGGTACCCACCATCTGCGAGGATGAAGTGCCCTGGAGGAGGGTAGACTGACTGCCTGTTCAGGGGGCTGTGGCGGAGCACCCTGGAGTCGTGCACCGACCCCGGCCAGCCCACGTAGGTTTCAATGAAGCGGCCCTGATGGTCACACACAGCCTGCAGGATGATAGAGGGGAACAGTTTCCTGTTCCTGTAGCAGTGACCATCAGGGCCGCTTGGAGGCTTGATCCTGATGTGGCAGCCGTCGATGGCACCTGCAGCTTTAACAAAAGCTCTGTGCCGTGCCAGCCCTGCAAACCCCTGGGACACCACCTCCAGGTCTTCAGGGGTCTTTGGAAGGTGGATGACCTGGTGGCGAATGGCCACAACCTCCTCCGTGACTCTGTGGACGATGCGGTGGACAGTCGAACGAGGTATCCCGAACGCTCTGGAGACCACCCTGTAAGATGCTCCACTTGACAACCAGAAAAGAAACACCAGGGTCTCAATTGTGGCACCCCAACCATGACGCCGATCTTGGTTCAGCAGATTCAGCAGCACTGAAAGGGACTCCCTGCTCAGACGAAAGTCTGGTCTCGGATCTTGCTGGTTGAAGAAACGGTCCAGGACTGGGACACTCAGGTTAATCCTGCAGTATCTGGGTCTAGTCTGGTTAAAGAGAAATACAGAACAAATAAAGTTTTATTTCAAAGCTGTAATTGTAAATGTGATAATATTGTACATATTCATGGTATTCTTTCACAATTCTAAAAAATTAACTTTTGAACAATGTATGCAATGAAGACCAAAAGATCAATTATGTTTTGAAAGTGCTGTCCATAATTAAGTTTTGTAAGTCATATAAAAAGTTTTTATTTTCGTTCACTAGATGTCCTTCTACAGGTAGTGTAATGTACTCTTTCTGCTTACAGTTATTTGTTATTTAATGACATCCATATTTTAGAATGATTTATTTGTTATGTAAGCCATTTTCACATTGTTTTTCTTCTTACTTGAGTAACTCTTTTGGTGGGGAGCTTTTGTAGTTGAGTAAGTATAAAAGATTTGAAGTTGTATTTGAGTATAAGGTTCGATTTTAATACGGAGTATGTTTGCAACCTGTAAGAAGTAGCTAAAACTATCCAGTAAGCTAGCTATAGCCGATAGGTAAAGGCTACTTAATAGAAAATACAATACCTGTTCATTGTTGCTTCTCAGCCTGAGCAATATAAAATGCCTTCGCCGTCGATACATCTCTTGTAACTCCTCCAGAAGCAAGGAAATTATTAAAAAGCTCAATAATGCTTCAAGCGCTACCATTTTCCTTCTCCCTTCTGCTCAGCGCGGTTCCACGGTTGCTAGGCGACGGAACGTTCGCCGAGGGAGAGGCGGGAATTCATGAAGGCTAGGCCTGTCCAAATTCACAGCCGTTAACATCCGGTCTACTCGGCCGACGGAGGACGCAGCCCACGTCGGCCGGGTGGGCTGGGTCCTTCGAAGGATGCAGACCCTGAATTGAGACACAGCCACTTATTGTCCACTGCAGCGTCCGATTTCTGAGACAAAAAGCAAGAACTGTAACACATATATTTAAACATAACACAGAGGCAGTATATTTTAGGCCTTTCACTGATGCCTCAATTGTTGATTGCGGTGAGCTTAACTCCCACTTGAGTACCAATGTAGTGTTTAAAAACGGATAACAGTTCTTTTTGGTTTTAATGGTCATAAAAAGGGGGCTATGGGGTCATCTTTATATCATCTAATGGGCCATTCCCATCTGTACCGGGTCAGCCCGGGCCGGGTAGCCCCAGTCGGCCCCAGCCTGGCCCGGTTGATTCCACACATCCTTGCCTTAAGCCCATGTGGGCTGATTCTACCCACCAATCAGAGGCTTGCTCTAATGGAAGGTGTGAATCTGCTGTCAGCAGTGGGTGTGTTGGCCCTGGTCGGCCTGAAGCAGACCCCCTCGAAAAGAGGGCTGAGAATGAGCCTTGGTTGGCCCGGAAAAATACCAGGCCACCCAGATATGCAAACAACCTACGCTACCCGGCCCGGGCCGACCCGGTACAGATGGAAATGGCCCACAAAACGTTTATCCAAGGTGAAACCATTTCTTTCTAGACCTTTGCTGGAAACTTTTGTACACACATTTATAACATCATGGCTAGATTACTGCAACTCCATCTTATTCCAGGATAGTCAGAGTGCGGTGTCTCATCTTCAGCCAGGACAGAAATCTGCTTGGATGTCTTTGAAGGATAAACGGAAATGTGAGCATGTTAACCTGACATCGACCACACTACACTGACTGCTTGTTCCTTATAAACTTCTTCGATTGAATCTTTGAATGGTCACCACCAGCCTACCTATGTCCACACACTCCCTCTTCGCTCTGAAATCCTTGCTGCTTTCAGTCTCCAATTCCTGGTTGAAGATTCAGGGTGGCTGTCAGTGGTGGCTCCAAGGCTCTGGAGTAAACTTCAGTTACATATCAGACAGTCCTCCTCCGAAAGGGTTTTGAAGTCTAGGTTGACAACCTGTTTTTATTCTCTAGCTTTAGCCCTGTGGATTGATTGACATTAAAGTGGTATTCATGAATTTTTATTGTTTTATATTGTTGCAGTAAAACTTGTGTCTTCTATGAATGGCTGTTCATCATATTGGTGGCATAAATTTCTCTGGGAAGTGCTAGAAAAATAAAAGTGGAGTGGAGTCGAGTGTAAATCTGTTAGAGAGGCACAAAGAAAGAAAGAGAAAAGGGGTTAACGTTCTTGGATTCCACCGGTAATCCCCTTCAGGTAAGAAAATCCCCATTGTTATATAAGATTTCCTCATTAGTTTCATTGACATGTCTCTGCTTTCACTCCATGTTAGTGCTGCAGACACAAAGATAGAGGTCACATGGGCAAAGCTTTCATTGCATCCTATTACCGGAGATCCTGCAGACACCAACAGAATACAAACAGGGATTCAAATACAAATTTTTTTTTAACCGTGTCCTGTCTGGCTGTGAAGCAAGCAGAATTGATGTCTGAATGCGGGTAACAAGCCTTACAGATTTATTCTCAGGTGGAGCATCAAAGCGTCTGCTTTAAATGTCACGCCTGATACTTCAAATTTTATTGTTATTGTTTTTGAATGCTTTGTAATTCTGACCAGACACAGAGACAGAGGTGAAAGAGAAAGGTAAAGACAAATTGTGGGAAGGGGGGGGGGTCCACAAAAATAAACAATAATGAACAAGAGTCTGCTTCTAGACCTGCAGAAAGAGAAGAGCAGAAAAAATGGGACACACAACAATACATCAGGATACAAGCTATCACTGCGTCAATGTGATGATGAAATATATAATCAACATTGTTTAACTGAACAATCACACGATAATAAATCACAGTGCATTTAGTGGCAATGACAGCCTTGAGACAAGTGTTGAACGTGCCCAAGCCCATACTTTTGAGAGCACCATGTGAGCACCTGTGTGTGTACACGCGCTTGTTTATGTAAGGTTTCTCAATAGGAGCGTCGAATAGAGAGTGTTAGGGACCACAGATCTGCCCCCAAAGATGCGTAGGAGACGGGGGGAGCTACAAGTCCCAGAGATCCAGGCGCTGCCCCAGAATACAGGAACCCCAAGGGGACTGCAACCAGAAAGACCCCCCCCACCCCCCCACCCCCCCGAGAGGCTCAGAGAATCGCCCCAGGGGGCCACAACCAGCAGCCGGCAGAGCCCCGGGAGATATCAGCGGCAAGCCCACAGGCCCGCCCGCCGCCTCCCGCCCCCTAGCCGGCCGAGCCCAGGACCCAGCGACCCGGGACCCAGGGGCGACCACCCCCGCCGAGGACCCAGCAGAGCCCAGGGACCCAGACCCCACCAGGCAGCCACCGGGATTGACCAGACAGGTGCCAAAGATCTTAAACCCCCTGACCCGGGAGCCACGAACACTCAGGCAGACCAAGGCACCACACCCCACACCAGATGTGACAGGGGGAGGGGAGACGAAGATGTATATCATCAAAGGAGGTCCCAGAAGAGGGGAGGAGTCAAAGGCCCCACCTGACATATACAGTCATACACAAACACAGTCACACACTCCCTCCCTCATGCTCACACATACATACAACCAAAGACTTACAAAAATGCACGCCGGACACCCACTCATGCTCCCCATACACACCCTATTCACTCTGGTCCCGGTACTGCTGCACACTGGGTACAACCATCACCTGTTACCAGAGTTTGACCCTTTCTGCTGGGGTGCTGATGAGCAGGCTCCCCCGCCCAACGCTGAGCCCAGCAACCCACCACCCCAGACCCCAACCAGACGGCCAGATCTCCCTCCTAGTCTCCAGCCCCAGGAAGCCAAGCAACAACAGAGGTTCAAATACTATTTATAGTTTCTTAGCTGAAATTTTATCCCATATTCATCAACTCTATATTTCAGACAGTCAGAGGCACCTGTTTGTTAATTAAAATACAGCGCAAATACAATAGAAATACATGTGATCATAGAAAACCTCACTGATTCTGCTGCTTTGAGGTTTATATGTGGTTTTTAACAATGAGGTTCTTGATTAGCGGAACCTGTGAGCATTGATCAATAGAATTCAGTTAAAGGTGGAATGCCAAAGCATTCAGAAACAGCTGCTCAACTTGTCGAGTCAGCTAATTTCCTCAGCGCCAGCCTTGCTGTGCCGAGCGGACTGTTTGGCAACCCGCAATGGTGCCCTCTATTGGCTGGTAGATTTAAACAAACCCAGTGTTGTGCCGTCAAATATATGTTTGATTATTTGTTCATTAAATGAAGACTAGGCACTTTGAGCTTGCTTTTAGCACCCCTGTGTCCCTTTTACTAGAACCAAAAGCAAAACTTATCTCCTTGCTGTGTGTTTGTCTTTTTAGCTCCTTAATCTGAAAGCTGAAGTGTCTCCCAGCCTTTGTTAGTGTCTACAGGAGTGATTCATCACTAAATTAAAAAAATCAGCTGCGTTCATGGTCTAAAACATGCAGGGACATAGAAACGTGCTTGAAGCAGACTGCAGCACCAGGCATGTCAATTTTTTTCTAAGTCCAACAGATCATCAAACATCCAATCTAATAAGTGACACAAAGCAAGATTCTTCTGTGGCACTGTTTCAATAGAAGTATGGGCTTTCTAAGAGTAGAACAGTATTGCTAAGACCAAAGATAAGCATCTTTATGTTTAGTGCTTCAAAGCAGAAATTGGGTAATTTCTTGGAATTTCGTGTTTCTTCCAGAATAATAAATAATATAAGACAAGCCAAGTTGTCCAGATCTGAAGTGTCCATTTGATGAAAAGCAGAAGGATGTTCATTAAGATGCATATAGACCACTTTAACAACTTTTTAATAAAATCATATTTATTAATGCAGATTGAAACAAACTCACACAACACTTTAGAGCTGAATTTTGTTGTTACATCACAAATGTTGTATTATTATGCAACACTGGTCAAAACACCCCCAACATTTCTCACTGAATCCTGTTAAACTGGAGGAAATTAGTCTTAAATGTCACCAACTCCTTAAACAACTTGCTGTTGTAACAGGATGAATGTTTTTAATGGAAAATGGAGTAACAGTACCAATAAATATATGGCTACAGAAAGGAGGAGCATCCAAGGTCAGTGAGTGAAACAGAGCTGTAAATGAAAGGAGAGAAAGGAGGGGAGAATGACGCTTAGGAAGAAATGGGAGCAGTGAGTTCACACGCTACCTAGACTGTGGTAATGGACTGTAGGCCACAGGGATATGTTACATATGCAGAACGAGGTTACAAGTGAAACACATCTATGGTAAACACATACAGTGGAACCTAATGGACTGTGGTAGCCTTAACGTTTTCTCTATTATACTCTGGCTCTAAGTGTTAAGCTGGAGAATGCAGATGTGTATTTTGTCAGCTGTAAATTATTTCTGAGCCAATTCTTTTTCTTTTTTTTTTCATCTGATGGCACCCATTTCTGGAGAACCATCTGGATCATTACTTTTCAGGTGAAGGTTAATTAATCACATCAGGTTCAGAGGGACTTTGGTTCATATCTTCATACAGACTGACTGTGCGTTGATTGGGTTTTCTCAAAACTACTTATAACCTTTTTCAATCTCATGTTCTTATGTAGGATGTGTCATGATCTGGGGCAAATGTCTAACCCAAGACATGCAGAATCAGGAGACGGAGACAATTTAAAGGAAAAAAAATAATTATCTTTATTTAACACAGAGAACTAAGGGCGCACTGGAAGTCCAGCGGATGGGGAAACAGGAAGCGGCGTCTAGAGGGAAAGCAACAGAGGTGAGTATTGGGATTTGTAGTGCAAAGTGGGGTGTTGTAGGAAGAACTTACGGTACGGAGACTCAGGAGAGCTAGGGAGGGAATGAGCCGGGGTATTGTCCAGGAATGAATAATGAGTGGTCCGAGATGGTGAGAGATGATGTTTCTGAGAGGAGCGTGTGGAGTTGGAGAGAGAGCGGAGATGTGGTGGAGAGCAGGTCGGCCAAGTGGGTGATGGTGAACCAGGAAGTGAGCCGGTGAGAGATCCTTGCAGGGTTGGATGGAAATCCAGAGGAGAAGCCAACCTGAGGTGAGTAATCCAGACAAATATCCAAAATTAATCGAGGTTCAAAAACATTCACACGAGTTCAAAGACTAGAGACAAGTTTAGTTCGAAGGGCAAGAGACTACCAGTCAGTAGTAATCTTCCGGCATCGAGTCATGTTCACCATCCTCCTTATAAAGCTGCCCCGCTGATAAGCTGATGACCAAAAACAATCAGAGAAGGTGAATGATGAGAAGAGTACTCACCCCTCATGACAGAATGGTCCACTCAGGTCTGTTTCCCTCTGCAAGATGTTTAAATTGTCATAAGTTTTCTAAAACACAAATGATCACATGTGACGATAAACAATCAGGTTTATAAGTAAGTAAATTGTATTTATAAAGCACTCATCACAGATCATAACAGTTTTGGTTCTACAGTGTGTGGCATGCTGCCACATGGCAAAACCTACGCGCTACACATGAACCAGTCTCACTGACAAACTGTCCATGGTCACACAGTAAATATTGCTAAACCTCTCAAGCTCAAATGTGACTGAAATAAACAAACATAGTGAACAAGGATTTGGATTCCTCTTGCTTCATGCCACATGTTTCCCTTGCTTCACTTTCTGATTGATCATGCATCACATCCAACAGGCTGTTTGTCCTCTAATCCTAATTTATACTTCTGCGTCTGCGTTGGGACGGACGGACACAATGTCGTTATCCTGGAGAGCCCTTGCAAGGACGGACAGTCGAGCTGTCTTTTGTAAACATCCGTCAGCAAGCTTGTGATTGGTCAGGACGCCACTGTCGTCTACAGCCCCGCCATTGCACCCTCAAAAACATAAAGAGAGCCAAAGGTATCTAGTGGCAGACACTGAGACGCTTGAAGAGTCCCTTGGGGAAAAACTCCAAAAATATGAATGTTTTATTTCCCAGTGACTGGAGGAGTAAAAAGATACACAGCAAGCATTTTATTCGTGGATGGAAATAATGGGAAACATGGGTTTAGAGGTGGCGCGCGCATGAAGAGGTGGAGGAGGATGAGTAACAAATGTGTCTGTGTTAAAAAGTCTCTTAAATACAAAAATACACAATATAAACACTATCTTGGACTGGATACTTGAAAGGATACCACAGAACAGCACCACGCCCTCTGTTGTCCTGGTGGGGAATTGCTTTGCAACACTCCCCAGGAGACAGAGAAGTATGAGGGTAAATTGTCTCCATCCGTGCGTGCGCGTCTCTCCCTCATGGAGCTGACGGAGAAGTATAAATTAGGCTTAAGTATACTTCAGATGCTGTGGCATTGTACCAGGACATTCCAACATTTTGAAAACCCTCAATTCAAGATTGGAACTGTCCCTATATGCTTCTGACTAGACCATAGCACACTTGAGAAACCACACATGGCAGGAATATCTGATAGGATTATCTTAAGAGCCAATTTAGTTGTCAAGTCTATCTTTAAAGGGATACTTTACTTTAAGGGGTACTGCAAATTTTTCATATTTTTAAATAGTTTTCTTGAGCCAAAATGAAATAAAGTGACCCTTTACTGTGGCCAGAATAATTCATTTGCAACTTCAGGTTGGCTGGCCGCTTTGATGAAAAATTTGTTAACATACCTGACGCTGCAGTCTGCTTCCAGCTTGTTACCTGCATGTTTTAGATCATGAACACAGCTGATTTGTTGCAGTTAGTGATGGAACTCTCCTGTAGACACTAAGGAAAGCTGGAACACATTTTAGCCATTAGATTAAGGTGTTAAAAGACAAAAGCACAGCACGGAGATAGGTTTTTGTTTCGGTAATACAAACGGACACGAGGGGGGTGCTAAAAGCAAGCCAAAACTACTTAGTTATCCTTTAAAGTTGTCTGAAGGGGTGAATTGGGTAAGTATCAGCTTAATTATATTGCTGTGTGAACCAGATCTAACTTGCCTATGTGACTTTGATTGGTGAAATCAATTTTACATTTGAAACAACAAAAGTCAGGTAAATCATTCCCCGCTTATTTGGCTTCACATTTCAGCACTGACAACCCACTAAAGTAAGAGGTAAATACCATATTTTTTTAATATAGCATTTTCCAGGGTTTTCCAAACCTGTCATGTTCTGTGTCCTCTTGGTCCCCAGCCCCCTCCTGTTTTTCCTCTGTGTTCCCCTCGTGTGTCCTCTTGTGCTCTGTGTGTCCTTTACTTCCCCAGCCCACTCAGGTTCTCCTCATGTGTCTTCTTGTGTTCCCCAGCTCCCTCTAGGCTTCCCTCATGTTTCCTCCTAGTCACTCCCTTGTAGTTCCTATTTGTTTGCATTAGTCCTCCTCACCCCTCTGGTCATTAGTTTTTTATCTTTGCCTTTAGTTTCTAGGTTTAGTCATTTATTGTTTTATAGGTTACGGTTTATCTTCCCCTCTCCTTGTTCTTTACCCATTTAGTTTATTGATGACACATGGCTTCCCTCTAGACCTCACTCCTCACACCTGTCACCTGTTCCCCTGATTGCTTCCCTCTGTGTTTAAAAACCCTGTCTTGTCCCTCAGTGTTGTTGGTCCATTGTCTGTGTCAGCGTTGTTTTGTTTTCCCACCTGGTCTCTAGTTATCTGCTCAGAAAGTGAGCTTTTTGGTTTTGTCAGGATTTAGATATTCAATTCAATTCAATTCAATTCAAATTCAAAGATACTTTATTAATCCCAGAGGGGAATTAGAGTTTCAGTACACACAATTCAGAGATCAGACATACATGGGCAAGACACATGACAAGAATTGGTGACTGTCGTCATTCGCAACCCTGAGTCGCGCTACCTTAATAGAGAAAAGAGGGTTACATGAGGATGGAATCAGGTGGAGGGGAAAAAAAGGCACATCAGAGTTACCCTCCACCGGGAGGGCAGCTTTGCTCTGCAAAAAAACACCTCAGACAGATATGCAACAGACTTCAGATATCACACAACATAAGTGTCCACTAGGTGGGGTGGTGGGTTTGGGACTATCCACACTTCAGTTCCTGCAGCCACTACAAGCAGTGCATGTCAACTCTGTCTGGATTGGGGGAGGAGCATTGAGGGTTGGAGGGTTGCAGTAACCCTGAAATGATTTGGCGGCCTTCCCGCAGTCCTGCCCACGCTGGGATAGGAGACAGAGTTGAGTTGCCATAGCGACGGCACATTCCACATGTCTTCTGAGGGGGAAGTTTTAGTTGGAGCCTTGCAGGCTCAAGGGTACCAGATTCCGATTAGAAATTGTTTTGGGGCCAGACAGAGAAAATTTCCTCTCTGTCATAAAGTTCCTTGGTGCTCAACCTCTCAAAATCCCAATAATGGACATTAATCTATCCCAATCCGTGTTGATTCATCCACTCTATCCTTGATAGCATCCATCTTTTGTGCCAATGAATGAATCTCGGCCAAAGTTCCAAGCTTACGATTCATCTCGACAATTATGTAAGTCTGTAAATTCACAGTGCGGTGCAAACCATCTCTGAGCTCCGGGAGCAGGCCAATATTCCTCGACAGCTTGTTAATTTTCCGGTAAGCCAGGAAGCCTCCAAGGCCAATGAAACCTGACACCAACACCATGAATATCCACACGTCTTCAGAGTCCTCCACAGACAGCTGAGATAAACAAATCAAGTTCCACTGTTTCCAGGAGTCCATGTTGTGTCCAACTGGGTCTGTCCCGGAGGGGCATCCGGGAGCCCCTTCTCCCATTCTCATCGTTGAAAAATTTTTATCAATCGCGTTGAGTTACCACCTGACGAGGTCCATTTTAGTGATTTCAGTTTCCAGTTTCCAGAAAAAATGCTGAAGCAGCCGAGCACCCAGCCCACAGAGACAGACAAAGGGCCTTGGCTGCCTGCCCTTTTGGAATTTATTTTTTGTTCCCCATTCTAATAAAAGGAATTTTTATTTTTACATCCACTTCTGCCCCATGTCGTTCTGGGTGTTCTGCATTTTGGGTCCTAACCTCCTGCTCTCACGCTTTACAGTATGACCAGTCATTCACCCACATTCATACTAATGAGCCTTGACTTACATCTCCAAGCTCACATAGTTAACTCTCCTCGTTCGTGAAGATATGGAAAAACAAATACAGGCCCGGCTCCCTGAACTCGTTATTTTTGGCATCTTTCAAACCGCAGCAGAGATTGACCATTATTGCTTGTCTTCCTGATGAGAAATATCAGATGTTTATGTTTATTTATTTGGCAGATGATTTTATCCAAATGGGCGTACAAGTTTTAACCTATAGGGCATGTTGTGATCTGTGGGGGAAACCTGAGTACCTGGATCAAAAACCCACGCGTAGTGGGTAAGTAGGGGAAGAGCTATGAGGGTTTGAGATAGTCTCTGTGTATTGGGTCTATCCAACAGAAGTAAAAACATTATTCTATATTTATAAACATCATGTTTGAATGTTTAGTGTGTTTAAGCAGCTCTTCGGAAGAATCTGATACCTCCTAATTAACTGAGGGATGACAACGTGACCTAGTAGCAGTCTGGTAATAGTAGCACTCTGACAGGTAATACTGCTCAAATAACACGAGTATTTAAGGCTTTATTTTCTTCTTCAGTATGACAACTAGGGAAATGGTTCGGATTCACTATCCAGTGTTAGGGATGCTGCACAGTAGTCAGCAAATCACCTCACAACAAAAATCCATCTCCAGTTTAGGTTTGCAGGCCTTTCAGTTTGGAGTTTATCTGTTTTCTATATTTGCTAGATCCAAAATTAAGATCATGGCTGCTACCAATATGAGAATAAATTATTGGCTGAATAGAAGGTGTTGCAATGCTAGAAGGGACAGGAAACAGTACTTGGCTTATTGTTGTTTTACAATAAAAGTTATTCTGAGGCTAACAGACACGTGTTAAGACAGAATTAGCTCAGCCAAAGGATTATTCTTCTTGTGATCAAAAAGAAGTTCATGTGTGCAAGAGTTTGTCCGATGAAGAAGCTGAATATTCACAGTGGAAGATTCCTGTCAAGCACTTAAAGATGCATGAGAGTGCTTCATCATTAACGACATGATGGAAAGTTCCACAACTGAGAGACAGAAAAAGAGAAGGAGCAATGAAGATAACAGAAAAGCCAAGGTTAGACGGATAGTATGAGCAAAATAAAAACTCCCTCCTCTCCAAAGTGCCACCCGTGTGCTTCTATGTTTTCATGTCAGAATAACTCTATCTAGCATAACACATAATGTATGTTCATTTATAAAACCTGGTAAAAGTCTTCACGCAATTTATTTATTTATTTATTTATTATTGTTTGTTTTGCTTTTTAACTTCTGCTGTCCATCTCTCACAGCCTTACTCAGAGCTTAAAGACTAATGCTAATGTAGTATAGTAGTTATTGCATGTGTTTTTATGTCAACGAGTTTTATAATTTATTATAACAGGCCTGAGTCTGACCAATTTCACAAGTTTGGTTTGAGACTGTCTTGCTCTGAAAATGTCATAATTAAAATTGAATAAATGAAATGAATGTCATGCTTCCTTATATTTCTTCTTCATATATAACTTTTATGTTTCTTGTGTCGTCGATATTGTTCAGGTGTTCTGTTAGTGCCTCCGTTTGTTGTTTTGGTATGATTTTTAATGCCTGTATGTCGTCCACATAGCGTTTCCATTATTTTATTTAGCAGTTTGGGGGTGCAATGGCTATGGCTTTTTGACCTAGATCCTCCATGAAAAACTAGCAAAGGGTGGCTGATAACGGATCACCCATGATGAAGCCTTCCAGTTGTTTGTATATTGTTCTGTCGTATGTGAAGTATGTTGAGTTTGCTACCAGTTTAATCAGTTGTGCTGTGTCGTCCGTTGTGAGGTTTGTTCCTTTGTGTAGAGTTTAGTCCTGTCTGATCCTGTTTACTACTTTGTCAATGTTTTTTTGGGTTGGTGTTTTTGTGAACGGGGATGCAGTGTTGTGTGAGATTAGCATGTCATTGTCTTCCATTGTAATCTTGTTCAGTTCTTTTGCCAGTTTTGTGCTGTTTATTTCTGGGTAGGTTCTAAAGTTGTTCTTTTTTTGACAACTGGTTATTCAATCATGAATTTTCCTTTCAATCTCATTTTCAAAATAAAGACATTTAACACTGTCTCATGAACCATCAAAGTGACAATGTGTAGTTTTTATTGCTAATCTCTGAAAACATCCATCAAAATGGTGTTGAAAATCAATTAAATGATGCCCAGATGATGAAAAAATTGGCAGCTTTGTAACATATAACCATAAAAATTTGGTCTGAAATACATGGGAGCGGGACTAAGTCTCTGGACGACGCCATATTAGATGCCATGTTTCCTTCTACGGGAGCCCTTGAGGGCCAAGCACATTTACTGATTTGTAACAAATGGTTATAAAACTTTCATCATTAATTAATGTTGTTTTACACATTTATCTCTTCACTCATTGGTAGTGATGAAATGGAGTCTGATGTGCTTGTCATTTTGCTGAAGTTTGCACTCCCCGGTTCTTTTTGACCCTAATGGGCATCTGTTGGTAAGGTCCTACTCCAACACAAAAATACTGCTTGCTTGCAATGATTTAGGTATCTACTGCCCCCTATCACCAGGAAAAATACACACAGTCACTTTAACACACACATTTAATCACTTTTACTTCCTGCAAAAGCTTCAAAAAGGTTTTAGGGTCTGACATCACAGTGGCGGAATTACATGACTGTGAAGGAAGAGGACAACCTGAGAAATAAAATGTTATTTAAAATGATGTTGTAACCCAGAGCTAACAGGTTAGAAGGGAAACAAACAGGGGCATAATAATCTCATCAGTTCATGCTGGTCACGAGAGAACCCGACAAGAGAGACGGTTAACCGAAACCTTTAAATGGTCCTCCTGTGAGATGAATTAGGAACAAAACTGTGATTCACTAAGAAGATCATGAGATAGAACTAGTTTTTACGCAATTGCTGAATTTCATATTCAAAGAATTAGTTTGTCTGCTCTGTTTTCTTCTTCAAACTATCTGAATTGCCTATAGTTTATTCATTATTTTCACTGAACAAATGCAAAAATGGGAAAGGAAATTAACCTTAGAAATGAGACTGGAACAGCAACCCTATGGCTTTTTTCAATAACACTGCAAATTTTCTAACTGCCCTAACAGAATATGTTGTATTAGAATATATTATTAATTTGCTAATTAAATAATTATTTGTTAGAAAGTAGAAAAGAGGAAAAACTACAACAAAATACTAGAAAAGACCCAAACAATGAGTGTGTCTCTCTGTAAGATCACTCAGTTCGGCCGAGGATCTGAGAAAGATCACACAGACAGACACACATGCTCACACACCCAAGCTGACTCATTAAAACATGCTCCAAGTGAATCTTGGCAGCATCTGCTAACATCTGTTGATTGCATGAACTGAATTAATCTGAATTATCCTTAGACCCATCAGATTACGCACCATCGAGGCAGACAATGACTGATAGATGTGAACAGTTTGTTCTGAGTGTTTGAGAGCTGAAGATTGTATGTACCCTTCATTTATTGGAGCAGTTGGCGAGCATTGTTACCTCACAGGAAAAAAGGTTGCAGTTCAACATCCAAATGTGGCTTTCTGCCCGTTCTCAGTGCTTGAGTGTTTTCTCTGCTCTGACAGATAGTCATGATGAGTTATTTTGATATTATCATAGCCTTTATTCATGAAAGTTAGCATGAAAGGCTAGTTGTATCTATATGGTCCTGTTCATCTGTTGACCTTTCTTGAAGGATTATTGTTTGCCTTTTTTTGGTCATTGACTTTATTCTCACACAATTTACAAGATGTGGAACAATCAGTTATTACTCAGAGAATATGTTGTTAAAGACTCTAAGCTACTAACATGTACAATTTATTTTTCCCAGAAATTGTGAAAATTACGTTTTTGTGTTTGCTTAATGCCGACTAGTTGTATCAGCAATCCTGAAATGGACTGACTAAAAGTTAATCAGTGGTTGAACTAGTTGTGTTTCTATTGATTACTTTCTTAGGGTTTTATTCAAATCTGTCCTGACATTTTTCTATCAGACTCCAGCAAACCTTTCGCCATTTTTGGCAGCTAAATGCAGAACTTTTTGTTTTTATGATTATCTCTAAGTTTCTGTTATTTCAGACCAAAGAAATTCCCTGCCACTCAGACAACTATATCCCATGCAAAATAGCAAATCATAATGATGAAAATATAACCAACTGTTATCCAAAAGGCAACTGGACTTCTCCGGTTTCTTGAAGACATTTTGCTTCTAATTACAAAGGAAAATTTCTCAGGTTTCACCTTTCCAGCACCCATAATGCAGCTAATTCCAAAACAATTTCAGTAGGTCGCACCCTCGTGCACCTCCTGCATCTCATCAAAACAACAATCCCAACACATCAGGACCTAATGACATCAATGACTAACCTGGGAAGTAGGGAAGGGGGTATTCATAGGTAGTTTCAGCTCATTAAGCAACTACAGACAGCTACAGTTTATAAGCTTGGCCACCCCATATTTCAGTCAGATTTGACAACGGTTCTTGAATGAGAAACAAAACGTCTTCAAGAAACCCAAAAAAAAAAAAGTCCAGTTGCCTTCACCTGCTCCATTTTGATTACCATGACCTGGATGACTGAGATCCTTCATCAGCATAATCAATCATTCAAATAAACCCCCCTCTTTATGTTTTCTTCAGTTAAACTGGCCTCACTGCGTGTCTGCTCTGTCTTTACAAAGCAGCTGGGAGATCAGTGGCTAATGTAACAGAGCAGCAGATGTTGGTGTTATCCGTTTGAGCCATCCACACTCGTTACATAAGAGGATCTCACTGCAGGTAACAGGACGTCTGTGCTAGAGAGGACATGGAGCACAAAGATCAGAGATGTGACTCGGTGTTTAACACATGTTAACATTCAGGGAAGAGTGTAAAAGTGGATTAGCTGGTCGCATCAGAGATCTATTGGCCTTTCTATGCAAATTAATGGTGCTTTGCATCCACCTTAGCACCATCTGTACAGAAATTTGTCCAAATGTAAATACATTTTTGTTTTGAGCGAGTATTAATGAATGAACCTGCTTTATTCTGATTGAGAAGTCTTGCTTGGCTTTTTGTCTACAGTCGAACCTAATAAAGTTTTACTGAATTGAAAACATATAATAAACTGTAGCTATTATTTTCAGGATATTTAAATTTTTTTATTTCTTTTTTTATATAATTGTGGTTTCCCAAGTCTGGATCTTCAGACATGTAGAACTTTGGGTGTCTGCTATTAAATGTGGTTAATATTATTGTCATTAATTATTCATATTTTTAATCAATTATCAGTATGTTGTTTGTTTAATAATAAACACTTAAGAATTTCAGTACCAGGAATTGTCTTGGAGAATATTCTTCCCTGTTTTTTTAAACCATCTCAAACTTCTGATTCAGAACAGACTGTATTTAATTACTGTAGTTGCATTTCATGACTTAGTTTTTTACAGTATTTTTTAAAACCTGGATGGAAATTATCGCTACAACTTCAAAGTTGATGGTTATAATCTTTTGACAGCACAAATACACACGATTAATAACTATGTGAGACAAATTCATGCAGTGTTATTTATTTTGCAGCTTATTACAGAGTTCCATCATAATTTTGTTTTACGTATGATATAATCCAGTGGAGCCAACGCCTTTAAATACATGACCACCCAACAGATTTGAAAGTGTCAGTGCACACTCAGACTCGAGACAATAGTCTCCATTCCTGGAGCTTCTAACATTTTCTGCTGTACACAACAGGATTGCATTTCAGACACCACCCCCCACCCCACCCCACCCCAGCCCTCATGCAAAAAGAAGAGTTTCATAGTGCAAGATGAGATACAAGATAAGAAGTGAAAGAGTACATTCTTGAAAAATGTCTACTTGCATAACAATGATTTCGCCTGTAATGTTCCACTGAATGACTCATGAATCAAGTGAAATGCACCATTGCATTGGAGTTTTTTTCACCCAAGTTGGCTGATGTCTCAATCATAAATCATAAAACAAGTTTACTAAATGTTTGAATACATTCCTTCTCTGTTAAATAAAACTAATCGACCATAAAAAATACATAAACTGCAATACATGCAAACTCTGCTAATGTTTCAAACATTGCCTGACATGCAAACTTCAATAATTTGCGATTTTTTCCTCTTGAGATTACTTAGTTAGTAAAGAAAATATTTTTTAAATTAACACATTTTGATCTCCACTTGCTAAAAAAAAGTTAAAAGTGTACAATTGTGCCAAAGTTTTCTTCCAGATGCCAAGAAATGACATCACCTGAAATAACCAAGTATGTCTTCATTTGGAGATAGCAAAGCTTGTTTTATGGTGATAATGATGTAACATGTTTATTTTTTGGACATTGAAAGCTTATTCTGTCCTGATACCTATGAATCATTTCAAGCAGGTTATGGATTCTGCCTGAAGACCTCATGAAACATTTATCATTATTCAAAGCATTGTGATTAATCATCTCTACGTGTCACAACAGGGACACAAACCAATAAAAACAAAATTAACTTCTGTTTTGCATTATAATTACTTTATCACTTCCAGGAAAGAAAGGATGAAATGTCATCTTGGATCAAAAAAATAAAAAGATTTACTTCCGCATGGTAAGCAGATAGTAAACTCATGATCTTGTGGAAATTGCATCAAACATGGTGTAACCCGGGTTAAAAAGATGCATAAGTAGTAAAAGATAAGTAAAGTCTAAGAGTATAAATATCAAAGAGTAAAATTCATTTGTTCAATTTTCTTGTATATTAAAAAGATCAAAGTTCATGTCAAATGAGTAAAAACATGTTTGCATTGTTTAAAATAAGTTTTCTTTCTTTTATTGTGAATTGCTTGTGAGAACTGTAATTTCCTACGGGGATATGGTCTGTGAAGGTAACACAGCGTGGGGAAGAAGAAAAAAAAAGAGGGAAGAGAAGGAGAGAGCGCGAGGAGAGATGGTGGTGGTGCGTGAGTTACACGGAGTATCCCGAAGAGTTAGCTTGTTTTTAGGTACTAGTAATAAGTGTGTTTTGACTTTTTGAAAAGATAAGTCATAGTGTCGGTAAGCTAGTGACATAACATGTAAAGTTTCAGCGTGAGTCTGCTGGACTGTGTGTTTTGTTTACTGCGTCCGTGCATGCATTGAGTTAAAGTGAGGCTAACACAGCCATTAGCTAACAAGGACTACTGTAGACTGCCATTTCGCTAAAGTGGTGGAACTTAAACAAGCTGCAGAGGATCGTTACTGGACTGGATAGCGACAGACAGACCCCAGATAGTCACTCTGAGTGCCCGCGTCACTCTGAGTACCTCTGGCAACGTGGGAAGCTAAAAACAAGTAGCTTGTGGAGCACGTGGAGATCACGGACCTTCCTCATCTTTGGCTACTGCGTTCAGAGCGGAGTGCTTTTGAAGGAGCGGAAGACAACCTGTTGCCTGGAGTAATCTGGTGGGAATTGCACGTTTCACAAGGTACTGAGTTTATTTATTTATTTTTGCTCGTTGAGTGAAGAACTTTCGGTTTGGAGATCGTTTTGGATTTATACTGGAGCAATACAGGCCTGCAACGTAGGGTTTATCTCTGCCGGCTTTAAGTTTAGTTTGGGACTATAATTGTTTTATCACTGGTGGTTTATACTGTGTATGTGGGGATTCTGTGTACACTGGGTAAATTGCTGTGGGTGTTTTTGCTTTGCCTGAATACTGAAACCTGCCATTTTATTATTTTATTGTTTTCATTGTTTGGTAAATTAAAGGAGGGTTACATTGCTCTACTTTACATGGTGTATGATATGATTTACTGCACTGTAGACACTAGTGTTCATTTTCGCGTGTAGTGCCACTGTTAAGGAATAAGCTTCATTGAGCCCAGACACAAAAGAGAAGTTAATTTAAGAATATCGTACGAGAGTACACTAGAAAAAAGAACCCAAAGCCCATTTATTTAATGGTATTGAGTAAATGAGGGCTACATAAAATGGAGGCACCGCTGGGATGTTTTGGGTCTCATAGAAGCATTAAAGGGGCAACACGCTAAAAAAAAAAATTTAAAAGTTAACCTACAGTAGCTAGTTTATATTTCTTAGTATTTTTGTTTATTGAGAGTATGGCGGACCACACCGGGCTTGCTGCAGAGCTGAAGAGGTGGTGTCGGGGTGAAGGTTTGGAGGAAGCTAAAGCACTCTTGGTTCTGGTTCCAGAAGAAGTGGAAATAGCCCAGATAGAAGAAACCATGGAGACTATTAAGTGTCTAGGGCGAGTCCGGGTTAGAGGGCGCTTGTTCCACACCCCCTTGAGCTGTCTAATGGTTCTCTGCGAGTGCAAACAAAGTATACCTAAGGATAATGTGCCCAAGGAAGTGCTGGACCCGCACACTGGTGGAAAATGGCCGATAGTGACTCTTAATGAATGTGCTGCTCCTGACGATTTTGCTGTTAAGTTGAAGAGTCTCTTAGACACTGAGGGTAGGACTATTGAAGACCTACAAAGATTATTTCTCAGCCCTGCTCCTCCGCAGCCCAGCTCTGATCCTTCCATAAACTCCACGGAGTCTGTCTTGCAAGCAGTTGGTGATTTTTTGGAGAAGGCACGTAAACCACAAGCAGAAGGTGGTTATCGGCGTTTGAGGTTGTTTTCAGGGAACTTGCCAGTTCCCCTTAGTGAGGACCCCTTTGACCATTGGCTTGAGCAGGCATGGCTCATGGTGGAGGAAAGAGACTGTACAGACAAGGAGAGAAGGCGCAGGCTGATGGAGAGTTTAAAGGGGACGGCGTTGGAGATTGCCAAATCAGTCCGTGAGTCAGACCCTGAGGCAGGCCCTGTTGAATACCTGGAGGCTTTGGAAAGCGCATTTGGCAGTGCTGAGTCTGGAGATGATCTCTATTTTGCTTTCCGCTTAATGCAGCAACAACCAAGTGAAAAACTGTCTGATTTTCTGAGGCGTCTGGAAAGGGCCCTCACTAAAGTTGTCCAGAGAGGAGGATTTCAAGGTTCTAGCAAAGGCAAAGCGCGCCTGGAACAACTTCTGCGAGGGGCTGTCGCTTCCGATCTCATGCTAATTAATCTGCGCCTGAGAGAGAGAAAGTCCAAACCCCCAACTTTCCTCCAACTCTTAAGTGAGATTCGCACAGAGGAAGAGTATGAGGCATCAAGGAGAAAGCTAAATACCTCAGTCCAGCAGGTACAGACAAAACCATCAGGGACTGGCAATACAGAAATACAGAGTCTCAAAGCTGAAGTTAAAGAGCTTAAGGCCAAGTTAGCCACCTGCATGACTAAGGCCCCTGATGTCATAGATAAAGATGTGTCCTCAGTGCAGTCAAGTGAGCACAGTGACACCAAAGAACTGGCTGCTTTGAAGAAACAAGTGAAAAGACTGCAGCAGAAAGTAGCCCAAAGAGATACTGCTCCAGACTCCTCTTTAAAACTGGCTACCGTGGCAGCAGTAGAGGCTAACTCAAAGACAAGGACCCCTTATCAGAACAGAACACCTTTGGGTGAGCAGTTCTGTTACCGTTGTGGGGAAAATGGACATTTTGTTGCAAAGTGTCAAAATCCTGAAAATCAGAGCAAAGTTATACGAAAGCTCATCCAGACTGTCAAGACACTGAAAGAAAGTGCAGCTACTTCAACGCGTAATGCCACTGACACTGACTGCCATGTCAAGCAGGGTCTTCTGACTTCTCCCACCCCAGCTGGAATTCCAGAAGGACTGATTGGGCCCCCAAGTATTGTGCCACTTAAAGTGAATGGACAGCCCTGTGATGCCTTATTTGACAGTGGATCACAGGTCACTATAATATTTGAGTCCTGGTATAAAGCTCATCTGCCTTCCATCCCAGTGCATCCGGTCACTGGTCTCAACATTTGGGGTTTAAGTGAGTCCAATGTCAGTTACCCCTACCTTGGCTATGTTGTGGTAGATGTTGAGTACCCGGCTGAAGTGACTGGCACCAAACACACAGTACCAGTCCTTGCCCTGATCTGTCCAAGCCCAAAAGAAGAGCAGATTCCTGTCATTGTTGGCACTAACACCAGCCATGTCCGCAAGTTGGTACAGGAATGCAGAAAAGAGGGGCATGACATAACCAAAAGCCTGGGCATACAAATTCATAGGGAGTCGCTACCCACATTCACAGACTCCATCACCCTAGGCTCTCAAGATGACCAGGTTGGCTGTGTGACTTGGCAAGGTTCAAATCCCTTGTCCTTACCCCCCGGAAAAGACTTGCAAATAACCTGCAAAGTTCGTTTTCAACAGACAGTTGGCAAAGAGATCTTGATGTTTGACTCTTCTCCCTTAGCTCCTCTGCCAGGTGATGTCCTGCTACAACCCATGGTTGTGCCCGCCCATGCGGTACAAGTTAACAGCTTCAGGATCCTGGTGCAGAACCATTCAGCCAGGGAAACCACTATCCCTGTTGGAACCGTCATGGGTCACCTTTATCGCACCGAAAGCGTCATCTCCATGCCAAGCAAAGAACCAGAGATGACAGCCTTTGACAGCAGCCAGATCGACTTTGGTGAGTCTCCTGTGCCTGAAGAGTGGAAGGACCGGCTTAGACAGAAACTAGCGGAACGCTCCCACGTCTTCTCAGTTCATGAATGGGATGTTGGCCTTGCAAAAGAGGTGGAGCACACCATCCGCCTGGCTGACACAAGACCTTTTCGGCAAAGATCACGTCGATTGGCACCTGCAGACATAGAGGATGTTAGAAAACATCTGCAAGAGTTACTCTGTGCCGGCATCATTAAAGAGTCCCGTAGCCCCTATGCGTCACCGATTGTAATTGTTAGAAAGAAAAATGGAACCATACGGATGTGCATAGACTACAGGCTCCTTAACAGCCGGACTGTGCCTGACCAGTACACGACCCCCTGCATTGACGAAGCTCTGGATTCTTTGTCTGGGAGCAAATGGTTCACAGTGCTGGATCTGCGTAGTGGATACTACCAGATTCCAATGGCAGAAGACGATAAAGAGAAGACGGCCTTCATCTGCCCCCTAGGCTTCTTCCAATTTGAGAGAATGCCGCAGGGAATAACTGGAGCGCCTGCGACTTTCCAGCGTCTAATGGAAAAAACAGTCGGAGACATGAACCTCCTCCAAGTCCTGGTATACCTGGATGACCTGATTGTCTTCGGAGAGTCGCTGGAGGAACACGAAGAACGGCTCATTAAAGTCCTAGATCGTCTTGGAGAAGCAGGACTAAAGATCTCCCTGGACAAATGCCAGTTTTGCCAGCCACAGGTGAAGTACCTTGGGCATGTGGTGTCTGCCAAAGGTGTCTCTCCTGATCCGCAGAAGATTGAGGCTGTTACCACCTGGCCTCAGCCCCACAATCTAAAGTCTCTGAGATCGTTCTTAGATTTCTGCGGATACTACAGGCGATTCATTGCTATCTATGCTGCCATTGTGAGACCACTCACTGAACTGACCAAAGGTTATACTCCGACACAGAAGAGTAAGAAAACGAGTCCAGGCCTCAACAAGTCCTACTTGAACGAGTCAGAACCCTTTGGAGATCGGTGGGATGACTCCTGCAGCAAAGCCTTTCAGCAGATCATCCACTGCCTAACCCATGCACCGGTATTAGCCTTCGCTGATCCTACCAAGCCCTATGAGCTCCACGTGGATGCACGCTTCAAAGGACTGGGGGCTGTCCTATACCAGCTACAAGAAGGAGAACTAAGGCCGGTTGCATTTGCCAGCAGGAAGTTAAGTCAGGCTGAGAAGAGGTACCCCATACATCAGCTGGAGTTCCTGTCATTAAAGTGGGCTGTGGTGGATCGCTTTCATGACTATCTGTATGGAGTGCGCTTTACAGTGCGTACAGATAATAACCCCTTGACTTATGTTCTGTCTACGGCGAAGCTCAATGCCGTGGGACACAGATGGTTAGCTGCTTTGTCCACATATGACTTCGATGTCCATTACCGACCAGGCAAGCATAACATAGATGCAGACATCCTCTCCAGAAACTTTGACACTGATACCGAATGGGAGACTATCCCGGAGGCAGCTGTTAAATCCATCTGCAAAAGAGTACGAGTGTCAGAAAGCCCAGAGTGTCCCACCAGATGTGTCGACCAAACTGGGGCTTCCCCGGAATGCATCCCTGACATCTATGCATTTCCTCTTACAATGGAGTTACAGTCACTGGAACACGTCTCAAAAGCTGATCTCGCTAAGGCACAGAAAGAGGATCCAGTCATTGGTCCAGCAGTCAAAGCTGTCCAACAGAATTTATGGACAGGCAACAGTCCGGAGCTGTCGCTCCTAAAAAGAGAGAAAGATAAGCTGACTCTGCTGAGTGACGGTCTGCTCTACCGCATCACCAAACGTCACTCAGGGGAGGAGGTCCGTCAGCTCGTCTTGCCAAAGGTGTATCATGACGTTGTGTTGAGATCGGTACATAATAACTCAGGACACCTTGGCATAGAGAGAACTCTGGATTTACTCCGTCGCAGGTTCTACTGGCCAAGAATGTTGCAAGACATTGAGCACCATATCAAAAGTTGTGGTGAATGCATAACACGCAAGACTCCTGCCCAGAGAGCCGCACCGCTTCACCAGATCTCCAGTAGTGGACCTATGGATCTGGTGTGCATCGACTTTCTCTCAATGGAGACGGATTCCAAGGGCATGAGAAATGTTTTAGTGGTCACCGATCATTTCACCCGCTATGCCCAGGCATTCCCGACCAAGAATCAGACATCTCAAACAGTGGCCAAAACCTTAGTGGATAAGTTTTTTGTCCACTATGGCCTTCCGGCTCGTATCCATTCAGACCAGGGGCGAGACTTTGAGAGTCGTCTGATTAAAGACTTGTTGAAGAACATGGGGATACGGAAGTCGCGCACTACTCCGTATCATCCGCAAGGAGACCCGCAGCCAGAGCGGTTCAATCGAACGCTGCTTTCAATGTTGGGTACTCTAAGCACAGAAAAGAAACGTCAGTGGAGCCAGCATGTCCCTTATTTGGTCCATGCTTATAACAGTACAAGATGTGATGCAACTGGTTTTTCACCATACTTCTTAATGTTTGGTCGTGAAGCCAGACTGCCAGTGGACTTGTGCTTTGGGACCACAATTGACAAAGCTGAGGAAAGTCACTCACGCTATGTGTCAAAACTTAAAGAAGATCTCCGTCAAGCTTACAAGCTAGCATCCGAGACGGCAGACAAAGTTCATCAGAAGAACAAAAAGGGCTATGACCAGAGAGTTTGTTTCCAGTCTCTAGAAATAGGAGACAGAGTCCTACTGAAGAATTGGGGTCTCAAAGGGAAGCACAAGTTGCAAACAAGATGGAGTCCAATACCTTACCAAGTTGTTGGAAAAATGCCCAATCTCCCTGTCTACCAACTGAAGAAGGAGAATGGAAGTGGTCGTCTAAAAACAATCCACAGAGATCACATCCTTCCCATTGGCCAACATGTGAAATTGCCAATCCTTGAAGAAGGCAATAACTGTTGTGACAGACAAAAACAAAAGGGCAAGAAACCAAAGCAGGCCACAGTTGTGTCTGACCCTCAGCGGTCCCAGGATTCTGATTCGTCCTCAGAGAGTGAATACTATGAGCCTCAGAGATACGGTTACTCTCAAGAAAGAGTAAGAGAAGCACTAAGACAGGCTCTTAGATCCCAAGCAGTGTCACAAGAGGATTGTGCAAGTGACCAGGACAAGGTCAGTGATGAAACTGTTTCTGATGAGCGCAGTGAAAATGAGGAACTGCCACTGGAGGATGGAGACGTTAATCAGGACAGTGAGACTGAGCCCGACCAAATGGTGGATATTCAGGAGGAGTCTGACCAAAATGAAGACGATGATGAAGATTCTGCCCCAGAACCTGATCTGGATCACAGAACAGCCCAGTCTGACAAAACTCAGAAACCAAATACACACCGTAATCTATTGGGTGTCACTCCTAAACTAAGGCCTAAGAGACAGATTAAACCAGTAGTTCGTTTAACCTATGATGAGCCAGGAAAAGCTAAAGATCAGCCTATCACTATTATACATAGAGGGGTTGTTATCACTATAGGCAAAGACTAAGAGCCATAGTATGTTAAAAAAAAAAAAAAAAAAAAAAAAAAAAAAAAGGGGGGTCATCCTACTTCCCAAGTTCTTGTAGTTCCTTGGTAGTCTGTTGAGGACACCAGACATTTAGTGGGGGGAGGGTGTAACCCGGGTTAAAAAGATGCATAAGTAGTAAAAGATAAGTAAAGTCTAAGAGTATAAATATCAAAGAGTAAAATTCATTTGTTCAATTTTCTTGTATATTAAAAAGATCAAAGTTCATGTCAAATGAGTAAAAACATGTTTGCATTGTTTAAAATAAGTTTTCTTTCTTTTATTGTGAATTGCTTGTGAGAACTGTAATTTCCTACGGGGATATGGTCTGTGAAGGTAACACAGCGTGGGGAAGAAGAAAAAAAAGAGGGAAGAGAAGGAGAGAGCGCGAGGAGAGATGGTGGTGGTGCGTGAGTTACACGGAGTATCCCGAAGAGTTAGCTTGTTTTTAGGTACTAGTAATAAGTGTGTTTTGACTTTTTGAAAAGATAAGTCATAGTGTCGGTAAGCTAGTGACATAACATGTAAAGTTTCAGCGTGAGTCTGCTGGACTGTGTGTTTTGTTTACTGCGTCCGTGCATGCATTGAGTTAAAGTGAGGCTAACACAGCCATTGGCTAACAAGGACTACTGTAGACTGCCGTTTCGCTAAAGTGGTGGAACTTAAACAAGCTGCAGAGGATCGTTACTGGACTGGATAGCGACAGACAGACCCCAGATAGTCACTCTGAGTGCCCGCGTCACTCTGAGTACCTCTGGCAACGTGGGAAGCTAAAAACAAGTAGCTTGTGGAGCACGTGGAGATCACGGACCTTCCTCATCTTTGGCTACTGCGTTCAGAGCGGAGTGCTTTTGAAGGAGCGGAAGACAACCTGTTGCCTGGAGTAATCTGGTGGGAATTGCATGTTTCACAAGGTACTGAGTTTATTTATTTATTTTTGCTCGTTGAGTGAAGAACTTTCGGTTTGGAGATCGTTTTGGATTTATACTGGAGCAATACAGGCCTGCAACGTAGGGTTTATCTCTGCCGGCTTTAAGTTTAGTTTGGGACTATAATTGTTTTATCACTGGTGGTTTATACTGTGTATGTGGGGATTCTGTGTACACTGGGTAAATTGCTGTGGATGTTTTTGCTTTGCCTGAATACTGAAACCTGCCATTTTATTATTTTATTGTTTTCATTGTTTGGTAAATTAAAGGAGGGTTACATTGCTCTACTTTACATGGTGTATGATATGATTTACTGCACTGTAGACACTAGTGTTCATTTTCGCGTGTAGTGCCACTGTTAAGGAATAAGCTTCATTGATCCCAGACACAAAAGAGAAGTTAATTTAAGAATATCGTACGAGAGTACACTAGAAAAAAGAACCCAAAGCCCATTTATTTAATGGTATTGAGTAAATGAGGGCTACAATGATAAAACAACATTCTCAACTTTCATGTATAAAGTGGGAAATTAACTTTACGCATCACAAAACTGAACTTTGCCCTAAGTAGAATGACGTTTAATTATTTTTTTATGCAATAGTCACGTCAGTCTCGCTGAACGTGAACTGGTTCTAATCATGCTGAAGCACCCGGATAATGTGGTAGGAAACTGACTTCATCTGCATGTAAACAGCTCAGTCGAGCTGATATTGGCAACTTGCAGAAGTGACAAGACTGCGTAAGCACTTGTCTGTTGATATCATCAACTCAAAGTAACATGAAACCATCAAACATTTGTTGTCCATTCCTTTGGCCATTGTGCATATTCTGTTTTAACTTTGCTTCACTCCCACCAGTGCTTGTTTACTATTTGTGTTGCTGTCATGAACCAGAAGAATGCCAACTGTACCGGAGTGGAACAAACTTTATTTGAGAAATTGGTTTTCTAAACTAGGATAAAGGCTCCCAGTTTATTACGTTATATTGATGGAGATGAGCATGTAAACTTACTGATGCACTGAGCTATTTTATTCTAATGGAACTAGACCCATTCCAGAATTGTACTAAACGTGCTGTTCGTAATATCGATTAATTTGTGTTGTGAATCAAGGTACTGGATCAAATAAAATAAGTAAAATAATAATATGTTTTGAGAGATGGGTGCACTGGGATAAACATTTAAAGCATCAAACATAAATGTTAAACCCACCTTATTTGCATTAAGCTGTATGCTTTACATTTTTGCATATTTAGCTCTTCATTAATGTTATGTTGATGTTTTACAAACTTGAGACACTTCGATTACTGCTTATTAGCCTGGTATGACACCCAGATGAACAATTTAGTCTGCCAGAACAGGACAAGTAATTAAAAAAAAAAAAAAAAAAGATGCTTCTAATTCTTTATTCTAGCAACTGATTTCCAGAATGAGATCAAAGTGCATCCAGATCATTCTTCCTCCTCTCAGTGAGCTTTATAATGTGGATAAATCCTGAGCCAGTGCAGCAGCAGCAGCATGTATGCCACCCTGAAGCAAAGAAGGTCCAAGAATAGTTGAGTTCAGTCCAATGAAATAAAAAAAACCAAGAAAATCACAACAAATCTAACAGTTTTTAGGACATTTTTGTAATTAAGGAGCATCTTACCTGTCTGTTATGTGCCGCTTGGTGGTGCAGATGAGTATGTTGAGGAAAAATAGTCCAAAATATTTTGTGACCAGCAAAAGCCCGTACACAAACTCAGGAGCCTCCCTAAGTAACAACTTGCGCCTGGATGAAAAAAGAAACACATTTTTCTTTTAGAGTTGTAAAATGCCTGTGAAGCTTTTGCAGCTACTTTTATTTATCATCAAGAAGCAAATTAATTGTTTTTATTGCCAGATAGCTCATTGTGTCCAGAAAATCTCCAGGAATGTTATGCTGATGAAAACACATAAAAATGGCAGCTCGTCTGAAGTTCTAGGGAGTCGGTTTGACATATTTTGCTTTAGGTCGGTGTGATCATTGCTTTATGTTGATTTAAAACTATGAAAACAAAGACAGTTTCATTTTTATCTGAGTAAACTCACTTGGGTCAGTGTTTTACCTTTGCCTGCTCTGGAGGAGAGCATAAAAGGACACGACGAGTGGCAGAAGCAGGTTGGACAGCATGATAACAGGAAGTCCAAACATGCTTAAATAAGATGTCACATGACCCAAAAGAACTGAAAAACAAATGGTAACAGACAGAATAAATTAAATGAATCTGTTTTAACAAACTTCATATAAACAGATGTTAAATATAAGATGGGACAAAAAAGAAATAAAAGAAATGTGGAGATTTTGTCTCAAAAATAAAAATTAAAATACTCAACTTATTTCTTCCATCAAAAAAGAAAAAAAAGAGATTTTTTTCCCAGATTTTGTCTAGTAAAAATAAATGTTCTTTTTTAGACTAGGGAATGTTTCCATATTTCACTGTCTTCTTAGATTTAATTTATTTAAAAATATCCAGTTATTCAAATCCCAAAAAGATAAAAGCTAAGTAGAAATCTTTTTCACAGTGTAACATACCAAAAGGGTCAATTTTCACCTATATATTGATCAACATAATAACCTTTCATTTACAGCATAAATCCACTTTTTATATGGCCTTCTAAATCCTGAACACTGAACAGAATATTCTAAAGAAAGTTCTGTTCAGTGTGTGTTTACATACAGAAGACAAAACATCCAGACAAACATTTTCTCCCAAGGTCCTACACTCTCTGCAGGAAAGCCAGACGTCAACATTCTTCAGTCTGAATAAGTCAAGACTCCATGATTTTACAGTTATAAGTTAAATAATCATATGTAATGAATGAACAAGATGTTTAATTCAAATGTCTGAATAACCTGTGCTTAAATCAAATCAAATCAACTTTATTTATCTAGCGCTTATCATACAAAAAAACTGCTACTCAAAGTGCTTCACAGATTAAAATAGCCCCATAGATCCCATTAGATCCCATATTCCCATCCCAGCCCCCCCACCCCCCCCCACCCCCCCCACCCCCAGTATAAAACAATTGACAATTACACTTCCCCTCCTGCAACCAATTTCCAAGGTGACCATACACTCACCCACACACTCGCACACACACACGCGCACACACACACACACACACACACACACACAAACACACACACACACACACACACACGTGAACAACAGAGTAAACAATAGGCTGAGTTCAGATGGGTCAAGTAATGGACGACACATCATCAGCAGAGCCATCTGCCTCGATAGCGACAGATCCACGGCAGCAGCCAAGACACCGGCCCATGACGCCCAGGGAGGGAAGGCGAAGACCCCCACCACTGCCCGGGCACTACCCGAGGAGCGCCTCGGCCGCCGCCGCCGACCACTAGCCCCAAGGCAGAGGGCTCTGCAGAGGAAACACTGGGGGATTAAAATATATAACATGTAAAATAACAAAAGCTAATATGGATAGAAAGTAACTGATATAAAGTGGTTATAAAGATAGTACAAGAAAACATAATCATATAAAAACACTAAGATGTAAATAAAATAATAAAATTAAGTAAAAGAGATAATGTTTATGTTAGGGTTGTCACGGTAACCGGTATAGCGGTAAACCCCGGTAAAAAAGTTGACAATAAAAATAACCGTCCAGTTTTTAAAAAACTATATTATCTCGGTGGGTTTACCGTGGCCGCGGTTTCGGCGCGATGACCCTTACCAGCCACCGTCGCTTCAGCTGAAGTTTCCGCTGCGCGCACACGCACTTTTTAATTTGCAACGGCACCAAAACTTTGAAGCTGAAATAATGGCCGAAGGAGGAGACGGCAGCGCCCAGGACATCCATCAGCCCTCAAAGAAGACTAAATCGGAAGTATGGGCATATTTGGGATTTCTGAAAAATGCTGAGGGACAATTAATAGAAGACGGCTATCCCGTTTGCAGAACGTGCAGGAAACAAGTGTCTGCAGAAGGCAGCAACACTTCAAATCTCAAGGCACATCTGCGTGACGATCACCCACGTCTCCACAGCCAGTGCAAGGTAAGTTAACATTAGCATTTTAGCTGAAATGCATGACGTGAGGACTTTTGGTTGAGGGAGAATGCAACGAGTCACTATATACTGCAGCCGCAGCGCCCTCTGGCAGCATTTAAACCGTGTCACGGACACCCTGTTGCTGGATGAAGCATCTTATTTGTTGATGATGAAGAGAAATATACAATTAGTTCCTTGTCATGGATTTGTTTACTTATTCAATGCCATTTATACTTGAACATTTGGATTTGATTACATAGTGTAGTAGTTATTTTAGTAATTTGTTTAAAGTGGATATTTATTTTAAATACATATTTTTTAAGGTTGACTTGTACAGTGCTCAAGTCAAGTGTGGACTGGAGTTTTAGATTTTCATTTTGATAATGAAGAAAACAAGTATATGAGAAAACAAGTGGTGTTTCTTTGATTTGTTTACATATTGTTTATGTTTTGAATGTTTGGATTTGTATAATTTAAACCTGCACTGACTACTGTAACACGTTCCAGAAAAAGAAGCTATTTGTTCCTTTACTTGTGAAAAGTTGCACTTTTGCTAAGGCTTTGTGTTATTTTAGGTTTAATAAACACTGTTAAACCTTTTCAGAACTATTTCAGTTTGTGTAGAACAGGACTATCAATGCTTTCTGAACATATGCAACACCGTTTAAAAAATACCGCGATAATACCGAAAACCGTGATAATTTTGGTCACAATAACCGTGAGGTTAAATTTTCATACCGTGACAACCCTAGTTTATGTTTATGTTTATTCATTTCGCAGACGCTTTTATCCAAAGCGACGTACAATTTTTATAACCTATAGGGCATGTTGTGATCTGTGGGGGAAACCGGAGTACCCGGAGGAAACCCACGCATGCATGGGGAGAACACGCAACTCCACGCAGAAAGGTGAGTTTTGAACCTGCGACCTTCGTGCTGCGAGGCAACAGTGCTAACCACTGCGCCACCATGCAGCCCAGATAAATAGGTGTATATATATAAATAAACAAATATGACAAGCGATACAGTTAAACAGACTAGATAATTAGTAATCAGTTAAAAGCTAAGCTAAAAGGTGGGTCTTGAGCCTATTCTTAAAAGCCTGGACATTCCCTTCGGCCCTGAGGTCCTCCTGCAGCCTGTTCCAAAGGCGAGAGCCGTAATACTTGAAGGCTGCCTCGCTGTGGGTGTGTGTCTTAACTTTAGGGATAACTAGGAGACGGCTGCCAGAGGAGCACAGAGACTGCGAGGGTTTATATAGTAAAAGCAGTTCTGAAAGATAAGAAAGCCTGAGACCATTAAGACACTTAAAAACCATTAAAAGAACCTTAAAATTGATCCTGAAACATACGGGGAGCCAGTGCAGTGATTCTAAAACCAGAGTGATGTGCTCCCGCTTCATGGTCTTCATCAGGACACGTGCTGCTGAGTTTTGTAAAAGTTGTAAACCTGACATGCTCTTTTTGGGAAGACCAGAAAGCAGGGCATTGCAGTAATCAATTCTACTGGTTATAAAAGCATGCATCAGTGTCTCCGTATTGGCCCGAGAGAGAATGGGGCGGACTCTGGCGATATTCTCACGATGGTGCAAACCTATTTTTGTGATGTTTTAATGTGGGGGATAAGAGTTGAAAATAACACCCAGATTCTTCACTTGTAGTGATGGATAAAAATACATTGATTGTAGTTTAGGTAAAAGTTTCTCTCTCTGGCTTTCCGGACCGATAACTAAAACTTCAGTTTTGCCTTGGTTGAGCTGGAGAAAGTTTTCAGTCATCTATGATTTAATATCTAAAATGCAGTTAAAAGTGTATCCATATACATAATATGGATATAAACAGGAATAACCTGTGCTTAAATCAATGCATTTGAAATGAACATTGGTCTTACAATGATCCATTTATATCACAAATCACTATGTGTTTGATTTAACAAGTTAATCATTGTTTACACTCATACACATTACAATAAGATACATATTAAGGTTAAAAACATCTTTGTATCTGCAAGAAGGCGTGACTTTCTGAGGAATGTTTTGGTAACGCCTTCCAGACATGGCACATTCTGATTTGCCAGAATACACCAGAAATCATAACAAAGTAGTTTAATAAAACAAGATTTACTTCCCGATTAAGGCTGTTTCAACATTTTTCATATTCAGAATTTTATACTTAATTTTCTTATCTACACATTAAAATTAACATGTGACACAAACATTTGTTTCTTTCTTTCAACATTAAAGGGATACTAGGCAGTTTTGCTTGCGCCCCCAGTGTTCGTTGTTAATTCACTGTGGTTAAACTGAAAATGAAACTTTTCTCCTCACTGTGAGTTTGTCTTTATAACACCTTAATCTAACTGCTGAAATGTCTCCTCAGCTTTTCTTAGTTTCTACAGAAGCGGTTCATCACTAAGTCAAACAAATCAACTGTGTTTATGATCTAAAACATGCCGGAAACGTGCCGTAACAGATTCACCATGTCAGCTCCACTCCACTCTACAGTCCCAGTCCACAGAAAAAGTTGCCTTGTATCCATTTAAAACACAGTCTGCTTGTTTGTGCAATTTAGTGAAAAGTAAACATCTTTAACCAGTTTTCTTACTTTTTTCTGCTTGATTGCTGTGTTTCTTACAAAACCAAGTGCTATTTCAGTTTTTAGCATATGTGTCAATGTGGTTTGATACCTTTGGACTAGAGGTATCTTTCAGTTTGTTTATTTTCTGTTTCCTCCCTGTTGAAGCAGCACTGTCACATCTCAGCACATATTTCATTTTTTGACATGTTTTTCAGCTGGGGCCTTTCCATGCATGTTTTTATTTCAACTGCCCTACTTCTGAATCCAGATTGCATCTCTGTGACAAAGCAGTTAAGTGTCAGCTGCAGAGGCTTCCAGCCCATTTCTACATAAGTTAGAAGAAACTGCTGATGATAGTTGTTTAACATATGTTTGAGCAACCCTACCGTTTTTTACAACTTCAAAATGAAGAGGAGGATCTTTGGTGTTTTCTGGATCGGTGGAGTCGACCATCTGCTTGGATCTGCAGTCTGTGAAGGATGTCAGTGCGCTGGCCTGATTTTCCCTCCTCATTTCTTCTTCTTCCACTCTGGTGGTCTCCAAATACTTCAAGGCATTAGTTGGGTCATAGCTTGGGGATCCTTCAGACACGCTCATCACACAAGAAACAAGATCTAAACCAAGATAAAGACATGAAGATTAGGAGATTATGTGCGAGACCAAAATTACACATTTTTATTTGTTCGTCTTACACACCTTTACTCCAAAGGAACTGAATGCAGTCTTTGTAACCAGAGTCAAAAGCTTGTTCTAGAGGCTGCAGAGAAAAAAGTCAACCTTCACACCCACATATTATCCCTAACTGACACTCTCCGGGCATTAGGCCCCAATACAAGCATGAGTGCTTTAAACTTTTGAATTAGGAAGAGTTAGTTATTTGGTTTTTGAGTGCTCTTCCACCCAAAGCTCAATGTGCAAAGAATCCTAGGACTTTGACCATTATCATATTTAGAGTGATCCCAGTATACATTGATGATTACGACAACTCTTAAGATGACATGTTTGATACAAATCATTAAAAACCTCACCCTATACTTTCCTAAAAGATGCATGCAAGACAGATAAAATCAGTTAAAAGTTTAACCTTTGGGCCATAAATAAAATATAACATCTGTTTGTCTTTTTTAGTACACATGCTAGAAAAAAAAGGCTTAAAATCCACCTAGAAAGAAAGAAAAAACTTTATTTTGGTACATACAGGAAATCCATTGGTACAGTGACATGCCTAAGAGGAAACTTGGAAAATTAGAATATGGTGCAAAAGTTCATTTATTTCAGTCATTCAGCTTAGACTGAGAGGCCATCTAAAGGCCCAGGAGCCCTTTGCAGGTCTTTTGGATTCATTAGCTGAGTGTGACACATGGAGCCTAGAATATTGAACCTTTTGACGATTGTCTGAGATTTCGAATTTGGGGTTTTCATCAGTTGTAAGACATAATCATCACTTATATAACAAATTTGATTGGGGTTTAACTAGGCCACACCACTCACCATCAGACATCTGTCTCAGTGACCTATTGGTTTGAGTGTTGGGACTGGGAAATCAGGGTTCAAACGCTGGTCATGTCACACCAATGATTTTAAAAATGGGACCCAATGCCTCCATGCTTGACACTCAGCTTTAAGGGGTTGGATTGAGGAGTAAACCACCAAATAATTCCCGAGTGCAATCACTGCTGCAGCTCACCACTCCTCACGAACATGGGTCAAATGTGGAGATGTAATTTCACTAGCATATGATTATGAATGATGGGACTTTGACTTTAAATAAAGGATTGTGATATCTGGCTTTGCATTTGATGAGTCTATATAGTGTCACCTTTTAAATTCCATTAATCCTTCCATTTTCTATACCTGCTTGTCCATGCAAGGTCGGGGGGGGGGGGGGGGGGGGGGGGGGTTCTATCTTTAGCTGTCTTCGGGCAAACAGGCAGGGTGCACCTAGGACAGGCTGCCAGTCCATCGCAGGGCACCTTTTCAGTTGAATTACTGAACTAAATGGACTTTTGTGCCATCGTCCAACATTTCAAACTTCATGTGTTCATCATTTAACAGCCTAAATGGTGCTTCTGGTTTTTGGTACAATTTAAAAAAGTAAAAGCGCAACATAAAAGATACAGATTTAGATACATAAAATGGGAATCATCATGTATCTGACCTCCAGTCTAAAGGGGTAAAGGGCGCTGATCATTCTCCTGCAGTTGTCCCTGTTGCCCTTGATCATAACTCCATTGATTTCCATCTCTATTGTACAAGGCGGGCCTGGGGGACAGATGTCAGCGTCTCCAGAAAATGGACACACAGACAGCGTGCTATTAGATGACTCAGGCATTCTGGGCAGAAAGCCGCTCACACCACCATCCATGCAGCGCTGTTGGGTAAGAATACAAACAAAACATGGATTACACAGAATGCTGGAGATAAGTCATGAAAAGATTCTGAGGATACTCACTTCTCCATTAAAGAATGGAGACAGAAAGCCACAATATCCAGACAGATAGCAGCTGCACAGCAGAGCCTAAAGATAATAAACACACATCAGACAGTAAACATGATACACCACATGGCCAAAGAGTTGATCTGTGGAATATTTTACTGACTTTTTGTACAGCGTTCTATGACATTCAATTCATGACATTTAATTTGTTACAGAAGTCCATTCACTTTCCTCAGAAACCTTGTATGGTAGAGATGAACCACTGAAGCCTATCAAAGGGGTTAAAGAACAAGTTCACAAAATCCATCTGCAGTGGTCTTTAGTTTGTTGTTGTTGTTGAGTCTTTATTTTGAACACATTAAAAAAAACAGCACATACAAATAAAGGAAGAAAATAGACAGAAAAAAAAACAAATAATAAACAAACAAAAAAGAAACACACTACAAATAATGTTCAAAAAGGAGCAGGAAGAAGTTTAAGCTTATTTAATCCCACCCCCTTTCCACTCTAACAATTAATAGCCTACAGACATTCCTCCTTATAGTTTCAGTATATATGACCTGTATATTTTTAAGAACATAGATACCCACCGCAACATACCCGTGCACAATTATGTCAACGAAAATGTTGTACAAGATCATCAATTCTCAACCTCCTTGTACTCTGCAAAAACCAAATCCTTAAACTGCTTTTTAAATTGCCTCATGCTTGGACATTGCTTCATATCTGCACTAAAACTGTTCCACAGCTTCACTCCACACACAGAAATGCAAAAACTTTTTAATGTTGTGCAGATACAAGGATATTTTAAGTTAAATTCACCCCTCAAATTGTATCCCTCTTCCCTTTTAGAAAATAATTTTAGAATGTTGTCAGGAAGTAGGTTATTTATTGCTTTATACATAATCTGTGCCGTGATAAAATGCACCAGATCTGTAAATTTTTTAATTTTAGATTTTAAGAACAGTGGATTGGTATGATCTTTGCAGCCAGTTTTATGAATTATTCTAATGGCCCTTTTTTGTAATATAGAGAACGATGATAATGAACATTTGTAAGTATTGCCCCAAACCTCTGCACAATAGTACAAATGTGGTGCAATCATGGAGCAATATAGAATGTGGAGTGATTTGTGGTCCAGAATGTGTTTTACTTTACTCAAAATTGATATACTTCTTGAAATTTTATTATGGATATGATTCATATGTGACTTCCAATTTAATTTATTGTCTATACTTACACGTAGGAACTTATGTTCAAATACTCTTTCAATTTCCACATCATCTACATTGATCTGCACTTGTTCATTTCTAAGGGAATTTCCAAATAAATTTAGTTTTGTTTTACTAAATTTAATGACAGTTTATTACTGTCAAACCATTTTTCGATTTTGTCCATTTCTAAAGTAATTGTATTCAGCAGCTCCCCCAGATTTCCATTGGAACAAAAAATATTTGTATCATCAGCAAATAATACCAATTTCAATATATCAGAAGCCTTGTAAATGCCATTTATATAAAGAATAAATAATTTTGGACCCAGTACAGAGCCTTGTGGAACACCACAAGCAATGTCCATGCATGATAAAAATAGGTGCCCATCTTTACAAATTGTTTCCTGTCACTTAAATGACTTTTTCACCCATTGCAGTACAGCCCCCCGTATCCAATACCGTTCCAGTTTATTAATTAATATGTCATGATTAATTGTGTCAAATGCCTTTTTGAGATCCAGAAATAATCTGGCTGCAAATTGTTTCCGTTCTATAGCATTTGTGATCTTCTCAATTGATTCAATTAATGCCAGTGATGATTATCTTTTTGATCTGAATCCATATTGGCTTTCAGATATTAGTTTATATTTATCTAAGAATTTGTCTAATTGTTTGTTAAACAAATTTTCCAGGATTTGGGTGAATTGTGGTTTTAACGAAACAGGCCTGTAATTTGTGAATTGGTGTCTATCCCCAGTTTTATACACTGGCACTACTTTAGCTATTTTCATTTTGTTTGGAACTTTTCCAGTCTGAAATGATAAGTTGCAAATGTGTGTTGAAGGTCTTACAATTCCTTCTATTACCTTCTTTACTGTTTTTATGTCAATATCATTACAATCCGAAGATGTTTTGGATTTCCACATGTGTACAATATCCATTATATCATTTTCTTCTACTGCTGTGAGGAACATAGAATTGGGGTTCCTATCGATTAGGCACTCACTACATTTTACTGTTGGCTCAGGAATTTGTTTAGCCAGATTTGGTTCAATATATACAAAATAATGATTAAAACCGTTGACCACCTCTTTAGTGTTTTCCATAATATTACCATTGTCTATAAAATATTGCGGATAAGTTTGTTTTCCCGAATTATTTTTAATGATACTATTTATAATCTCCCATGTTCCCTTCATACTATGTTTATTGTTGATCAATGTTTTATTATAATAATCATTAAATGAATGCCTTGTGAGTTGATCTCTTTGGAAAAAAGCTCTGGCGTTCAACTGAGCCAGAGCAGAGAGGAGCAGAAGGCGTAGGTTTTGGAGTCTGGACATCGTGGACACCTCTGATTGGCTAGCAGCAACATGATTCTAGTAAGTAAGTAAGTAAGTAACTTTATTTCTATAGCACCTCTCACAGACAAAAAGGTCACAAAGTGCTTCACAAGTTAAAAGGCAACAACATATAAATACAGTAAAATACAGCCACAATATACATAGTGTCAAATAAAACCAATCCGAATGAGACTAAGTTTAAAATGCCTGGAGAAACAAATGGGTTTTAAGATTGCTCTTAAAAACATCAACTGAGTCGATTGAGCGTAAAGACAGAGGTAGCTCATTCCAGAGCCTAGGAGCGACGGCCTGGAATGAGCGATCTCCTCGTGTCCTGAACTGAGTACGTGGGACCATTAAAAGGTTTTGATCCAGTGATCTCAGCCTGCGAGAAGGCGTGTAAGGGCAGAGCATGTCTCGAACATACAATGGAGCCAGACCATGCAGCGCTCTGAAAGTCAGCACAAGAATTTTAAAATTGATGCGAAATGTGATTGGAAGCCAATGAAGAGCTTTTAAAATGGGGGTAATGTGGGCCCTTCTGTTGTCACGGGTCAGAATTCTAGCTGCACAATTATGGACTAGTTGTAAGCGGGGCAGCTCTTTTTTGTTTAGACAAGAAAATAAACTATTACAGTAGTCTAAACGGGATGATGTAAACGTGTGAATAATCAACTCAAGATCAACTTTAGACACCATTGTTCTGAGTTTAGAAATTTGTCTCAAGTGGTAAAATCAGTTTCTAGTTAACTGCTTTGAGTGATGTTCAAGAGACATTCCTTGTCAAAGAAAACTCCAAGGTTTCTAAGGGTAGGTTTTACAGACAAACTCAGATCACCTAACTGCTGGTGAATCCCTGGAACAGCATCATCGGGGGCAATCACCAGTACTTCAGTTTTGTCTGAGTTCAGCCGTAAGGCATTTGCACCGAGCCACTGTTTAATTCGCTCAAAACAAGATAATAGAGAATGCAATTGTTTAACCTCAGAAGGCTTGAATGAACAATACAGCTGAAGATCATCAGCAAAGAGATGATAGGAAACATCATCGGCAAACTCCTGGATTAGGTTTCCCAAAGGAAGGATGTACAACAAGAACAAAACCGGGCCCAAAACTGAGCCCTGGGGTACTCCACACCGTAGATCAGTTGGGTCAGACAGGATCTGGTTGACTGAGACACTTAGGCTTCTCCCGGATAAATAGGATGTAAACCACGCCAGGACAGAACCTGACAACCCAACCAACTCGCGGAGCCTACTCAGCAAGATCACATGGTTAACCGTGTCGAATGCGGACGAAAGGTCTAGTAAAACTAGGACCGTGCATTTCCCAGAGTCTGCGGACATCAAGATGTCATTGGACACTTTAAGCAGCGCAGTTTCCGTAGAGTGGTGCTTACGGAAACCGGACTGAAACCTGTCAAAGATATTGCGATCCTGTAAGAAGGAAACCAGTTGTTCAGATACCACTTTCTCTAAGACTTTAGACAGGAAAGGGAGTTTTGATATCGGTCTAAAATTTTTAGGATCTGTTGGATCCAGATTAGATTTTTTGAGTAGGGGTTCCACAAAAGCATGTTTAAAACAGCTAGGGAAAACGCCAGAAGAAAGGGACAGGTTAAACATTCTGGTAACCCAGGGACCAATGGCATCAAATACTTTTGAAAGGAGTTTACAAGGTAAGACATCAGCCAGGCAAAAAGAGGGCTTCATTGTGGTTACCAAAGCTAAAATATCATCCTGTGTTACAGGTGAGAAAGAGGACCACGCATGCGCAGGAAGTTCATCAATATCATCATTACATGACTGAAAAGATGGGAGTTTGTCTTTGATATTTTGAATTTTATCAACAAAGTAATTAAGGAATTTGTTTGCATCTGCTTTGTTGAAAACAGGTGTAAGAGGCGCAGCAGCAGCCACAATAGAGCTAATAGTGTCAAATAAAACTTGTGGTTTTTTCTTGTTTTGGATAATCAGTTTGCGGAAGTATTCAGACCTGGATTTTTTTATCAGCTCATTTAGAGAAAGCATAAGGTCCTTAAGGTACAGCCTATGGACCTCGAGTTTAGTGGACTTCCACAGGCGTTCCGTTTTCCTGCACAGTCTTTTTAAGTTCTGAATGCTGTCATTTATCCAAGGAGAAAATGGTTTCCGAGTTACCCTGTTAGATTTAAAAGGAGCAACCACATCCAAAATGGATTTACAGTTACTATTTAGGCTGTGAATAAGGCTGTCCACATCCTGAGATTCCAAAAACAAATTGGAGTCAAACATCTCAATGAATCTAGCTGCTGTATTCTCTGAAATAAGGCGCCTTTGTGGGATGACCACAGAAGGCGTAGACTCAAGATTAAAGTGTAAATCAAATAAAACACAGCTATGGTCACTCATGTGGACATCCTTCACACAAAGATTGGAAATATTCAGATCAAGGGAAAACACAAGGTCTAGAGTATGGCCTTTTTGATGGGTGGGGCCAGAAACATGCTGCTCAAAATTGAAAGATTCAGTCATTGTTAAAAGTTTCACTGCTGGGCCAGAAGTGCTGTCATCAATATGAATATTAAAATCTCCCAGAATTAAAACATTTTCCAGCTTTATGATAGAAGATAAAAAATCACTAAAATCCTTAAGAAAAGCTGTGGCTGGTCCAGGTGGGGGATAAATCAGCACACAGTAAAATGGAATAGATGAACCAATCTTGATCGTCTGTGATTAAAAGAAGTAAAAGCTTGAGTGTTTAACACTTTGCAGATAAAAGTCTCCTTAAAAACAACTGCAAGACCTCCTCCGCGGCGGGAGGGGCGAGGCATCCCAAAAACAGCGCAGCCAGCAGGGCAGAGTTCGTTGAGATGAATATATTCACCTTCTCTCTGCCATGTCTCAGTAAAGAACATAAAATCCAGAGTTTTACTGGAGAAAAGTTCATTCAAGGAGAATGATTTATTCGCAATAGAGCGAGCATTAAACAGGCCAAACCGGCAGGAGAGAGCTGTCAAAGGCTTAGGAGCTGAATTCAGCAGGATCGGTCGTAAGCAGGAGACGCGATCACGTGATCTCCAGCGTACCCGGGAAGGCATCAGCTGATCCACCGGTGTAAACACAGGGCTGCAAGGTAACAGCACATCCAAGTCAGAAAACCAACTCCGCACCGGGTCTAGCACTGACTCTGTTTACACAGTAACATTGATGTTTTATCTCCACAAGTAACACAAGTCTGAAAGAATTCTGCAGTGTTGTGGAGTTGCTAATGCTAACGGTTAGCTTCTATTAGCCGAGACACGCTCTGCTTTCTGATGGATGCTAAATCAATAACAGCCATCCTTGTCACAAACCAAGATGGGTGAGTCCATGAATGCTACCTGCAAAGATCTGACTGGCTTTTTTAATTCAAGCATTTCCCTGTCCATTTTCTATCAGTGGCTAATGCAGGAAATAGGGGTAAAATACTCTTTCTATGTTTAGCCTGCATCTGAAACCCACAGTGACCAGTCAAGTTTCAATACTAACAAGTAAAAAACTTTTTCTCTGTCTTTAAAACTTGGAGTCTGAAAATCTGATGATTCAGTATAATAAACTTTTAGCTCATCTTTTTGGCACAAGTATTTATGAATGTAAACATGGACCAGCATGACTGATGCATCACTTCCTCCATCTTTTAGTTATATGACATAACAAGCTCTCTAGCAAGCTAAGCCTGAAGTTTGTATTCTCCTCTCACAACTCCTTACACCAAAATCTTGAGGCCTCTTTGGAATCGGAATGTAAAGTTGGTCATCACTTTGATACATGATTACTACTGTTCTTAAAATTTGACATTTCAATGATTTACAGCAAAAATTATCAAGGTTTTACATATTTTCTAAGACCATTTCTTCCACAAAAGTAGTTCTTCGTGTTTATTTTAAGTTTTTAAAATATGCTAAAAGTTGTTTCTAGTCACAGCTACCTTCTTCTATCCCATAAATCTAGACAGACCATAGCAGAAAAATTATTTTGCTTTGCAGGTCGATCAAGCCATGATCCATTAGAACCACAGCAGGCCCTAACAGTCTTGTGTCTTGCCAATCACAGCGCTCTGTTGGTTTGGTTTGCCAATCACAGCGCTCTATTGGTTTGGTGGGACAATCAAAGCACTCTATTGGTTTAGTGGTCCAATCACAGTGCTCTATTGGTTTGGTGGGACAATCACAGCACTCTAACTGTTTGGTGGGCCAATCGCAGTGCTCTATCGGTTTGGTGGGCCAATCACAGTGCTGTGTTTGTTTTGTGAGCCAATCACAGCACTATTGGTTTGGTAGGAAGGATGTTATTGTGTTTGAACAAAAAAACATTTATGGTGATGGCTCACTTGAAAAGGCTTTTGCATCAACTTTGGACTATTTAGACTTGGGCTTTTCTTTGAGTCAAGAGTGGGTAGAGGTACTTAAGTCCTTTATTTAGAAAAAGGATGTATGCGCGTCTTCTTCAACAGTGTATGGCAGACTGCCCCAGTCACTGACATCCATAGAGGTGAGTATGCCATGTTGTTTGATGTCCAATAATAAATTCCGCCCCAGCGACTGAGCTCTTTCTCAGAGTCATGGCCAGACTATATATAGACACATATTGGATAGTTTGCCATTTTGTTTGGTTGATTCAGGCAAAGACTTTTCCAGTCTGACTCTAGTTTCTGTCTGATTCAGGACCTAAATAACTCAGAATCAGCGGTTTTGAAAGTATTCAAATTGTTTCTTGTACACACACAAAAGTACTTTGTTTCAAGTAAAATAAATGCAGTAAATATCTTACTTAAAGGCTATGTAGACTGATCATGAAGTATTCAAAAGGTTGTTTTTTTTTCATACAAAGCCCTGAATTATAATTTAATGCTGTTTTTTTTTATATTTTGTCAGTATAAACACCCTTTTACCCAAACTTACTTGTTCTACATCCTCTCTGGACTGGAACTCAGAGATGATTAGTTGCTTCCCATCTGACATGCGGGTCACAGCAACACAAAGGCGACCGTTTGCCAAATCATGAGCGTTGGATGGAAGATGTTTGCGGAGAACACTCCTTAGCCAGTTGGATATGCTGACTGAAGGGTTAAATACTCCCAATGTAAAAGACTTTAACTGTTTGGCGAAAAGAAGTATCTCATCCCGTATGAGAACTGTAATATAATAAAACACAGAGTTTATAAGATGTTTTTTTTTACACACAATAGAAATGAAAACACAAGCACTGGTCACTTACTGGGGTTTAATTCACAGGCCACAGTAGCTGCTACCAGAGAGCCAGCAGAAGCACCGAGGATGTGGGGTGCTGACTGAAGGATCCAGGGTGTGTACTTCAGGAAGGCTAAGGTGACTCCCAACTGGTAGATGCTCAAAAATCCCGATCCAGAGAAGGATATATCAAAGGGAATGTCACTGTAGTGAGGACTTGAAAGACTGGGAGCCATATTGTAATTAGTTTCTGTAATCTATAGATTTTTTTAAAGTTTGAAGGCTCTTCTACTCCATTAAGTCAGGAAGCTACGCACTGAAAGAGTTCCAGTGTATTTAAATACATCGCAATTAGACACATCTCATTAGTCATGCCCATGTGACATGGCTGTCTCAAAGGCTTTTTGTGTTATTATAAAGCAGGCTCTGTTGTGAAGTTTACTTCATAATTACACAAAAAAAGTCTCAACAATAAAACGCTAGTTAATGATGTCTACATGAGACACTCTGGTGTCTGACAGTTTGGGGTAATGAGCGAGATTTGGTCATTTAATGAATGAATGTGCAGTTAGCATTTGTTTTTTGTGCTGCTATCACAGCACCCTCTGATGGACAAATTTGGTGCAACCCTTAATAGGAAGTTGTGAGGCTATTACCGGTGTGTAGTTGTCAGTCTGGCTTAAAAAAAAGACTCATGATGATGATCGAGTGAGAGTAATATGGTTGTTAGCATTAAACCATAGGAATGTTTAGAATGAGTCTAAGTGTTAAACCAAAAGCCTCTGTTAAAGAGCATTAATGCATTAAAAAAGGGAGTCGATTATGGTTCATGTACATGAAATCTACAATCAGTAGTGACATTAGACCCAAACAAAAAAAATTTCATACAAAATATTTATTTTTAAAAGCAAACAAACAAGCAAACCACAACTTTAATGAAAAAGAAACAAATACTTGATCTTAAGATCAAATTTGGCAAGAAAAAATAAGTATTTTTTCCTTAAACTGCGAGTGAAAGCTCCATCTTCTTTCTGACAACCTGCTGCATCCCAAACACACCAACCACTTACTTGCTAGACGATAAACAAATCTGATAGAAACCAATATGCAGTCACACAGAATAATGTGCTTTTTATGTTATGTTATGTTTTATGTTGTGTTTTATGTTATACCTCTTGGAGGATTATCGATGCAGTTTCTTTAATTGCAGTGTTAGTGGTCATTCATAACAAACGCACAAAAAGCAAGCTCACACAAATGTCCGACACCTGCTAGAATCCATTATCCATTGTGTAAAGTCATGGATAAGTATTATAATGCTGAATCAGTCAGAGGAATTTACTCTGGTTTGTGTTGAAATATATTTTGTAGTTGGACTTTGATCCATGTGTTTTTCATCCTACTGAAGCTCTCGTTGGAGGAGAAGGCTGTGGAGAAGGTCGATCAGGTGAAACCTCAAATTGGCCCGAACTGAAATCATACGTAGGACTGCTGTCTGGAAAGTCCCCATCCTGAGGAGGACTGCGTTCTGGGGACTCAGCTGTGTCAAGATGATGTTTCTTGATGTCCTGTGGGAGTTTCAGGAATCTGAAGGAAGTCAGAGGAGATGCAGTAAACAATGATGCTTCTTGTTTTTGTGAGAAAAGGGCAGAATGTGACAAATAAAAACAAATACCTGAAGAGAAGTCTTTGTCCTCGCTCTTTTTTAATGACGTTGAGCTTGTAGTAGTGCCGCAAGGCTCGGGACATTTTCTCATAGGTCATGTTATCCCGATTCTGTCAATTTTGGTATGTGTTGAACTTTTCATAAAACTCTCATTTTGTTTGCTTTTCTTTTCAGGTTTAGGACACAGTGACTCACCTTGTGATTCCCCCAAAGACGTGCCAGTCCGTTGGGGTCAACGACCCTGAATACGTGGCTGTCTGGATCTTCCCACCGGATGTAGTCTTGGTAACGCTCATCACACAGCAGTTGATACACGTAGTCCCAAAGCAGTCTGCACTCTGGTCGTGATTAGAAAAGATGCAACATATTAATTTAGGGTCAAATATATCCTCTTCATCTGTTATTTGGAGGTGGGACTTTTCTACATATCCATGATGCACCTTTATCACACTTGTCTTCCACTTATCAGGGTTTCGATTGTGGACGGAAGTGGTTGCAAAGGGCAGCCCTGTAGGAGTCCAACCCTCATGGAGACAGTCCAAGGCCCTATCCCAACGCTCGCATTTCAATCCTTCCTCCCTTCAATTGAGCGTTCCCATCCAAGGCTGCGAGTGGGTATGGTGTCCCGATTCTCAAGTGTGGAAGTTGACCACGCCCCTTTTGCACCCTTGATTAACACTTTGCCATAGTCTGCATCAGCAAAGGGTACTACCCACAATCCATTGCTGCTTTGGAATTTTGAGAAAAGGCAGAGCATTGGCTCAAGTGGCTTTTCTGAAAATATGCTTTTTTTCATATTTATCGAAATGTTGAATATTTAATGATTGTGTACATTACATTACATGTCGTGTCTGTTGAAAAATATCATTAACTGATAACAGTGCTGGTGTGTATTGTTGGACATGACATCCCAGTAATTTATTCACTTGTTTTAATATCATTCAGTACAATTTTACAGACTGCAGATTCAACAGCAAAATGTTGAGATAAAAAGTGGAAAGGAAATTTTCCCATTTCGGTCAGACAAAAAAGAACATTTGGGAAATCAAATCTTCAATGCTAGAACCACATTATTATAACTTCCTTGTTTACCCAAAAGGAAAGAAGTTAATTTTAGATGATTGATTATATTTATCCATGCTCTAAGGTTTGAGACTAAGATTTTATGTTGACAGCAATAAATGCAAATTTTGTCAAATAATTTGTTTGTTTGAAAGTTGTTAAAGGTTTTTTTTTAAATAGCACAAACAGCGATCGGCATCCTGGCATTCCTCGTGGTCGATGACGCGATGCTCGCTGTCCCAATTCGACAATTATTTGCACACTTGTGGACTACATAATCAAAGCCTTATTGCATACTTCCTCCAAGTGCACTTCGTTGAGGATCATAGGGTACAATACAAGTATTGGGATTGTGCCTCACTTATTGTACACCAGACCTGCTTTTCCCCTCATACACACTGAGCATTTTTCTCCAAGGCCAAACCAGTCCAGAAAACACATGGACTGGTTGGGCGAAATCCAAATGCCGTTTCTCAACCTAACCAAGTATAAAGAGTTGGTCCACGGTTCCACAGCCCGGAAATAATCCGCATTGCTTCTCCTCAATCCGACATCCAACCACTGGCCAGATCCTCATCTACCTTACAATAAACCTTTCCAGGGAAGATAAAGAGTGTGATCCCAATAACAATGCATCAAGCCTCATTCACATTGAATGTTGAATGAATGTTGTCTGGTTTCTATGCTACTTCCATATCTATCAAATATTGAGTTCAAACAGAGCATTCATGGTTTGGTTTCAAAACAAAACCTGTGTCGCATTATTTTTGCCAGCTTTTATTTTTATTATTGGGGGGTATACCGGTGCACCATTTGTCAGAAGTAAAAGTTGCCCTCATCTCAGTTGAGCTTCAGATGGCAAGTTTTAGTCTTATTGCCTGATATTTGGACAGCTCACCTTGGACTGGATAACAGCAACACAAGTCTACCACTGATTTGCAACATGGATGTTTCCACAGACAACACAAGCCTGGAGGAGCTTCTGCCATTTGGTGAAGCTGCTAATGCTAATGGTTAGCTTAAACTAACCGAGATGTTTGCTGCTGATTTCCGGACATTAAAAAAACAGCCTTCCTTGAAATATTTATGTCAAATTTTAATCATTTGGTGCTCTTGTGAGAACAAATATCCAGTGACGGTCAGCACATGAAAGGCAGTCTTTGTGAATGGAAGTCCATCCGGAAGCTGAACAGAAACAGGACCTCATTTGTTTTGGACGTGATGTGAAAGAGCCTTCACCCTGCATTCAAACACATGTTCACTGGTTGCAGCAAGACTATGTTGGACTGAATTTGTGATATTTCTAATAAAAAAGGAAAATTACAAGGCATTACAAGTTCTTAAGTGGTAAATTTTCCTAATGGATGTTTAGGTTGGGATTGAAATAAGAAACAGTTTAAAACATCACCTGGTATTCGGCCGTTGGCTTTGTGTAGTGGGCTCCTTGGCTTCTCTCTACTGGACAGGTTGAGAGGCTCCTGGATGACACGCTCTTTTAGAGGAAGGTACTGAGTTGGATTATGGGGCGAAGAGGAAACAGATGGTGATCCATCTGAGAAAAACAAATAGAAGAGTGACAGAAAATCAGTGTTAGCACCGATTAAAAACACAAGAGGACCCTGCTGTTATTGTATTGCTCTGTTATGTTACTCACTGTTATGTGTGAGCGGAGCAGAGTAATGGTAAAAAACAGGGTGTTCTCTGAAAGGAGGCATGGGCTCATGCTGGAAGCTCACAGCAGACGCTGCAATACTGACAGTAGGAGAAACTGTGAGGGAGAAATATGAGGAAATGTGAAGTGTAGAACAGAAAGCAAAAGCTGTTTTATAATCGCTCAAATGTTTCTGATTAACAGGTTTATCAAAGATCAAAGTAATATTTAACACAAGGAGGCTATTTTACTACCAAATACAGAGCACAGAGTAAAGTAAGATGTTTGGCTTTCAAAGCAGTGAGATTATTGGTATCAATGCAGAAACAACACACTGTAGCACTTCTTACTTCCTGCAATGGAAAGTATCTTTTTTGTTTTGCCAAATTAGGAATGTGTGCACTTGCACCACTTCTGAAGTTTCATGATTTTTACATTTTTCAATATACTGTTGCTTCATGAGGAAATGCTCATCTTCTGCCTCCAGTGATACTTATTAAAAGTCATAAACATATTATGTTGTGTTATTTTCATCATTCATGTACCAAGTCAGGAGGGGAAAAATTGATTGGCAATGGGTGTGTGATGGTCATGGTTGGGTAATTTAGAACTATGAAGCAATACTTTGCCTACGTATTAACAGAACAAGAAAAGTATGAAATTAGCCTCAATGTATTCACACAGGCTGACCAGGAAGCCACAGATTTATCTAGAACCCATGAGTTTGGTTTGATATGTTATCACGATCATATCAGCAGTTATTTTGTATTTCAATCATGACAAAACAAGCATGTTTGTTAAGAGAGATACCAAAAATGAACCGTATAATATTAATTCTTTTTACATTGACAGATTTGATGTTCAAATGATGCTGAATTCTTGCAAATATGTTTTGGCTCCCCAATGACTGGCCTTGAAGGCTGAAGAATTCAAATCTTCCTCTGAAGATGGATACAGATGGATGATCTGCCCCTTCCTTATCCTACACCTCACATGGGACTATGAAATAGAAAAAGGTCATAGACTTACTAACCACTAATGCAACACACATGCACAAACACACAAATCCCACAGAAATGCACACACCAACCTACAGACTCAAAGCCCTCCTCATACACTGACTCCCTCACACCTCTGAGCAGCAGAGATCGGCGAGCGCTCCCAATAGCTGCAAACACTTTCAGTTGCAAAGGGGATCCCCGCCCCACCCAACCACCACTCATGCATTATGCTTTGATTGCCTAAATATGTGCTTGTATTTTGAGGTGTTTTTCCCACAAGCCAACTCTGTGCACTGTAGGGGGCAGAGTGGGGGTGCATGTTTTTTTTTCTCCCTCATCGCTGCCTGCCCTTGTGTCACCCGTTTTCTTATCTAAATATGATAGCACCGTAAAGGCTGCATGCCCACAGCCAACTGTTTCTTGTTTAAGTGTTAATGAGCTATGTCTAATATTGAAGGAATATTGAAGGTTTTACTGTTTTGTTGTACCTTGATGCTGGTTTAGTGACAAATAAAGTTCCTTCTGCCTCCCATTCTTTATTACCGTAATTTCCGGACTATAGAGCGCATCTCTATATAAGCCGCACCAACAAAAAAAAAAAAGGTTTTCTACACACACATGCCGCACTCGAATACAAGCCGCGGCGCAGCAGCCACATGCAGGTCTCCAGCGCACAGCGCATGTATGGCCATAACATAAGATAATTAGACAGAAAGACGCTACACTGAGGTTTTTCGTTGTTGTTTTAATTCAACAAAACAAATGTTAAACACGGGTGAACGTGCCTGCAAGTTTAGAAAAGAAAACAGCACTGATAGCATTCATATTTCTGGATGGTTACAAAATAAAAACAGAACTGACACGTTATTACCGGTAATTTGCATGCATGTTTACAAGAAAAGAACAGCGCTGACACAGCATTAATAAGCCCTGGATGATTAGAAAATAAAAACTGCACACAAAACATGCCTGGTTAGTAAATAAAACACACTTGCCAGCCGACCAGAAAAAGTCAATCGCTCTCATCTTCCTCCTGCGCACTAAAGCCATTAAAGTCCTCTTCTTCATTGTCGGAGTTGAACAGCCTCAGAAGAGCGTCGTCACATACCTTTTCTGTGGCAATGTCAGTGCCGCTGTCCGTGTTGCTGTCATCATCCCGGGGTGAAGCTGGCTTGAATGAGTTCTTCCCGCTGACGTCTCCAGCGCCGAACCATGAATTCATTCATGCCAAGCTTACGTGCGGCAGCACTGTTTCCCTCCTTTACTGTCAGATCGATGGCCTTCAATTTAAATGCGGCAACATATGAACTCATACTTGTAGTTACCATGATGAGAGGGGTATGGATTTGAACAAAATTATTCGTCATGCCGGCTGCATGCATGTGCTAATTTAAAATGAGCACTTTCTTCGATTTCCACTTTTGACTTCCACCTGTTTCACTTTCTGCTAAAGCGCCCCCTGGCAGGTGAAGGAAAATCTTCAGTAAAGCCGCACCTCATTATATGTAGCATGGTTCAAAGCGTGGGAAAAAAGTAACGGCTTATAGTCCGGAAAATGCGGTAATCTGTGAGAAAGAGATCAAGTTAGAAAATGTCCTGACCTGGGGTGTCACTGTTTGGCTCTGTGACTGTGTGCGAAGACATCTGGTTACTGAGGGGACCCTGAATGTGTCCAGCTGAGACAGATGGAGATGCACAAGGGGCCTCATATACAACACTCCTCCTCTGCTGCTTTACACACTGAAGGATCTCATAAAGAACATCACCTAATACAGAAAAAAAAGCAATAATGAAACCTAAACATTTATCAACCTTTTTTTCTTCTGCACATGTATTTATTTTTACCTGAACTGGGACAACGGCATCTGAAGTCTTCTTTTGTGAGCAGGCACAAAGCTCTGCCGTTCATCTCAAAATGTCCCTTTTCTGGTCGTCGCAGTGAGTACTCCTTCTGCGCCCAGTGGAGCCAGTGGGCAACATCTTCCTTATCCCACAGAGATGGGTTTATTCCTAGAAAGCATCCTCCTTTAAAGCAAACACTAAAACTAAACAACTTATTTAATTATTTTGAAGACATTTTCCCAAAGAGAGTCGTAACATGCATGTTTTTGGCCTGCGGTGAGAAACTGGAGTAACATGAGAAAGCCCATGCATGCATGTGAACATGCAAATTCCAAAGGCCACAGCTACCCATTTTTGCTGGGAGGCAACTGCGCCACCATGTGGCTTTAATGCATGATGAATGGACACAGGCATGTAGGAAAGTAAAATAAATAAATAAGTAAAATAAAAAGACTCACTCAGTCGTCCAGGTAAATGCCACAGGTCTTCCTGAGAGGGAGCACTGGCCAAAGGAGCAGGAGCAGGGGGAGGGTGATGTCCACTTTCATGCTTAAAAACATCCACACAAACAGATAGGCACACATAAACTTGAATTTAAAATCGCAACTGCATGGCTCACGTGTATATATGCATGGTTTTAATAACATACATTTGTGTCCACTATTTAAAGTTTTCTGGAAACTCGAATGAGACTTTTATTGCAATTTAAGATCAGTTTATTCAACAGTTTAGCTGAGATTAACTTACCTTGAAAAGGGGTGACGAGGAAATGCTGGCCATTGATATCGTCCTAAACGACTGCACACACCCACACAGACCAAAAAAACACGCACAGACACAATCGGGATGATTTCTTCTTAAAAGTAAAAACAATAAACGCAGTAAATGAAATTCACATAAAGGATACGCTTTTTCAGCGTCAACCCTTTAAGAAAATAGAACGCGATCCACATAGACTTTAAAAAACGACAGTGTTTTCACATTCGACCCTTCCGGGAAATGAAAACGAAAGAAACATAATCCTCAAAGGGGGTGTGTGCAAACGTTGGAGGAAGCGTAGATCACCTTTCCAAATATATTTGAGTAGACGCTTATTAATAAACCGCGTTGTAAACAAATCTGTAATAAACGATGTGTACAATAAATCATTAAACATTGAATTCTTATGCATCAACTATATGAATAATTAAGTTCAAGGTGAGAGGAAATGCTGGATAATTCACAGACTGGGATCAGAAAGCGGTGGGAGCGAGAACCGCAGAAGAGAGCGGCGCGTGCGCGCACAAATAAACGCGAGCGCTCCTCCCACACAGGAAAAGAGAAGCGCGCTCCAGCGTCTCCACAGGGGTGAAAGGAGGCCATTTATTTTTTCAGGTAAACTGGAGGGGAGAACGTGCCTTACTGGTTTAATCCCACGTAACTGTTTAACCCACGTGACTGTAAAGGACTGTCGCTCAAAATGTCTGAACAGTTAGGTTTTTGTGCACAAATTTAAAGTCACCCCGTGTTTTTGTCTTTTTTTTTTCCAGCAATGTGGACCGAGCAACTAGGGAAACAACTTGGCAACCCCACACGGTCACTGGGGGGATGGTTGGTCAGCAAACTTTTTAAAATCCGCAACCAGGTTCTGGAGGACAACGCAGTGCAGCTTTGTGGGATCCAGCCGGGTGACACAGTTCTAGAGCTGGGTCATGGTCCTGGTCTGGGTCTGCAGTCTGCAGCCAAGCTCCTCACTGAGCCCACGGGCCACCTTATAGGGGTGGACTACTCTGAGTACATGCACCAGGTGAAGCACGGTTTATAAGAACTACAACAGCTCGATGGTCTAGTGGAATATATTTATATGTTCCTTTTAGAATAGTTAATAATTTGCTCTGTTGCAGATGGCAAAAGAAAGGATGAAGGATTTCATTGCCAGTGGTAAAGTGACCTTTCACCTCTGTGATGTTGCTGCAATGCCTCTGGCTGATGACACAGTAGATAAAGTATTTCACTGTAACTGTTACTACTTCTGGCCTGATCTCAACAAGGCAGCCACAGAGATACACCGGGTCATGAAACCAGGTAATATGACGGTTACATCCACCTAACATAAACCTGCTGCAAACATTGTTGTTTCCTGATTTTTAACCCATTCAGGAGGTCTGATGGTAACCACAATGAGACTTTCCCATGTGGCTGTTTTGGGAGCAAAGCGAGTGATGCCAGGAGAGAACTGGCGTCCAGATGCCTACATGGCAGCGCTCAGAGACTCTGGCTTCACTGATGTCAAAATGGAAGACAAATATCATCACAACATCCCTTTTCAGGCGATGTTTGCCACTGCTTCAAAATGAGATGTACCGTCAAGCTGTATGTGTGATTCTATCAGTTTGTTTTTTTAAATAATAATAATAATCACAGTGAAGATAAAGCTCTAAATTATTTTCAGATTCTCAGTTGTGTCACAACATTTAGTTCTGTGCTCTCATTGTGCAGATGAATTCTATTTTAAAGACACACAGATGAATTGTTACATTGAAATGTTTTAGTCGCAATTAGACATTTTTCTGTTAAAGTTCTGAAAAAGTTGGGAATATGTGTCAAGTTAATATTCACATTTCTAGGCAATAATTAGAATAGTTATTTTCTCTAAAACACACTAAAAATGATTAAAACTATACATTCATAGACTAATAATGTTGTTTAAAGAAGTAAGAATCTTTTTAATGTAGTTGATAAAATGTGGGAAACTCCTTTACTTTGTTATTATTATTTTTTTAAGTAATTTAGAACAGACGACACTAAATCATTCATGTTCTGTACCACTCATGTTCACTCGATCCAGCAAATTTATAAGAGGTGAGACCCAAGACAGATACCAATCTAAGAGGCTGAACTCTCAAGTGAGTTTTCTCTTCACACACAAAACCCGAGAGTCGTTTAGTTGTCGCCACTGGAGAACGACAATTCATCTGAGTTTGAAGTCCTGTATATCAAGCTGGGTTTAGCTCTTTTACTCCACAGAATTATCATATTTCAAACTAAATAAATACAGTTTAATTGTTTTCTTATTCAGCTAAATAGTATATAAAGACTGTTAGGTCGAGTTTTCTTGTCGCAAACACGCTAAAACGTTTTATTTTGAAAAAACTCAGGAAGTGTTTCTACCAAACCTAAAAAAAGAATTAGTATATCTTCTCCTCATTTGTTCTCCTAAATTTTATTATTCATAAGAAAACAAAAGAAAAAGAAAGATTATGACTTTTTAAATCAGCTTTATTGAAATATAAAACCTAAATGATCTCTTCTAAATGGTTTAACAGAACTATGGTGTAGTTTCGCCCTAACTCCACTAGATGGCGGTAGTTCCCCTCGCCGTTCACGGATTTGTAAATCTCTCTTCTTCTGCCGAATGTTATTACTCCCAAGAGAACAAAAAATAGGATTTTTCAGCTTTATTGAGATAAGAAAAAAACATGCAAAATCCACACAGAAAGGCCAGAGAAAACATTTGATTCAAATATCCATTTGATGCAGAAGAATAGTCAAAAATAGTATATTACAGAAAGACTGGAAGAGAATTAGAGAAAAATTTCTAAAAAAATTAATGTTGGAAGAGGTAAGATGCACAGTTAGAAACATGCGTGAATATTTTGATACTCAAACAGGATACACTGTTTTGTTTAAACTTCAGCAAACAACCAGAAATATTTCAACAGAAGAAGAATAAATATTTTTATTTTCTTGCGGAATATTTGAAGCAATATTAAATAAAAAAATAGACAATCTTGAGAAAAATAAAGAAAAAGAAAAACACTTGTAATATTCTATTAGTATCAGTTGGTGGAGGTAATGCACCAATCTGTGATTTCAAGCTACACGAAGAAGAAGCAGCGCGAGGCGGCGGCGCGTCGAGAGGGAAATCCAAAAACAACTCCGCCAACAAGTAAATCTTGTGAGAAGTTTAACCGCTCAGAGCAGAGGAGGACATCAGCTGGGAAACGTGAGTGAATAAGAGAAAACATCGATGCTTGTTTGTAACAATGAGCCTGCTAACCCTAACCCGAGCTAGTTTAACCAAATTCTTACCAGAAAGCACGATTATCTCAGCGTTTATCTTCACATACCCTCCTTATTTTATGTATTTATTTATGTTCCGCCTCTAAAAGAATGCAAAGGGCTTCCCGTTTGAAGCGTGAACTTCAGATGTTGAGCACCGATCCTCCTCCCGGGATCACATGCTGGCAGACCGAGGAACGGATCGACGACCTCCGGGCACGTAAGTCCCACCAAGTCCCTGAATCTGAAACCACTATCATACAATCTTAGTAGAACAGAACCCATGCAGTAGCTCCATTTTTACTATCAGAGGCTTCTATGTCTTTATAAACAACAGCCATCAACGTTTTGGGGATAAATCTAGACTTTTGTCCATAATTAACAAACATGATCTGACTGCAGTGTGTGTTTTTGGTGTTCTTCAATACTTCGAAATGAGTAAAGTGTCTAAAACTTTAATATCCATCCTTAGTAATAATGGTTATTAACTTTTCTTATTATTTACTTGGATGTTGCTGTTCAAAAACTGTTTTTTTCTCTTCCTTGCAGAGATAGTAGGAGGAACAGGTACTCCTTATGAAGGTGGAGTCTTCTCCCTTGAGGTCAAGATACCAGAGAGGTTTATATTTTATTTGCATTGATGAAACTTCTGCAGTTTTTTTTTACTAGACACAGTAACTTGCCAAGTGTTTACCATTCTTTTCACACAGATATCCATTTGAGCCTCCAAAAATGCGATTCTTGACCCCAATCTACCACCCAAACATCGACACCTCGGGGCGTATCTGTCATGATGCTCTCAAACTACCACCAAAGGTTGTGAGAATAAAATAAACTTTTGATGTGCTTTATTCTAATTTTTTTCTTGCTTTGTACCACCTGATTGTTTGTGTATATGAGCGCACACACACACACACACACACACACCACACACACACACACACACACACACACACACACACCACACACACACACCACACACACACACACACGCACACACACTCACTCGTGTGTGTATGATCACTTTGTTTTCTGTGTTTTTTTCAGGGTGCCTGGAAGCCGTCTCTGAACATCTCCACTGTTCTTACCTCGATTCAGTTGCTCATGGCTGAGCCCAATCCAGATGACCCACTGATGGCAGATATCGTAGGTCATCTTCTTTTAGAAACGTGATCTCATGCTTCCTATTGGTTAGTTTTTATAAACATATTGGTTCCTGTGAGTTAACATCAATGAGGAGTTTAATGAGAACCTGTTTTTAAGATATTTAATTTGAAAGTTTCTGTGAAATCTGGTTTATTTTAACATTGAAACTGTATCTGTGAGCATGTCCAATCAAATGGATAGTTACAGTGCATGTTTCTGACTTTCAATTTTCTGTTTCAAATTCAGTCTTCAGAGTTCAAATACAACAAACACGTGTTTGTGGAGAAGGCCAGGAGGTGGACACAGGAACATGCAGTTCAGAAGAACACTGTAAGCTCTTATTCTCTCATTCACACCGTGGTTCTGCCAAACAGCCACTCCATTACATCTCATCTTCTAGCCCGTTTGGTTCTGTGAAGACCTCTGGGGCAAACTCAGAGGTGGATCAACTTCAACCATCTATTCTGTCACCGTTGTTTCACACCTGACACAGATGCAGGAAGGCGTAGGGCTACTGGAAAATATTTAGTGATTTTCCTGATTTATTAAAATGGTTGATTTCATTGTTCACTCAATCTGTACAATTTTGGTTAGATTTTTTTTATCCTTAATGGTGTAATCATGTGCGTTGGCTTACTTGAACCACTAAGGGGTGCTAATTTCAAAAGAAAACCTCATCTTTTAACATTGAAAAGCACAAGTTGTACATGTAAAGGGAAGGTTTTGAGCCACCATAGTTCATGTGTGCTTTGCTTCACTCATTTTTGTGCAGACACACTAAGTTGGTCAAAGTGTAATGGAGTTTACTAAAAGTGCAGAAACTGGTTCCCAAAAAGGGTCTTCCTATGACCGAAATGAAAAATTAGTCAAACTCCAAAGCAGATGTTGATCGATCTTATTTTTTCTATTGCTGATGTCGATAGATAAAGGTCATGGTCAGCCGACGGCCGGTGTCGGTACAGGATCTGCTCGGGTGCAAGATCGGCTCGGGGTCCTTCGACTGCCGATGACGTCAAAGTACGGCAAACCCACTCGGACAAAATACACTACACATCTATACTGTTGGAAAGAATTTAGCAGTTTTGTTATTAAAATAATGTTTCTTAAGACATAAGTTTGTGTTTATAATGGTATTTGTAAAATAAAACACTATATTTTATTCATAATGTTGAACTCCTCTTTGAGCACATCCCTTGAAGAATCATAGGTATTAGCAACACCTGTGAAATTGTATTTGCAGGAAAGAAGTGTGTCCCGTTTATTGAAGTATTTTGTTTTTAGAGTTTTTGACGTCTTGTCCATGAGTAGTTCAGTTACACTCATAGCTGCTAGCCAAAACTCTGGAGTTAAAAGTTTTCTGGCTTTACTAAAATACCTGTCTGTACTTATTTGATTGATGATATTTTTACTTTCTATTAGACTCCAAATGTAATCATTTGGCACGTTTCTAATTCATAATTTGTAATAACGTAATCGGCGATATTAGCATTAGCATTCCTATGGGTTTTTCCATGTATATCAGCATTGCGCTAACCACTCGCTGCCAAATTGCAGCCTTTGAGATTAGAAAATCTCCTTTTGTCACATCGCAATTTAATTGCACATGCAGTTAATCTTTCAGCCCTAATATACATACAGCTCTATGCTAAAAGTGTATTTTCAAAGAGGTAATGACGGATTTCTTTGTAAAAGTTGTCCATCTTTCCAATAGAAAGATTTGCCTGGACGAACGTAACGTGATAACAACGTAACGTGATTAAGTAATTCCGTAAGGTTCATGTTCAGCCAATCAACTACTTAGACGTCATCGGCAGTCGACGGACCCCGAGCCAATTTTGCACCCGAGCAGATCTTGTACCGACACCGGTTTGTGCTGCAGATGTTTTGGGCCAATTTTTCATGGCCAATATCGAGATGTTTTCCATCTTATTATTTTTTTTTTGCTAAAATGTCACTAATAACATCAGTTGATGCACAAAATTTCAGAAATGGAATCAGCTTTTGAACACTGACTTTAGCCAGCTGTTAAATCGGTGTTAAAATAAGACATCTGTCTAAAGTTACTCAAACAAATCAGTAAACTGACCAAGTGTTAAATATTCCAAACTGGTAAATAAAAATACATTTTCATTGGAAATAGTTTTTATAGCAAAGATGTTATTCAGTAACATAAAAATGCACTTAAAATATAATCTGCGTTAGCTTCAGGCTGCCCAGGGATGTGCCTGACTTTAAATCAGCTTTACTAAGGAGGTATATCTGCTGATTTCGATATATAAAAAAAGGTCAAATATTGACCCAGTATATTGGCTGACCAATGTATCGGGCTACCCCTACTCCAAAAATAAACTTGGAAAATTCTTATGAAAGCCTGAAGGCTGTTGACTCATTGGGGAAAAATGATAGTGGAATGAAGAGTTACTTAAGACTTATGCACATTTCTACAACCAGATGGGACCATTTGAGTTTCTGCATTTCTCTTTAAAGTTGCAGAGGAGCACCAAAAAGCTGCAATAGGCCTGTTAGTCTAAATCAGTTTTCTGTGTTTTTGTTCAGGGAGTTGCAGAGAACGACAAAGAAAACACTCCAGATCAGAAAGTCCCTCCAAAACGAGATGCGTTCTCTCAACAGGAGACAGAAAAACCAGCAAAGCGACATTGTGTGTAGCTTCAACATCGTTGCACATCTGTTGACTCTTTGTGGTTTGAATCTGCAATTTAGTATTAATGCTGCCTTTCATTTATTACGTATAATCCGTAGGTTTTGCACATGTATACACAATCTGTATTGTAATTGTAATAAAGTTAAATAATGTTGTGTGTCACGTCTTGACCTTTAATGCGTTATGGTGGTGAGGCAGAGCGCTAGATGTATATAAAGTATGAAGATCATAATTTTGTTCAGACATATGCTTAACAGTAGTTTATTAAGTATGTACAACCTAACTAGTACACATTTTTGTTTTTACAAACTAAAAGATTTTATTTCTTAATATATAAAATAATATAATTGTTTATAAAAAAGGAGACAAATATCATGAGGCTGTAGTTTGTCAATACCGTAGTTCAGAGGTAGTTACATTGTTTATATATTTATAAATGCCGATTGCTATCCTACTCCAAAGTCAGCAGAAATATAGCTATGTACCATTGCATTCATGACTGCATTACACCTGTAGAGCAGAGGTAAATATTTGAGACAGGGACATGCAAACCATACAAAACCATGTGAAATTCGCTTCTGCTGCATTATGTTGCCCCTACAGAACACTTATCTAATAGCTGTTGTATCGGACATTTGTAAAGTTCTTTATCGCACAATGTTGCTGTAGAAAACACTTCCAGCTTACGCTGGTAAAATGATCAGGCGTGTTTGACAAAGATTCCCCTTTTGGAAATAGAACTCAGCAAGAAGAACTTATTAAAAAGTCCATTTAAAACATTAAACAAGTTCATTATAAGTCGATTTTCTCACCACATTTCAATATAAACACATATTTTCTACGGGTCAGCCATTGATTTTTGTAATGATTAATCTTTCTGAAGAATTAACAGTTTTTATTTAAAGTTAGCATCGTAAATGACTAAGTCCACTTGTGTGTCTCAGTAACTGTCCTTTCATCAGTAATGGCATTTCCTCAAGGAAAAGTCTTTTCTTATGGAAGCAGCTTTGAGTCCCGCTCTATTTGGAGAGGCTCTTTGCTCATCAACATCTCATCGGTTCTCAACAGCTCCGGTTTTCTAGTTTTAAGAAGCTTATAGTCCGATAGTTCAGAATAGATCCTGATGATGAAAAAGGTCCTTGAATGTTCATTGTTTCCCATATTTTGTTGACAGCTGTCTCGAGAACTCATGGTAGCAGAAAACAGAGGAAGGTGTTACCAATCGCTTCTTGATCCAGATTTTGCTGCATTTTGTTTTTTGCTCAGACTTTCTCCCTTTCTTTGGCTGTGAGAGTGGGCACTTGACACGGGATGAGTGGAACAGATGAAGTAGAAGAGTAGTTGGAAAATCTGATTGGATCCAGTCTGGGTTTGGTGGAAGACCCCACGCTGTGTATGGTATCAGCATCGGTCAGTGACACCTGAGTTGACGAATCTGAGCAGGAGCTCCTCTCTGTCCCCACAGAAACCAACGAGTCCAAGGTGCGGTCTCGACGCAGCTGTGGGTGCGCTTTTGGACGAGACCAGAAGAACTGGGAGTGGTCTCTTGTGAAAAGAAGGAAGAGCAGAGGGTTGAGGCAGGAAGGCAATGGCTGCAGTAGCAGAAGAACAGATTTCAGGACTTCCTCCCCCAAAGAGAGAAGCCCCAAAAGGGAGCAAAGGGAGAGGAAAGCTACGGGTACATAGAGGAGTCCATTAGTGAAAATTAACCAAGCAACATGTTTGATCATTGCACAGTCCCACAAGCCCTCACACTCCCCTCTAAGTAACTCCCAGTAAAGGCGGATGTATGATCCTGTGACTATTAGCAAGCACAGTGTGTTCATCATAATGAGTGCCAAAGGAAAGGCTAGGGAGAATGGCAAGCGAGGAGATGGGGTAGGCAGGGGGGAAGGAAGGCAAAAGGGGGAAGACCCATATTCTCCCACACCTAACAGTGGAAGAGAAGCAAGAGTGAGTGACAGGATGAGGCAAAAAAATGCACATGTGCGAACACTCCCAAAGGATGATGATTTCCCATAGGCACGGGCACATGTCACACTTATGCCACACTGCACGGCTGCGAGAGTCAGTAGCAACACACTTGCCTCTGACGCAAACACCCAGACCCAACCTGTCGCCTGGCAACCAGGTCCCCCCTCCCAGCGAGCACCGTAAAGACTAAAGTCTCCCATTGTAAAAGCATCCACAAGTACCAGGGTGCACGTACACACTCCTGTTAACAGATTGGTAGCACCCATGCAAGCCACATTAAAACGAAGTGGCGACAAGTAGCCAGATGATCCAAAGAGGGACAGGAACAGGATCAAGTTCCCCAGCAGAGACACTAAGGAGATGGTCCACAATCCTACTCGGACTATCCAGCTGCCTAATAGTGAGTCACATGGACGGAAAGGACCTGCAACACAACATACACACAACTTATGAGCTACAATCTTAGCAACTGCTTTATGGCATCGACAAAAGTGTCTATTTCTTTACCAGGTATGGGTGTGCATTGGACACTGGTCAGCGTTTTGGATTCCTCTATTTCTAGCTGGAACTCCTCCAAGTCAGGGTCATCTAAAATACAACATTGTTGGGTTAAATATAAAACATCCTACAGTCACAACAGATCTGTTCTATAAATGGTCTTTGGTTTATGTCATCCAATTAGACATATCTATACTCGTATGCCCTGTAGCTTTTATATTAGATTAAATCTAGACTGTTTCTAAATTATGGAGGTGGCTTAACATTCCTTTGCAGTGATAAACTAATATTTTAAAATGATTGCCATGTCTGTGTAATTGAATTTTCTTGGTGTGTTTTTATTTCAATTAAAGTGTTATAAATCTTATTATGACAACATTCCTTATTGTTTTTTTAGTACATTCTGTAACCCTATTTCCAGTCTTAGTGGTGTATTTTTGAAGGTTTGGGTATTAGCCTAATTTTGATTTATCTGTATTTATATTTCATGCCTGCCACAGGAATGGAATGGTCGACATGGACGTGCAAGCGTGTAGGTGCCAGGTGTTAGTGGTTTTAACGAGGCTCTGACACGTTTCAGGTTGAGAAATGATTACAAATTAATTTGGCTCAGAGTTCCCTCTTTAAAAGGTGGTTGCAGACTAGAATTAGAACATGAATGTGCATGTTTGAGTTTTTCAGGACAAAAAATTAATAATTTTACCATTTCTTGCAGGTCAATAATAAACCAGACTCTTGCTTTCGCACGCCTTTTCCTTAAATGAAAGCTGAAAGCCGCAGGAAGGTCTCTGCTTTTATAGGTCGATGTTGCTTGGTTTTGAAGTCTGACTGCATTGGAGGGTGTACAAATTGGAGGGTGTACTGGTACAAATTGAGAAGTCTCACAAGTGCCAAATTTGACTTGATTAACAAGCAGATATCTTGAATCCACAATCTTCCAGCCTTTGTGTGGACACACTAGGCCGCTGAGCTGGTATACCTGAGTGAACTCATCTAAAGATTTGCTGTCAATCCTCTTGAAACTTCATAAATGTATTCATGCATCTTGAAAAATGACCAAAGGCTTAAATAACCTGGTGGTGGTAGAGCCTCAAACTGGGAGATTTCGCCAGTACAGGAAGTTATCATGGCAAAGTCACAGAAAGACTTAATGTCCTCCTTTTTTTATTAAGATGTCTAACTTGCGTGGAATATGTGTTAAATAAAAAGGTTTTTCAGGAGGGCTGCGCAGTGGTTAGAGCTGTTGCCTTGTAGCAAGAAGGTCCTGGGCTCGCTTCCCGGCCTGGGATCTTTCTGCATGGAGTTTGCATGTTCTCCCTGTGCATGCGTGGGTTCTCTCCGGGTACTCCGGCTTCCTCCCACAGTCCAAAAACATGACTGTTAGGTTGACTGGTCTGTCTAAATTGTCCTTAGGTGTGTGTGTGTGTGTGCATGGTTGTTTGTCCTGTGTGTCTCTGTGTTGCCCTGCGATGGACTGGCTCTCTGTCCAGGGTGTACCCCGCCTGATTGCCCGTTGACCGCTGGAGATAGGCACCAGCCCCCCCGCGACCCTGCATGGACAAAGTGGGTTCAGAAGATGGATGGGTGGATGGATGGTTTTACAGAAGTTTTGTGTTTGTGATATCTTACAGTTACTGTCACCGTGGATGGGGTACATGGCCACAGTCCTCTTGTGTAGGTCATCATGAGGGATGCTCAGGTCTGTGTCCCACTGCGTAGTTTGCTTGTAGCTGTCGCAGGATGCATAAATACAGCACTGGTAGGCAAAGGGCATCTCTATCACCCTGTAGCAAACAGATATAACAGCACTGGTAAAGGTTCAGGGGAAAATACCACAGTAGGTTGTAATAATGTGCAATATCTATCTATCTATCTATCTATCTCTGTGTGTGTATACATACATATACATATGTGTGTGTGTGTGTGTGTGTGTGTGTGTGTGTGTGTGTGCAGTATGCTGCGTAGTGTTGTAACCTAAGTTTTTCTCTTTTTTTATTTATGGTTTTTAGTTGTCAGAGGTTACAATTCTAGACTACTGCCTATGTGCATATATATGTACCTTTGTTATTGTTTTTCTTCAAATTATTCCCTTAAGTATTGGTGCTGCTGTAACAAGTGAGTTTCCCCACTGTGGGATCAATATTCTATTCCTTTGTTTTTGGCATGATCCCCATGGTTTTTAAATACTCTAACCATTTCTTTTTAGCATTGAAACGAAGTTGTCTAACTCTTTGGACTGATCAATAAACGCTTAACAGTTATAAGTATCAGTTAAGTACCATTAACTGGTTCTCTGCTAGGACTTCTGTTTTTGGACAGTATTCTCCAGTAATGATGTTATTTCACCTTGATCACATGCCATCCTCTCTTTTTACCTCTTTTTTTCTGGCCTTCGGATATTTTTGCGACATGAATTAACTTGCTTATTCAAGTATCTCCTCTGTTAAAAATCAAGCCAGGAATCATGTTCAGGTCTACATCGCAACTAACCAGTTGTCAGAGTTGTTGCTTTTGGAAAGTTCACAACAATAATAAAACATCATAAGTTTGGGATATAAAAATGGAATGGTACTGTTTGTTCCTTCTTTCCACAGGACACCTGGATCTTAGTCGACATGATTACTGAGTTCACCAAGAAGAATTAGGATCATTATAGGGTGATTTTCATGACCTTTTCGCACAAAATGCTAGCTGTTACTATTCACTTACATTGTTATTGCTACGCTAAAGGAATACTGCCAGATTATGCAGTTTCCACTAATCCAATTCTGGAGAATATTTCAACAGACTAAATTTCCCATAGTGGTGGAATATCCCTTTAAATGTGTAAATAACTCATTTTATCAATAATTTGCAGTGGTCTTTGGTAGGAATGAATGCCTTGCAAGCCATATTTGGGGCAAAAGAGCCCAGAAACGCCTGCATCAACACGGGCAAGTCTGCTTCATTTGAGGATAGCTTCACACGGCAAAATTTGTCTTATTTCCTGATATTTGGACATCTTGCCTCAAACTGGATAACAGCAACACAACTCTACTACTGACTCCGTTTGTTCTGCAACGTTGATGTTTTATGTCTACAAATAAAACAAGCCTGAAGGAGCTGCCATGTGGTTGAGTTTCTAATGCAAATGATTAGCTTCTGCTAGCCGACACGTTCTCTGCTCATTCTGGATGCTAAAACAACAACAGCCTTCCCCGTCGCGAGCCAGAATGGGTGAGTGCAAGCGACCGCTTAACGTAGATCTGTCAGGCTATTCAAATCCAAGCGTTTCACTGTCTATTTTTTAGAAACTAATGCAGGAGAGAGGTGTAGGAGACTATTTTCATGTTCAGCCTGCATGAAATCTCAGTGACCAATTATAATCAGAAATTATTATAAAAAGTGGTTTATCAGTGAACCACACCTTTAAAGTTGAAAGTAAAAACAGAGAGAACTATTATTGTTTATGTGTTACCTCATGTGGGGGAAGTGGTCCGTACTGAAGGCCTCATATAATTCTTTGTTCCCTCTCAGTTTGAGATGGGTGAGTCCTACCAAACCAGCAACTGGCAAAGAGCTGAGACGGTTCTCAGTAAGATCCCTAAAGCAGGTAAAGAAACAGAAATTAGCATTTGCAAAACAAGATTTTATTCTTTAAAAGATATGATTCTATCTCTCTGATATCTTAACCTGTTCACACAAGGCACATTATCAGATTCTCTTACGACAGTACTAACTGTCAGACCAAAATTGTTTGGACAGGCAAACTTGGGTCATCATGAAATCTGCAATTTTATACGACTTAAAATGCTGCTTTAAAGAAAAAAATTGTCAGTTTTTCACAGACTAATCCAAAAACTTAGTTTGCGTTTATGTGAGCCCACATCACTGCTACGCCGATAATTTGCGATACACAAACTGACAATCTGTTTTTAAGGAGTAAAAATGATCGCACAGATGAAAGGTGCAGTCTAAGTGAGTGATGTGTGTCTGTTTTTGCTCACAGTTTGATCAAAGAGTGAAGCGAAGCAAAGGCATCTGGGTGGATCCACTCGATCATGTTCCAGCTCAGATCACTAACAGAAAAACAAGACAAAGAATCCAAAGAGAGCTGATAATTGAAGAATTCACCCTGCTGCATTATTCTCTGTTGTGTCTCACCACTAGGTGTCATTAATAAGTCACACAGCTTCATAAATTATCAACTCTTCCAAATGTTTAACTTGTGTAAACACAACACTGCCCATTTTAACACCTGAACATTTATAAACACTGTTTCCTTATATTTAGAAAAATAGTTGTAAGTCTTATATATCTTACATTAATCTTACTTTTCTTAATGGGATCAATTTGAGAAATAATTCTAACGCTCCCACGCTCACAAGCAGATCTTAAATCAGGGCAGAGCTCAGTGTCCTGCCGAGGTCTAGACATGTGGGCTAGAGAAGCTGGAAGTTAAACTACCAGCTTTTCAATCAGAAGATGACCCACTCTACCTCAAAACAATAAGTCTAAACGAAAGTGATGTGTGTCATGTGGGAGAGTGTGATAATTATTAGAACATGATCGACTCACAGTGCTCTGAGAGAGGTGAGCTGCTTGAAGGTGCTCGATTCTATTCTTCTAATCTGGTTATGCTGTAATCCACTGTTATAAAGAGAAATACAGACGTTGAGCTAAAAGAAAAACAGATTTTGCTGGTGAAGTTTCTTAAACATCCAGGTAATGGTAATCCAAAGGGTTCAAATGAAGGCAACTGGACTTCTTTGGTTCCTTGCAGACATTTCGCTTCTCATCCGAGGAGCTTTGTCAGTTCAAAGCTCCTCGAAACGTCTTCAAGAAAACCAAAGAAGTCCATTTGCCTTCATTTGAACCCTTTGGAAAAACAGATTTGGACACAAAAGTGTTTTTAAAAACTTACATTTCTTGCAGGGCAGAACAGCGATAAAAGCTGGGAAGATCCTCTATCTGGTTGTTGGACAGCTCCCTAAAAGAGTCCACAAAAAACACAACACTAATCAGTCTAAAACACAGTGGTGGTGTTTAAAGTGTAGGAAATGATGGGGTGACAGAATTACTTGGGTGTCAGCTCTAAGCAATAATACAAGACAATCGTTTTTTTCTGAAGAGGGGGAAGGGTAGTGATTGGATTTCACAGTAAATAGACGGTATCAGTAATTGCTTGGGGGCACAACTCTCCACGTTTAGGTTTTATGTATCCATTTTTTCTTTTTTCCCCCCATAATGTGTTTGAGTGAACTCACAGTACTCTGAGGCGAGGCAGCTGCTCACATAGACCTGGAGGGAGAGCTGAGAGACCGGCTCGAGTCAGTGTCCTGTAGAGAAACAGAGGATCCTCATATCATTGCTGGAGTGCAAGGAAGCAAATTACTTTCAGAGTTCTGTAAGTCTAACTTAGTCTGAGAAGCTACCTAATGCAGGTAGGCACAATCGACCTACTCCACCTCATCACTGTAAACCCAAAAGTTTAAAATAATCAAATATATTGAGTAGATGAAACTCATTATATAAAAAAACTGTTTTTAGAACTCAAATGTGTTGAGTTAGTTCAACCTTCACCTTGTTTTAAGTACAGAACTCAAATTAAATTAATTAATCTGAACTATTTATTTTTAAAGTAAGCATAACTTAAATTAATTAATAAAGAGCAACCTCACTTTAATGATTAATATTAACTAATAAAATATTGATTTATTATTTTATGTTTCTATATTATTCCATTCATCTTTACGTCAGCCCTAAAGTGTTTCTGAAAAACAGACTTGTATATTTTTTAAATATTTGTGGGTTTATAGGAATAACAACCATGAACTAGCAATTTTGGTGGATTTCAGAAACAATAAACAACTGCTGGCACGGTGCATTGAGGGTAGTCATGTTTTCAGTCATTTTGCTCTATTTTGTGTTGTTTATGCATGCTTATTGTGGAGGATTGTTGTTCTCAGTTATTATTTCATTCAGTGTGGCAAATGTGGTGCTACCTTTTGTATCATGTTAGCCCCATAAGTGAGGAGGTTGGTCAAAGTAATGATGTGCTGCTTTGCCATTCCATTGTTATCAATTATGTGGTTTTTCACACCAGATGCTCTTGACTTGACTGAGTGATCCACTTTCATTGGCTGTTAACATCCATGGGTGTGTGAGTCATGATCTGGTGTTAGTTACTGCCTTCACCAGCCTGCCACATTGTCATTTTAAAGTAAATTCTACCTATTTGGGTTAGGGTTTAATAGGTCCACTTAGAGTTCATATTAGTTATAAAATTTAGGTTAGTAAAAACATGTAATGAAGTTCAAATAAAATAAAATATGCAAGTTTAGTGAAATTAAACTTTGTAAGTTGGTTAAGTTGGTTAAGTGTTAAGTTATAGGTTGGAGTAGTTAAATGCTTTAATTTTATTCAGGTTATATTTTTTAAGTTATGGTAAACTTATAGTTTTTAGATAAGTTAACTTAAAAATTATTAGGTAATCAGTTTCCTCATAAATTTTGAGTTCTTCGTCTTCGTCTTCGTCTTCCTCCGCTTATCCGGGTCTGGGTCGCGGGGGCAGCATCCCAATTAGGGAGCTCCAGGCCGTCCTCTCCCCGGCCTTGTCCACCAGCTCCTCCGGCAGGACCCCAAGGCGTTCCCGGACCAGATTGGAGATGTAACCTCTCCAACGTGTCCTGGGTCGACCCGGGGGCCTTCTGCCGGCAGGACATGCCCGAAACACCTCCCCGGGGAGGCGTCCAGGAGGCATCCTGACCAGATGCCCAAACCACCTCAACTGGCTCCTTTCGATCCGGAGGAGCAGCGGTTCTACTCCGAGTCCCTCCCGAATGTCCGAGCTCCTCACCCTATCTCTAAGGCTGAACCCGGCCACCCTACGGAGGAAACTCATTTTGGCCGCTTGTATCCGCGATCTCGTTCTTTCGGTCATTACCCAAAGCTCATGACCATAGGTGAGGATTGGGACGTAGATCGACCGGTAAATCGAGAGCCTGGCTTTCTGGCTCAGCTCCCTCTTCCCCACGACAGATCGGCTCAGCGTCCGCATCACTGCAGACGCTGAACCAATCCGCCTGTCGATCTCCCGATCCCTCCTACCCTCACTCGTGAACAAGACCCCGAGATACTTAAACTCCTCCACTTGAGGTAGGACCTCTCCCCCGACCCGGAGGTGGCAAGCCACCCTTTTCCGGTCGAGAACCATGGTTTCAGATTTGGAGGTGCTGATCCTCATCCCAGCCGCTTCACATTCGGCCGCGAACCTACCCAGCAAGAGCTGAAGGTCAGAGCTGGATGAAGCTAGGAGAACCACATCATCCGCAAAAAGCAGAGACGAGATTCTCCTGCCACCAAACTCGACACACTCCACACCACGGCTGCGTCTAGAAATTCTGTCCATAAAAGTGATGAACAGAACCGGTGACAAAGGGCAGCCCTGGCGGAGTCCAACCCTCACCGGGAACAGGTCCGACTTACTACCGGCTATGCGGACCAAACTCACGCTCCTCTGGTAAAGGGACTGAATGGCCCTTAACAGAAAGCCACCCACCCCATACTCCTGGAGCGTCCCCCACAGGGTGCCCCTGGGGACACGGTCATAAGCCTTCTCCAAATCCACAAAGCACATGTGGGTTGGTTGGGCAAACTCCCATGCCCCCTCCATCACCCTTGCAAGGGTTAAGAGCTGGTCCACAGTTCCACGGCCAGGACGAAAACCACATTGCTCCTCCTCTATCTGAGATTCAACTATCGATCGGACCCTCCTCTCCAGTACCTTGGCGTAGACCTTTCCAGGGAGGCTGAGGAGTGTGATCCCCCTATAGTTGGAACACACCCTCAGGTCACCCTTCTTAAAGATGGGGACCACCACCCCGGTCTGCCACTCCCTAGGAACTGCCCCCGATGACCACGCAATGTTGTAGAGACGTGTCAACCATGACAGCCCTACAACATCCATAGCCTTGAGATACCCAGGACGAACCTCATTCGCCCCCGGGGCTCCGCCGCTGTGTAGTTGTTTGACTACCTCAGCAACTTCTGCCCCCGAGATCGGACAGTCCATCCCCAGGCCTCCCAGCTCTGGTTCCTCCTCGGAATGCGCATTGGTGGGATTGAGGAGCTCCTCAAAGTATTCCTTCCACCGTCCGACTATAGCCTCAGTTGACGTCAGCAGCTCCCCATCCCCACTGTAAACAGTGTGAGCGAGTTGCTGCCTTCCTCTCCTGAGGCGCCGGACAGTTTGCCAGAACCTCTTTGGAGCCGATCGATAGTCTTTCTCCATGGCCTCACCAAACTCCTCCCACGCCCGAGATTTTGCCTCGGCAACTGCCACTGCTGCACCCCGCTTGGCTATCCGGTACCTGTCTGCTGCCTCCGGAGACCCACAGACCAGCCACGCCCTGTAGGCCTCCTTCTTCAGCCTGACGGCTCCCCGAACCTCTGGTGTCCACCAGCGGGTACGGGGGTTGCCACCACGACTGGCACCGGCCACCTTACGACCACAGCTAGCAACAGCCGCCTCGACAATCGCAGAGTGGAACAAGGCCCACTCGGACTCAATGTCCCCCACTGCTCTCGGGACGTGGTCAAAGCTCTGTGAACTTATTCAGAATTACAGTGATCTGTTTGTTCCCTGTATCCCTAACCCTAACGCACAATCCACACCGGAGACGTCAGCGGCACAGAACAGCAACAGAACTTCTCTGCTTCAAGTATAATCCATTATAATCTATGGGTTGATCCACACTGACTACGGCGCTGAACAATTCAGGTGAGTCCAAGAAGCAGTTTGCTGCTCCACTAAAGATAGGATTAGGTTCTATTTTTGCTGTGAGTTTCTTCTGGGATGATTCAGTTCCCAATAGACAGGAAATCACACATGGTATCAATGTAAACTGTTCGGTCATTTTCAAAATAAAAGAATTGCAGAGATGTGATTTCTTAGATTACGTCAGTACATGTGACCTAACGGGTTATTTACTCCCAGCATCTTTTGAGAAGTGCAACGGTGTGTTTTTCATCATGGATGATGAGGCTTAATCCCGGCAGCGGAGAGGCACAACATGAAGTCAGAGGTAACGTTTTTACATTTCGAGGAACAAGAAGTGAGCCACCTCACAGCTGAGCTTCAGGTTTTGGAGTCTTGTTTCCTGATATTTGGACATCGCGCCTCACATTGGATAACAGCAACTTGATTCTACCACTGGCTTGCAACGTGGAATTTTTGTCTCCGCTATTAACTCCAGCCTGGAGGAGCTTCTGATGTGTGGTGAAGTTGCTGAACGTTCAGTGATAGTGTGACGTCGATATCTCAGTCTTTTCAAATCATTTGCAGGAGATAGTTGTAGAAGACTACTGTCATGTTCAGTCTGCATGAATAACTCAGAGTGACCGATTATAATCAGAAATAAGGTTTTAAATCGATTTTCAGTGTTCCTTACCTTTAAATCCTCCTCAACTCAAGTCTATATTCACATTGTAACAGTTTCTCATCTGGGTTGGTTTAGTTAATATTATGGGGTGCCAGTCAGGTCTCCCTCCTGACTTATAGGATGATGGTGAGTGTTTAAGAAATTAGCTTTGAACCCAGTTTTCCTCTGTCACACAAGGACATATACTTAAAATTATTTTGTATACACCCTCAATTTCTATAAAAAGTGTAGTAGGCAACCAGCAGAATAAAGAATACAGCACAGCCCTTGAAGACATATCAGCCATCGTGTCCTTGATTTTGGTGTAGCTCCATTTTAATTTTCCTTTTTATCTTCTTTTGTCTTTGCCATGGAATAAGGAGTTGACAGGGGGTGTGAATGATTCTTCTAGCAGGACACAATTCAGTAACTATTCTCCTCTGGAATGATAGGTGAATCCACACCGACAAAGGAAGACGCTCCACATGCTGACCCTTTCTCCAGCACTTTACATCCAGCACAATACATCCAAGGGAATCAAAGGAAACGATTGGAGAAAAAACCAGGGGAGATACAGTGTGGCTTTCCTTTTGAAAGGTGAACTTGGGCGTGGTGCACAGGTGCTGAGCATTGGCCATCAAGGCAGAGAGGAGGCAGGAAATGAGCAATGCAGTGCAACCTCAGGTTGTCACAACATGATTTTATTTTAATTGTGTGTTTCTGACACTCACAAAATTTCCAAGCTGGTTGTTCCTTTCAGATCCGGAAACTCTTGGATTTGGGTTGCTCCATTCAAGGAACTACAGTAAAGAAAATACAAAGAAAATTAAAAAAAGGGTTTTACACATCGGCCTTTCCCTCTCTTACTCTCATGTATCCATGCATAAACCCAGACCCTGTCTAACAGCTCATTTCAGCCATCAAGTTTGTGCTCCAACATCAACACAGACCTTTCTGGCCATCTCACCAGACATCATAAGTCACACCATTCAACATTTTCTTACAGTACACACACTCTCTCTTACCACATCAGCGCACAACACAGCAATACCTTAACACAACATCATTCAGTAGGCTATTACACATCCACTGAGCCCTCGCTGCAAAGGACAGCAGATGATTTAAATGGTGTTTCTGCTAACTCACTGGAATGGCTTTTACTGACCACATACTTACAGCGTGTGCAACTTCGGTAGGAACTGGAAAGCGGATTTCCCTACAAACTGGATAGGGTTCTCGTAGAAATGACTGGAGAAAAGGAGAGAAAACACGCAACAGCATGCTCATTCATTTGTTTCACAGATAAATGCTGTTTCACATGATGTTGACATGAAATTCCAGTTGTGTTTATTTTACATGTGCACATTGTAGAATTCTGAATAAGCAGCAAACTCACATGGTTTGGAGCTGAGGGTTTCCCACAAAGGCTCTCTCAGGGATGGCTTTGATATTGTTGTTATGGAAGCCCCTGACATTATAAAAACACTCAGTTAGTTCAAATCTCAATCAATATGTTTTGGATTTAGTGTGTTTTGGAGGAGCGACAACGTGTGCTTCTGAGTGAGAGGCAAGTCATATGTCATGTTGCACCTGCCACTGCACAGCTGAAGAACATTTTTGGATACATGAGACGTAAACATGCTTGCATACGCTGTATCTGTGACACACATGCATGCTGCAAAACATCTGTTGAAGCAGAGGAAAAAGTGTGTGTGTGTGTGTGTGTGTGTGTGTGTGTGTGTGTGTGTGTGTGTGTGTGTGTGTGTGTGTGTGTGTGTGTGTGTGTGTGTGTGTGTGTGCAGACAAGTGTCTGCGTGGGTGTGTAGCCAACACCTGCTTGGGGCGAGTGAGATCGTATCCGAGTGCCACATTAAAATCACTTAACGGGATTACTTGGGATAACCCAACTATGATAGTCATGTCAGGCAGGTGTGTTTTCATGCGTGTGTGTGCGTGCATACTCGTACTCACAGTTCCTGAAGTTTACTCAGTGTCCTGATTGCCACAGGGAACTCTTGCAGATCATTGTAGTTTAAATCTCTGCAAGTTAAACAGTTGTAATTAACCATTATGGTATGTTATTAAGTCCCAATCATGGAGGAGGTTTAATATTTCTGCAAAGAAGATCAAATTTCGTTTAAAATATTTGTGTGTGTGCTAGAAAACGTGTCTGATTGCAAAGATATACATATACTATAGCAATTTGCTATCCAGCCACAAAGGTTAACAGCTGTTAAGTATGTTTAACAAAACTATAAATATGTGTAACACAACTCTTGAGGCATAAAAGCCCCGAAGCCTTATTCAGTCTAGCTCTTTTTTTCCTAGAATGAAAAACATTCAAAACAACCATGGCTTCTCTGGTTTTCTTTTCCTCATGCAGTTCCAGAGATAGAGCATGAATCAGACAAAAATAAATAAAACACACACACACACACACACACACTTTTTTTTCTTTTTGTCTTTTTTTGGGGGGGACAGTAAAGAGAATGCAGGAAAGTGGAATGGAAAAAATGGAGAAAAACTAATCAACCAGATCACTATGAAACCTTCAGAAAGCAACTGTGCTCTTACAACTCTGAATTAAATAAGGCAAGACAAGCCTTTTTCTCCAAAGTCATTAGTGTTAATATTAACAATTCCTGTATAATGTTTGCTGGTATTGAGAGGCAGACTAATCTCCCAACACACCTACTGTCAGGTATTTTTCCTAAATGCTTGAAAACTGCTGCTGTTAAGCCTCTTAAAAAATAGATCCCTTGGTGATAACTACAAACCAATCTATAATCTACCTTTCACTGGGGAAATGATTGAAGAAGCAGTTATGATCCAGCTGAACAGTTTTTTGGGAGACGAACAACTTGCTAGAGTCTGGCTATCAGTGCAGCTTTGGTAGTGTGGACCAGAACATCCTACTTGATAGACTCATAGACTGGGTGGGACTTTCAGGCACGGTCCATGGTTTGTTCTGATCATATCTCAAAGGTTGGGCTATATGGTTTCTACTGGTGTTCACAAATCAAAGCAGATCTCCATGACTTGTGGGGTCCCTCAAGGCTCAATTCTTGGACCACTGCTCTTCGATCTCATGCGCCCCCTGGGTCAGGTCATATACAGTAAAAAAATTGCTTGTAGTTATGCAGATGACACCCAGATCTACCTAGTTCTATCACTTAGTGACTGTGGTCCCCTAGACTGGCTCTGTCAGTGTTTGGAGTAAGACAATAACTGGATGCAAACCTTATAGTTAAACAAGACTGAAGTTATTGTCTTTGGAAAAAAGATGGAAAGGGTGGAGGTTATTGCTCAACTTGGCACCAGAGGAATAAAGACAAAGATACAGGTTGGAAATCTTGTAGTTATAATTGATTCGGACCTGAGCTTCACTGGACACATTAAGGCTATAAATAGATCAGTGTTTGATCATCTTCGTAAAATAGCAAGACTCAGAGGTCTCATGTCCAGACAGAACCTAGAGAAACTCATCCATGCATGCATCTCCAGCAGGCTGGACTATTGCGATGGTCTTTTAACTGGTCTTCCCAAAAAAGCACTGATGCAACTGCAGCTTATTCAGAATGCTGCTGCTAGAGTCTTAACAAGAACCAAGAGAACCAAACACATCACTCCTGTTCTTAAATCTCTTCACTGGTTACCAGTAAACCACAAAATCAATTTCTACTAGTTCATAAATTACTCAAAGGCATGGAGACAGAATACATGTCCGATCTCCATCCAGTATATATGCCCATCAGGACTCTGAGATTCTTAGAAAACAGTCATCTGGTAGAACCTTGGGCCAGAACCAAACAGGGTGAAGCTTCCTCATGACCTCAAGTGTGCCCCAACTCTAGCAACTTTTAAATCAAAATGGAAAACTTCCATACATTCATCAGCATTTGAATAAGTGTTTCTTATGCTTCCCCTTCTGCACTGTAACTGCTCACTCTTTAACTTTGTGTTTTTTCTTATGTTAAAATCTGAAATTAATGTGTGTATTTACTTTTGTCTAACTTTATTTGTATATTTTAATTGGGCTGTCACATTGATTTTTTCATGATATTCTCACTAATGGAAAGCACATTGAATTGCCTCTGTGTAGAAAATGTGCTATACAAATAAAGCTGACTTGCTGCCTAAAGGTGTATAATATATGGTGATAAAAATGTAAAATAGCAACAATGTGTAATGCAACAAAAGTATTTTTATTGAAATATCTTAATTTCTTTCTGTTTTTTATGTATTTATTTATTTTTGTTCATTATGTTTTGTAATAAGATTTGGGGCAAAAATGTGCTCTACTACATGGTTGACCAGCCAGTTAAAGAGTTAAAACAGTCCTGTTCAGAGTTGCTGTTTTCAGTAGATAAAGGTTTGTTTGGAAAAAAAAAACATTTTCTTCTTTTCCCATCACACTAGCATGTTTGTTTTCATGGGATAAATGAGCCTGCATGTGAATGCCAAGACGTGTTCCCTTAAACATATGGCATGGCAGGTGTTCACATATATGATCCTATAAAGATTCTACACTCTACAACACCAAGGGTATAATAAGGACCAAAACAAACTTTATACAATTTGATGAAATACTCTGAGACATCCTTTATTTCATTTCCAGTTGTTGAGAAATATTTACATTTATAGCTGCTCTCTGTTCTTTGAATATGTTGTGTTTTCCAGCAGGACCTTGGATGGTTCCTCGTAGTAATGATTTTATAACACACACTAGGGGTTGGTAGATGGCGGTAAAGCATACGGTCTCTCATATTTCTCATAGGCAAAGCCACCGTGAGAGATTAACCCCTCATACCAGCACAATCGCCACGTCAATGACACCTGTCATCTTATCCCGCTGAATCATCTGTCTCTCCTGACAGTCCAAACACTTTAACACACACTATTCCTGTCCAAAGACCTCCTTCCCTCTTTTTCACATTCTCTAGTTTCCTTTCATCTGCTTGAACCATGGCTGCCCTGACTTACACCATACTTCCTCACATTTCCCATGATACATAAAGCCTTTTGGGTTGAGTGTAAAGCTGGCCATTCGCTCGTGATTGCACAGGCAGAGGTGCTTGACTATATTATTACACATTCTTGCATGTGCCCACACACATGCTCGTGAAAAAAGAATGCACAATTTTTTTACACTTCAACAGGTTGTTAAGAATTGTGCCAGGAATGGTTTTCATCAGACCACCGTGAATTTAGCAGGATACAGATTTGCAACTTTTTAAGTTTCTCTCGCCTTTTCACCCCACCTCCCTCCACAAGACTGTGTCAGTTTTCTGTGGTCTCCACATTGCTGTGTGGTTAGGATTTAGTTATTAAAGCGATGGCATTTAGTCCAAAAGAACTCTCCTGGAACCACACTATGCTATTCTTGACCTTAACACTGCTTAGCAATTACCAAAACAAAACAGCAAGGAATCCATTGATGATACTTCAAGGTAATCAAAGGGAATCTTTTCATTTTTGCATTCCTGCTGTTCAGTTGTTGGTTGTGGTTTTGAGAAACGTTCGAGCACCTGCTGAAATTACCAGCACATTAATCATAGTGACTTTACAATTTAACGCTACGCTTCAGAATTCCTTGGCACAATTTTTACATATAATTTATAAAAACACATTAATTTTTCAGACTTTCCTAGAAACACCCACCACCATTATACACACACACTCACAAAGCACAAGAAAGGTCTCTCACACATGCAACGTGTCGTGATGAATCTTGGTTGTGTTGCCTGTTTGAGGTTTAATCCATTGAGTTCCACATATATTTCAGGGTTGAGTCAATGTGATTGCTGTAAACACTTCTACATTAAATGAATGTTGTTACTTGCTGATTATCATCACAAAGCCTGAGTCAGTGTTTGGGGAAACAATAAGGTACTAATTTAGGTTGATGAAATTAAACGATATCAAGGTGAGTGCGTGTAGAGTGTGTGCAGTTTTTTTGAAAACATGTGTGGATGTGGGATACTCACAGCGTCTCCAGACTTTGTAGACCTTCAAAACATCTTGAGCTCATGCTCTGTATGTGGTTGTTATGGAGATGCCTGGAAAATAAATGTCCACAAGCTATTCCAAGTAGAACAGAAATTCCTTTTTGTAACATTCTGTTCTAAGGACACAATGTAACTTATGTGGTAAGTTGTCACTTACAGGACAACAAGGGCAGAAAGGTTGGTAAATGCGTAGTCTGGGATGTGTGTGATCTGGTTGAGCGCCAATGTCATTGCCTGCAGGGAGGGCAAAGAGTCCAAGGCCATCACGGGGATCTCCGTCAGGGAGTTGTCATCCAACCACAGGTGTCTCAAAGAACGAACACCTCTGAAAGCTTCAGCCGGAACCTCAGACAAGAGGTTAGCATCGAGGCGCCTGCGGGATAAGAAGAGCCATGCTCAAGAGGATAATCACCTAAGTGCAGTATCTCAGGTTATGTGCATATGTATATCTGTGCTTTGTGTGCATTTGTGGTTTTGTGTCATGACTCCAGACTCTTCTCTGGATTACTGAAAGGGTATTAACGAATTACAGATCTTTTATTCTCCGTCTTTCATCTCTGCTGCAGCTTCTTAGAAGTTCCTTAATATGATTTATTTCCAAGCTAAATAAGTTATGTCAGGCTTCACCTGCACAGACATGCATGAAATGCAAAATGCGAAAAAAAAAACATAACCATGTAGTAATGATCATTGTGAGCCTGTTTTATTCATTCTTCATTTATTTATGTTTTTGTAAAGATTCCTCCATGTGTGGACAAAAGGGGAACGATGCATCCTTAGCTGTTTCTCTTTTCCGCGTTATTTCCATCGGAGATTTGACGTTACTATCTGACTGATGGTTCTACATCTCAGACACAAACACTCATTGCTTCATCTACTGAGGGGATGACAGTGGACATATGCTTTAAACCTAATCCTCCATCTTTTTAAACCCAACAAAACTTCTAAAAAAAAAAACCAAAAATGTTAGTCCCTTTTCTCCCTTAATACCATAAACTCACAGTGTGGACACCCACCCTTGTAAATACACTCATCCATACACACTGTTCATAGTGATGAACGATCCCCTCAAGGCAGGGTTGACAACCTGAGACCACTTCCTTCTGCTATTCTTCTTTCCTTTGCCCTTCACACTTTTTCATTAATCTCTTTTTGCTCCCTCTGGCCTCTTCCACACATGCACACACCACACATTTTCTGTTTCTTACATCGTCACTGATGCACTTCCATCTCAGTCCCTAACTCTTGATGTTGGGTCTGAGACAGTTCCTTGATTCATGTCCTCCCCTCCTTCAACGGCCCGCTGAGACTACACCAAACAGAACAAATCACGAAAGGGAAATCTGAACTTGAACTTTGAGCCTTCTAGGGAACGTCTCCATCAGACTAACAACTGTATACATGCTAGCAGATTCTCGAAAAGCAGGCATGCACCCTCCATAATGTGTGTGTTCATGAACATGCACACACACAAACTGCTTCAAGAAACACCGTCATCCCTGGAGGCTGGACATGTCCTTTTAAACAAAGTGAAGTTTTGTCCACATAGTTTGCCCGACTGACAACATTGTTTACCCTTGACTGAAATCACAGGATGAACGCTTTGAAAGGCTCTTCATCCCCAGGGTAAGAAATAAGTCCTTCCTTTGGGTAGATCCTTCATTGTTCCGGAAGGCGCAGACAGAATGGTGTACGTTCCACTGAAGCCAATAAAGCAGACTATTTCCTGCCCATCACTTCAATGTCTGACATACGATTATAGGAGTGAGAGGCAGACAGAAAGACAAAAATCTTTCCAAATTCTCAGGAGATCTGGGGACTTCTGTGTTCCAGCTCAATTCTCCAGATGGCTTAAGCTTTATACACTGAGGAACCTGGACGAGCTCATTTTAAAGCCAGTGTAAGGGAAATTTCTAAAACAGACATATGCTGGTTTAAACCCGCTTGTGAAACTCGTCAGTGGTGATTACTCTTCCTAACCTGTAGGCTGGGGCCCAAAACGCATCTGACTGCATGTGATGACACCAAACTAAACAACAGCAATCGCACTATATGTCGTAATGATTGTTTCAAAGGGTGAGAGAAACTTTTAGACAGAGGGATTTTTAGCTGAGATTAAGTCATGATTTACTTTAGATGAAAGCTTGCCTTCTAAGTTTATGACTCATTTGTCGTCTCGCTCTCTCTCTCTTTCTTGTCTTTTTACCTGGTGTTTTTTTTGTGCCAGTGAGAGGCGCCGACAAGCTTCACTCTCCAAAGCCGTTCCAGTAATCTTTCTCTGCTGAGCTTATCATTACTATAATGACAAGGTGTGTCTTTTTTCATCAGCTCTGTGTGTGTATTTTGAGTGTGTGTGTGTGTGCCTTCGTCATGACTTGAGGTGATCTTTATGTGAAAAGGGAAAAACATGATAGAAAACCTCACACACAAAGATTTGGTCTTATTCACATGAGGGCAGCCTCAGGTGGACTGTATGCCTGTACAGCACATGTGTGAAGACAAATGAGTGTGTGTGCAGGTTCGTGGCATCTGAGGGAACATCTTTATGACAGACAGAGAACACTGTAGGCGGTAGAGACGTTTTGTGCCTGCCCCTTCTCTTTTATAGTCCAAGCAATTTGTGCATCTGCATGATGAAAGAAACAATATTTACAAAGAATTATAAATTTGGAAGCAAAGAAGTGGAGGGTTTTCCAAAGTCAAGAACGGCGGGCAAGCAGGGGTGAGGAATCATAGAAGAAGAGGTCGAAATGCACTTGACTAAACACGCATACTGACACACATCCACTGACCCCACAGATTAGACAATTAAGCCACCCAACGCTCTCATTAGCCAGGGGGATAAGTGTGTGTGTGGGTGGTGGTGGTGGAGGAAGAGAGGGGGAATTGATGGAAAATAGGGTTGTTTCACAGCTCATTGGAGATGCTCTCCCTGGCCTACAGTGTCTGCTGTTTCCCTCATGGCTTCCAGATGCTACCACAAGCTGCATTGACACAATCAGGGCTGTGACTTCTACCATCAGGCTTTCACGTTGAATGTAAAACCGTAGCAGCCAGAACTGGGGTACAGTCTGTAATTTGTCAGTAATCTGTACCTGAACTGTGCTTAAAGCTAAGACATGTGGGTGGGCGAGGGATGAGGTAGAGTAGCATGATTACTGTGTTCATATGTGTGTGTGGCAGACTCACAAAGACAACAGGTTGGGTAGGTCCCACGGAGCATCATCAGGAAGTCTCTCCAGCTGGTTGTTTTGTAGCATCCTAAAGAGTAAAAAACAGGTGATTCAGCGGAGACAGGTCTAATGCTAACTCTTCTGCTGTGTGTTGGTTCACATCAAGCAGAACAAATTATTTCATCATAAGGAAAATTTGACACAAAAAGGGAAAGGGCTTGTGAAAGCTTGAAGAGAAGCAGAGGACGAAGGCTAAGGGGGAAAAAGAATGAGAACCTCCTTGGGTGGGCTGGTGATGTCATTCTCAAAAGAATGGAGCTCAAATGAGGGGGAAGTGGGGAGCAAACAATGGCCTTCTCTTTCTTTTCCTTTCCCCACTTTCTGTATCTTTCTCTCTCCATCAGTTTTATCTTGACCTGTTGACTGAATGTGGCTCACAGAGGATGTAAATGCTACCCTGCAGTGTGGTTATGGTTGTACGGTGACATCATGATCTCACAATACCTGTCATTGTGAGTCAGTGAACAGGATCTTTTATCTTTTTTTTTTCTTTCTTTCTTTGAAATGAATATCTGCACTTGCAATGATACATAGGTCATAAAAAACCCACGACTATCATTTTTCTTCAAAACTCAAATGAGCGTTGATGCCAGCAGCAACAAAACTCCTATACGTGTTTTTCTACTCATACCAGAGGTGAAAGTACATTTTCTGAAGATAAAAAAATTGTTTGTTCATAAAATATTTGCATTTGTTGCATTGTGCTAACAACAGATGTCTGTAGCCAGTTTTGAAAACATCCTTAGGTAGTGTACTGAGGACGCTTCTACAATCTTACCATATATTAAACATATTTTCTTCCTTTTTACCACATCTCGATCCTCTTAATATGTAGCTGCACATCCCCACAATCGTCCTGGAGCATACGCCTACAATCTCAACAAGCTCTGCCCTGGTACAACTCTGAGATCGCATCAGGATGCAGCCACATTCTAGAGTTTTACACTACTAAAAGAATACTGCTATCAGACGAATGGGTCCCATTGGCAGAACGTTATCAGGGGCAGTTCTGCTTCAACTCCCCAACAGCTGAGTTAAGCTGGTGCAAGGATGCATCACGTTAAGGATACACTACCCCCGCTGCTCCACCCTGGATCTTAATATGCTGTTACACAAAATATAAACCACCACAACCTTAAAGGTGTGGGGAAATCATGTAATCAATACAGTTGCAGTGATCTCTGGTAAGAATGAATGTCTTGCAAACCATACTCTGGGCAAAAAAAGCTTAGAACCACTTGCATCAGCACAGACCAATCTGATGCAATAGAGAGTTTATGTTTATGTTTACGTATTTAGCAGACACTTTTGTCCAAAACGATTTACGAGTTATAATCGGCAAGTTAGCCCCTTGAGGCTAACAACAACAATAACCACTACAACTACAACAAACAATTTCCAGTCAGTCGTAGGTGGCAGTGAGGCAGCAAGATGAATCATGGAGAGGAGGGAACAAGGAGTGGACAGTAGAGAGGGGGGACGGTTGCAGGGAAGGTGCTAGTTTAGAAGATGCTCTCTGAAGAGCAGGGTCTTCAGGAGTTTCTTGAAAGTCGAAAAGGAAGCCCCTGTTCTGATAGTGCTTGGTAGGTCATTCCACATTTGTGGAACGATGCATGAGAAGAGTCTGGATTGTCCTGAGCATGGTGTAGGCACTGCTGGCCGGCGATTCTGTGATGACCGGCGCGGCCGGGCCGAGACGTAAGTCTTTGCAAGAGGATTCAGGTAGATGGGAGCCGTACCATCTCGGACTTTGGAGTTTTATTTCCTGATATTTGGACATTTTGCCTCGGACTGGATAACAGCAACACGACTCTACCACTGAATTGCAACGTGGATGTTTTATCTCCACAAATAACACAAGCCTGGAGGAGTTTTTTTGTGTGGTGGTGTTACTAATGCTAACAATTACCTTCTACTAGTCGGGACGTTGTCCGCTGATTCCTGGACTTTAAAACAAGAACAGCCATCTTTAGTTTTAAAGCACCTCAAACATGTTTTGACTGTGAAAGCTTCTTTTATTTAATACTTTAAAGTACTTCCTCACAATGACTGTCACTGTACTTATTAGGTTCTCTGAGGCCACAGAATTTTTTTCTGATCTTCCAATGCAAAGCATGACTTCTTCCACACGTCATGATTTAAATACTTGTGATTAATACTTTTTGTTTCATTACTATGTTTGTCATGGTGTCTTAAAACTGAGTTTAAGAATTTCTGGTGTGCCTGGTTTTTCTCCAGGTTCCTTCAGATTGTGAACCTCAGAGCACTTGCTACATTTAGTTCTGTGGCATTGATTCTCAAACTTCTCTCAGCCAGAGTCCAAAAGGCGCTGTTCGCCAAGTCTTATGAAAACCTCTTTAAAACCCTTGTCTTGCACCCGTAAGAAATATGACCGCAACTCATTAGATGCCACATGTCAGAAGGTACTATGTGTTTTATTGCTGCTTTGCTCTTTGTATGATTTAATACTCCACGGCCGCTCTAACACTGGTGGCCATGGATAATAAGGCTATGAGCTCCGTAAGAGAAATGGGGTGGTAAGAGAACAGCTTTGAACATTGCAATATTTTTTTTTCTCTTTTATGGACACTCGCTATGGTCTCATTGAGTTTTGTGATTAGGATTGCCCCTAATTACACCTGAAAACTGGTGCGGGCTTGCAAATGAAACTTGTTGGATATTTAAGGATTTCCAAGCAGAGCAGGTTTTCTTCCAACCCATAAACTTTAATTGCAACTAATGATGCACAGCCAGTGTGTTTTATTTAAGGCAGGACATCTCCATGAAGGCTGGAGGAGAAAACTTCATGTAGCACTGGATAAAGCAAGAGGCATTTTAGCAAAGCTCAGTGGAAGAAAAGGGTCACTTACAGAACTTTGAGGTTGTGTAGACCTTGGAGAGCTTGGCCTGAGATATACTTCAGCTGATTCCCTGAGATACGCCTAGAAGAGAAACATGAATTTTAAAAGAGAACAGTATGAAAGAAAAATGAAATATAAGAACTCTGACAAGAACATATAAGTCTCAGAAGATCACTTTTACCGTTTACTTCCCTCAATGTTTTTGGATTAGGTTGTGACATGACTTCATCCCAGAGTTACTGCTTTGGGGTGACTGTTGGGGCAGTATGCAAATACCAATGTTCGATTCCCCTCTGTGTGGTTACTATTGGCCCAAAACCCACCCTGAAACCTTAACCAACCCTGGGAATTTTGAGTGAGTAAAAGTCTTAGAGTGGATCACCAAGTGCAGTCTAGAAGCATATGTGGATATGCAGATTGGAGCATGTATACAACGTCTGAATATGTGTGCTTATATTCATGTCCTTGAGCTGAAATTAGGCCCAATTCAAGAGGCCTTGAGGACACCATGGGAGAGAAACCACACACGTTCACACAAGCAGTCCAATCAGTTTGTTTATCAGAAACAGCACCTAATGGTCATTTGCGAGTGTGTATAAGATGTCCAAATAAATAACACCAAGTCCAATAGAGTAACTCTCAAGGTCAAAAGCTGGAAACAAAGTTTAAACAGATTTGGTCTTCACAGCCCAAGACCACCCACTTTTATTAAACACACACACACACACACACACACACACACACACACACACACACACACACACACACACACACACACACACACACACACACACACACACACACACACACACACACACACACACACACACACACACACTCATTAAAGGTTAGTCACGGACACCCTCCCCCAACTCAGACCATTTATTTCTCCACAGGTGACATTTCAGCTGTATGCTAAACAGATTTTCTCTGGCAAAGCTGACTATTAATTCCAAGATGTTGAAAAATTAATATTGATCACTACTTGCCTTTCCAAGATGCTATCATCCTAGCAGTAAAAGGGCGAGGGGTTCCAGAAAACGCCATCTGATTTTGCATGTCAACACGTTCTATTACAGTGCAAAAGCAAACCACACAACCTCACCCACCCCTGCCAAGTTTCACACCCAGCTCAGCCTAAAATTCTCACAGAGTTTGAGATTTATCAAAGCAAACGTGCACACCAGTATGCTAGGACACAGAGTGGACTGAGTTGATAGTATTTAATACACACCATTGACACTTATCTTTGTCTCTCTATGCTGCTTTTCTGTGAATTAAAGTCACAGTGTGTAGTTTCACATGCGATAGCGGGCAGTAGATACCTAAATCATTGTGAGCAATCATTACTTTTGTTTTCAATTAAGACCTTACCAACAGATGGCCATTAGGGTCAAAAATCCTTGGGAGTGAAATCTCCAGTAAAATAACACGAACATCAGTCTCCTTTTCATCCCTTGCAATGAGTGAAGAGGTTAATGTGTAAAAGAACAACATTTATTCATGCTGAAAGTTTTGTAACCATTTATTACGAAGCAGTAAATGCATTCTGTCCTCGTGGGCTTCCATAAAAGAAAACATGGCATCCAAGATGCCGTCGCCCAGAGACTTAGACCCGCTTCTGTTTATTTTAGACCCAATTTTTATGGTTATGTCTTCTGAAACAGCCAATATTTTCAACAACTGAGTATCTTTTAATTCATTTACAACAACGTTACAATGGATATTTCCAGAGAAAAATGATAAAAACTACATGTTGTCATTTTTATTTAAAATAAATTCTAGTATCTAGTTCAGTGGTTCCCAAACTTATTTAGCCGCGCACCCCCTTCTATGTCCCGACCATGTCGACGCACCCCCCATCCCCCACATCAGGGCATGGCTATATACATATATACATATATATATATATATATATATATATATATATATATATATATATATATATATATATATATATATATATATATATATATATATCAGACGTCAAGCTAAACAGACAGGGTTAAAAAAAATATGATCGACCTTTTTCCCCATCACTTTCATTTTTTAAATAGTAATTAATAAACATTCGATACCATTACAATTTCCTTTGATTTAATTTGAAATAAATATTTAGAGTGCCCAGGTAGCACATAAAAAATGCAATTTAACAGTTTTCTTAACGTAGGAACGTTTAACATGTGCGGCCAGAGCGCTCTCCTTCCTTCTGCTCTGCGAAAACCTGAGCTGGTCACCTACTTGTGCGTAATCAAATGTCTATAGAGGAAAAGATGGAAAATATATAGCCATGAGGTTCACTTTTGCCTCAGGCCGACTTTTTGCTGTTTTATGGTGTGGCTGAATCTGCGATCCGCTGCCACGCGGACTGGAATAACAAATGCTGACATGAGTTGTGGTCGGGTTCAGAGTCACTGGCTGGAGCGGACCCGACTTTAATACGTCATCCCAAAATAGAAGCTAATATCTTAATTTGACCTGGAATGAAAAATGTTATAAAACTTCTTAAAAGTTTTATCACGGAGGAGGCAGCGCTCATTTCTGTCTTCAGTCTGACGGCGCGCCAGAGTTTGCGCAGCGTGTGCGCTTATTGAATCTGTGTGTGTGTGTGTGTGTGTGTGTGTGTGTGTGTGTGTGTGTGTGTGTGTGTGTGTGTGTGTGTGTGTGTGTGTGCGGCACAGCTCCATGAGCCGCTCCAGTCACCGCGTCTCGTTATTGGCGCTATTTAAACCAATGTTGTAAAATGACTTCTGCCCAGCCCAGATGTGCTCACTTGTGCACCCGTGAGCCGTGGTTCCGATGGAACGCGTCTGACCTCTGACAGATGCTCTCTGAACTTCAGATCTTCAGCACGCTGTTAATAGCCTGAGTGGGAATCATTTCTTGATTTATTTAGTTACATCCACAATGTTCTGTGTGTGAGGTTTACAATGTCAGAACACCTGCATGAGACAGGTGTTAATTACAATCTGCCAGAATGACTCACCACCTTCAGATTCCTCCAACATCATTAAAAATGATCAAATACGGAACATATCGGCGTGCGCAGGCCAGAGCGCTGAAGCTCGGCACATTGTTATTATGAAGCTAGGGCACATGCGGAGGACACACACAAACACGCGCAAAAATATACTTGTTTACAATTCCATTTATTGGGCCCACTTACTTTTTCTTTGGCCCACCCACAAATGAGTTTCTGGCTACGCTAATGGTGACATCTGACAGACTTCTCTGAGCTCCGCAGCCATTACACTTTTCACCTCGCGCACCCCCTAGCGGCACACCACACTTTGGAAATCCCTGATCTAGTTTAAACTTTGTTTTGGTGTTTAAGTTTTTACTACTAAAGTATCCATTCATCAGAGGACAGAAGACAACAGCCCACTTTTTAGAAGACACGCCATGCCGGCATATCAGCATAATACTGCCACCAAGCTCAGTAGTAAAATTACTGCAACTCCGGACTTGTGTAGGAAGATTACACCTTGGCGCAACAGAGGGTGGTGTCACGATCACGTTGGGAGTTACTGCCGAGCTCCGGCCAGCAACCATATTGAAATAAAAGTAAATACTAGCAGAAAGATTTGCTTTTTGAACAGAATCTGCTGAGATTATAAAATGGAGCGATGCAGAGATCCAGGAGCTTCTAGAGCTGAAGATCATATCACCTGATCGTTACAGGGAATGTGACTGGCAGACACCTTTAGGAGCAACTTGGAAAAAACGTAATGAGCGCGGCTTTGACAACTTAAAAGCAACTTATGTCCAAGATAAACGGAAGTCCATGGCAGCATAGAGACTGCCCCATACCCCCTTTATACCGCCATTGCGTAATGTTTTGTAAAATTGCCACATTACAGCCATGGTCTGATCACTCATACAGTAAATGACCTAAAGCTCCCTGATGCCGGCAGCGTTGTTTTTTAAAAAAGGCTAATGAGTTTATTACTGCTTCTGCTCTTACTGTTTCACCAGATGGTTATTAGAGGCTATTTAAATAAGAGTATATCATAAAGGAAATTATTTGCTGAAACACTGGCTGAACAAAGGATATATGTAAATGATTATCCTATTTGTAGGGTGCTGGATGGGAATCGTTATTTTAAATTTTGTTTTCTGTAAAACAAACTTTTAGGCCAACAACGCCAAACAGAACTTTTTTTTCGTCCATAGACTCAAATTCACGAAAGAAAATGTTTCTTTCCCCTTTGATTCTTTTCATTTCTACAAACTCCATTTGTCAAACAAACAAGTATGTGAAAAGTGATGATGGAATATTAAAAAAGCAGAAGGAATGTCCATATGCTCTTGACAGACATGAGCAGAAAGACTTGCACTCACTACTGACCAACTCTTTCCATGATATCAGTGTATCTTCTTGTGTGTGTGCATGTTGTGAATGATTGAACGTATGTGTGAATGTTCCACACTTAGCCTCCTAGTCGTTCCACATCAATCTCATTTTAATGAAAGGCGCCTTGCTCTTGTCAAACCATGGCTCCAAATATTTTTTCTTTTAATTTGATTTGGGGATTTTTCTTGGCACCTGCACTGCTTGGATTGAAGAAATACAAAAATCCACTTCAGCATAGTTCAGTCCTACTGAGATGATTCATAGGTAAAAGAACAGAGGCCAGTGTAGTTCAGACATATGGGAGAAAAATGGCAGTGGTGTTAGGAAGGTGAGACCACCCCGCTATCAGTACTAATCAGTGAGGGGTTTACTGAAGCATACCGACTGCTGATTATCCTATGTATCACCATGTCCCATTGCCTCAGAATAATAAACAAACCGACAGATTAAAGACTTAGAGAATGAGGATAAAGAACAACATCATTTTTTTCCAGAAATAATCTCTCGCAGTGATGGAGGCACAGCAGGGCTTTGGCGGGTGATAGGAGTCGATGATGAAAGAAGACAGGGAGGGTAAACAGGTCTTATCTTTGAGAAGAAGATTTGTGCATGTGTGTCTTTTGTTAGAACTCGCACATATGTGACCTCTGGTAGATGCGGGTCCATCAATGGAAATCTTAATAGTTGAGTGTTTAACCCCTAAGTCCAGGCTCAGGGTCAGCCACTTAACCTGCAGTTAACCTCTGAAATTGTGGGAGTGAAATATAGACCTGAGGAGTGTCTGTTCTATGTGAGGGGCTGCGTGTTTGTGGGAGTGCAGGAGACATGCTGACAAATGATAAAGTTGGCAGCTTTCATATATGAACATCTAATTGACCTGCAGAGCTCCAGCTGTGAGGTGCACCTGGAACACAGAGCCAGCCAATATTCCAACCCTTTGACCCTTAGCTATGTCATAGTCCTGGTGCATGTGCAGACAATCCTATCATTGTGAGGAAGAAAAAACAGGGTGGCACTGGGCTATGTTCATCACCTCATTCTTCTTTCATTTGAACAGTATACAGTTGGTTTCTAGAGGATTTTGATGCATCTGGATGGGAGAGAAATCTAAGGACAGGGTCCAATTTAGACCATGTTTAAGTCTCTCTCTCTCTCTCGTTTATATATATACATATACTTTTTTTTCTTCATATCAATATTTTCTTTATTCATAAAAATGAATTAGACTTAATTATTCTGGCAAAAATTAAACAAAAATGCCACTGCTCCCTTAGTTAGAAAGAGACATTAACAACATTAAAATACAAAAAAAGAACATTGTTAGACTAAAGTTTATCTTAGAATTTGTATTTTTCAAACCATTTGAAAATCACTTCCATGGATTTGGGGGAAAACAGCATGGCCTCGTTTTTTGCACAAAGCAGTAGGTGTTTAAAATATAATAGATGCTGAACATCGCTGAACCTTTAGTCTACTTAAAGTTTTTAACAGCTTTGTTTTTTTCACCAAAACTGTGTTTCTGTGTGGACAAGCAGACATTTGTTTGCTTTTAAAAGTATCTTTATAAGACCTTAATTTTTCAAACTTTTAGTTTTGAGTTGTAAATTAGGACTACCAACATATTGGACTCAACATTGTACTTGAGAAAAACTAAAAACATTTTTTTAAAGACCTATCAGACCGCTTTATATAGTCTTGTAATTATTGGAAAAGTTTTTAATGACACTTGTGAGAGACTTGACTAAAGCAGATGATTAAGTGGAGACTTAAAGCCAGAAGGAAGATTGAAATGTGATCCATGAAAGTACTAACAGTGGGAACTTTGATAAAGATGATAGGCTGGAAGCACCATCACCTATAAAGTAGCTTACAGGAAGATCGTGCAGTTGAACCAGAAATAGATAGCACATCTTTGATATTAGAGAAGAACATCTCAACAGAACGGAAGCCTTTAACTCAGGTAGATAAGTAATGTTTCTCAAGTTTTGCACCTCAGTTTGGGTATCGCTGCCCTCTCATTAACCACAGACACACAGTCTACGTCTCAGTTACCTCTTTTCATGTTATGCATTGCCAAAAGTTGTGTGCTGTTCAATTAAGAGGCAATTCACTGATCAAAGTGTTAAATGAAGGCTGAATTAGAGGATGCTGAGATCAATAGATTATGATTAAAACGTAAGGATTAAATGTGTGGAAAGGGATGGAGGGTTGGGTAATTACACATGCAATTTATTTCCAATGTTACTGCCGCCTTGCATCAAAGGGGTGTTTATTCTGGCAACGTTTGCTACCTTCTTTGTGAACCTTTTTAATCACCTCATTTCAGGTTCATAGAGATTATCTGTCTGCACTATAAAGCTGGGAACTCGGCAAAAAGGTAAATATTGTTTTAAAGCAGTGGTACGGCATTCCCTCTCCTCTCTGTTGGGTGAAACAAGATCAAAGTTCTTGCCATAAGCACATTTGTTTTGATTGGTTCATAAGTGAGTGGAGTGAGCCAAACAAGCAGAAAGGAGGGAAAAAACTATCAAAGGCAGAAACTTTGTCTTGCAATAGCCTGCAGTTAAATGAGTATGGGGTTCTACAGAAATGAATTGGAGGGGAGGGAGATAGAGTTAGGGAGGGTAGGCAGTAAGCTTGAGCCCAACTTCAAACAGTTTATCGCTCCACCAGTCACAACACGCCTGGCCCTTGCCTCTCCTTGTGCTACCAACTAGTGCACTAGTTCCACATCAAAAGCTGTCTCCCTCAGACCAACTAAGTTTAGGCTTGGAACGAATTTTGTCTGAGCATTATAAGTTGTTGCAAAAATAATTTGTTTACTTTGATCTGTAAAGTTCCATCTCTGTAAATCGTCTAGACTGGATGTCAAAAAACATACTTTTCCCTGCCTTGCAACCTCATCATCATCATCCCTGCACATCTCCTGAAATAGTCAGCCAACAAACAGAACTTGGCTTTAGGGCAAAGACTTCCTCCTCTGGAAGAAGTTTAAAGCACCAGAATGTCTCCATAAAGTGTCAGGACTTCAGCACAACAGAGACGTAGAAAGATCAATGGGCCCGTAAAAAATTGGGAGGATTGCATCTGAACAAACTGCAGGTGTAGCTTCATCCAAGACTCCAGCCCCATTTTCCCCAGCGAAGGCACATGTCAGCTTCGGTGTTCAGCATCACTCTCTTCTGCATGGTTTCAATTACTATATGAACAAGAATAGAAGAACCTCAGATCGCCAATTTTATAAGATGCAGTAAATCAAAAACTTGAACTCAATATTCTGGTCTTGAAATGTGACAAAATGTCATTGCTCCGTTTTGTCCTGTTGGTCAAACTTGGTTGTACTGGCTGGCTCAAAGCGAACCAAATGGTTCACCAGCCAACCTTTTAACTTCATCACCATTAGCTCATGCTTCACAGGCTGCAGCTGCAAGAATTAGTAAAGAAAACAGCGGTCTGTTCAAACACCAAAAGCTGACACACATTACAGGATTCTGAGGAAAAATAATCATGTGAGGACTGACATACACACATTCACACCCTAAGGGCAAATTTGCTGGGAGCTTTTCTATTTTTTTTTTTTAAATGGAGACCTCACTGAATTCTGCTGACTGGTCAGATCAAATATTGGCAAGGGTACTTTGACTCTGGTTAAAAGGTTTGCAAATCTATAAAACTGCAGTCTTTCATCAGCCTTGCAATAGCAACATCAATACTTCTTTGTGAAGCACCAACAATCATGTTTATGCAGCACATAATAGAGAAGTCACGGCGTAGATCTCATTGTGCTTAGGAAAGATCAAACTTCTTTAAGAGTGATTGTACTGTTTAAAACATGTGATGCCCTTTAAAAGAAATGATCTAATGATAACTAACCCACTAAAATGACATTTATTTGATATAGCGCATAGAGTCCTGGAACCCCTCAAGGTGCTTCACAACACAATCAGTCATTCACTCATTCACACACACATTCACACTCTAGTGGGGATGAGCTATGATGTAGCCACAGCTGCTGTGGGTGCACTGACAGAGGTGAGGCTGCCGACCACTGGTGCCACCGGTACCTCGGACCACCACCAACAGGCAAGGTGGGTTAAGTGTCTTGCCCAAGGACACAATGACAGAGGCAAACTGAGCAGGGCTCGAACATGCAACTTTCCGATTACGGGGCAAGCACTTACCTCCTGTGCCACCATATTGCTCAATGAACAAATGCAACATGCAATTTCAGAAAAATGTGGTTTGCCCTTTTTTGCTCACCATAGGTGTTATAGACATCACTATATATAAGGTAAATTTCAAATGTTATGTTTAAGGTAGCCATTTGACCATTGAACAGCATCAGGGTTAGGAGTGCATTTTTTACACAACCATAACAGCACAGTTGTGCCTCTTTGTTCTGAGTAGTTGGGTGTAAGTTAAAATCAAAGTCCTATTAGTCATCATCACACACTGGTGAAATTAAATTTCCACATTTGACCCATCCCCATGGGGAGCAGTGAGTTGCAGCAGTAGCTGTGCTCAAATTTGGTGGTTCAACCCTACAATCCAACCTGTTAAAGCTGAGCATCAAGCAGGAATGCATTGGGTCCCATTTTTAGGGTCTTTGGTATGACCTTGACCAGGATTTGAAGCCTGATGTCCCAGTCCCAGAGCTAGCACTCATACCACTAGGCCACTGAGATACCAACATGATGCCTAATGCCCTCCCCATATTGGATGGGTCTCCATGATCTTCACAACTTACCATAATGTGGCTCGGTTACGGCAAAATTGGAAAACCTCTTGTGGGTATTAATGTTTCTATTCAACAAATAGTTTTTTTTTTCTTGCTATCTTCCATGTCTCAAAAACCTTCTGGAGTGGCACCATTGCCACTCCACATGTCTGCAGCAATTTACCATAAAGATCCTGTTTCATGTTCTCACAGTTGTATCAGTTCACCACCCTGCTACAACTTTCTCATACCCCTTAGGGTGCAACAAGAAGCCCATGCCACTGCACTAGGACAATTCTGCTGCATTGTTGTTACATTTTCCAAGCAAGTAAGACAGCATCATGACAAGTCCCAGTTCAAATTCTCTAAAACTAGCCACACTGGTGTGCGCCAGTTCCAGTATTCCAACTAGGACTCAATTTTCTGCTAGCATGATAATAAACATAACATCCACACCGAGGAAGTTTTGTGCTTGCTGCAGACCATCCACAACATGTCTGTTGTAGAAATGTCATCATCTAGAGCAGGGGGTTTTCATTCTGGTTCTCGAGGGCTGGCATCCACCATGTTTTAGTTTTAACCCTGCTTCAACACACCTGATTTCAATCAGCAGGTGATTAGCAGGCTTCTGCAGAGCTTGATGAGCTGCAGCACAGAGGATCTAACCACTAAATCAGGTGTGCTAGAGCAGAGATACCACTAAAATGTCCTGGATGATGGAATTGAATACCCCTGATCTAGAGTAAAGTATCTAGAATGTTTTCAATTCCGAAAGGAGAGCAGAGTTACTGGACAATCGTGTTAAAATCAGATCATATTTTGGTACAAAAAAGACACTTCCACATTAGAGGGCCTTTTTATCTGATGAATAATGTTTAGCTCTTGTGTCTCATGAACTAAACTCTACAGTTCCTCCCAAACTGTGTGTCTTAGCAACGACTTGTGTCTGTGAGTGTACAGCTCCTGCTGAGCTGTCTGCTGAAACAAAGTCAAAGGAGGTGGAAAGCAGCAAACTAGATGCAAAGTTCATGACCTACCCGGTATAGTTTAAAGACCTTACATTCACTCTCTTCGTGACTTTCAGGTTGCTATCTTGTCCCTCCTTTGCACAACCATCTTAGGGTCTACTAGAACATTGTTGCAGGCAGTTTTTTGGTGGGGGAGATGCGAGGCAGGCCAGAACCATCAACCTCATCTCCAACGTCTGTGCATTCCAGCGGTTCAGGAAATGGCTGCTTCTTGTCATGTGTAAATTGTGACAATGAGGGTTCATATAATGAGTGTGAGTTGAATGATTGTGGTACTCACAGTTCTGATAACAGGTGCAGTCGGTGGAAGGCCCTGGGCTGGATCTCGCTTATGTTGTTCATGCTCAGATCCCTGGAGGCGCAGAAATACGAAGCATCGTTACATACCTTATTGTTTTCCTTTGTAAATAACAAATGTTTATGATGTGTTTTATACTTGGTAGTCAATCATCAAAAGCATGGAGGTAGACAGAGTTGTAAGGATTAGGTATAAAATTGGGAGGACAAAGGGTGAAGATAGAGATGCAGAAGAGAATTTTCCCCAATGAATCATAGTTGGGCAGCTGTAATTTCCTCCTCGTCCCATGAACTCTTTTCTCTTTTCCAGATGTCTCACTCGACTTTCTTTCACATCTGACCCCTCAGGCTCCCCTCATATATACCAGTTTTTTTCTCTCTTTTCCCGTCCCATTTTTTTCTTCTCTTTGTATTTTGCTTTGGATTCTCAGGAGTCCACCACCTTCACTCTTTATTCAAGGCTCGAACAAACACTCCATCTCTATGTTTCTATAACACTTATGCTGCTGTCAGAGCGTGTGTTCTGGGATGAGTGTTGATGCAGCTGCATTTTGGTGCAAAACAAAGAGGTGAAGGGCGTACATTTTCACAACACATATGCAACATTTTCAAGGTTCAGCCTATGGTAGGAAACACACATAACCCTGTGGCCCAAGTCATTTGAGGTCATCTCTTTGATAAAAACAATGAAAGCAAAGGACATGTGTCACCCTTTTCTTCACTTTCACTGTCCTTGGGGTCTTGCATGAGTCTTCAGCAGTGAGGCTCGTCTGTGCGTGTGTGCCGGGATCTGTATATGACAGTAACCATTGCTCATAAAGCCAGACCACCGGGCTAGCAAGTGTAAACTGTGCTCTCAGAAGCCCTTCGAGGTTGGGAGTTTTGACGCACTGGCTGTTTGTTTGTGAAGTCAGCCAAGCTGACGGGGGGCTGAATGGATCTGTCGTCAGGCGTGAGCTACATCCAGCTTCAAGGGAGACCTGGAAATGTCACTACAGGTCATTTCACAGCTTAAAACGCTGGTATTTTAGTTACCCGTCTTAATTAGAACACAAGGCAAGCTGGGTACACTGAAAGTAGATTCTTCTCAACAAAGTTTGTCATCGGATGTAAAGATGTAGACTCCATCTGTCACTTGGAGATGTTCTAGTAACCTCTGATGATTATTTTGTCCTGCTCTTTTTTCTACCATTAATTTTCTTTAGGTCAGGTAATTATAGGTAGCTTCATTGGTTGCCAGTGAACTTCAGGGTTAATTTCAAGATCCTGGTTCTGGTCTATAGGGCCTTACATGGACGAGCACCAACATACATTGATGATCTTCTTAGTTCCTACACACCCAGCAGGTCCCTGAGGTCCAGTGATCAAAGCAGTGCACCAGGCTAAAGATCAAAGGTGACAGATCATTTGCTGCTGTGGCCCTCAGACTCTAGAACTCTCTCCCCCTGAGCCTGAGATCAGTGGACTCAGTGGTCTCCTTTAAAAAGCAACTGAAAACTCACTTGTTCAAGCTGGCTTTTGTGTGACCTTCATCACCCTCTCCTTGTTCTGCTCTCCCTACCTTTTCCACCTTCCTCAGGATCCTCTGATTTCCCTCTTTCCTCTCTCTTTCTTTACATTTTTAATTACAATTCTCAATTGTGTGCTAATTTTAGACATATTTTTAACCATTTTCTAAATTATTTTTATATTTTTACATTTTTTGTTTTTGTGAAGCGCCTCGTGATTTTTATCTCGAGAGGCGCTATAGAAAAAATCTTTTCTTCTTCTTCTTATGTGTCAGTTTTGCACTATCAGTTTCATTTGTTTTAGTAATTTCCTTGGAAGGTAAAATAAGAACATTGTTTTTCATTCCTTTGGAATTCCATGTTACAAATTTCCACATCATGCTGATTTTGACTGAAAAGAGATGGGCGTTTTAATCAGCGATTAGGAGAAAATATGGAGCATTAGAATACACAGTAATAAATAAATAAATAAATAAATACATACATACATACATACATACATACATACATACATACATACATACATACTGAAGATTGCAAAGAATCAAAAATATTTCAGGTGAAAAAATAGATACATTGGATATTTATTTGACATGTTTGCATAACAGAGCTGTGTCCAGGACTTTTAAAATGGGGTGGCCCATGTGGGGCACTTGTTTATGCATGGGTGGCACCAATGGTTATGCTTATTTATTTATTTACACAAATCGTTTATTTATTTATTTACTTTATAGTGAATTTTGAAGTTTCACATTGCACAATCACCTTTTTTTTTCTCTTCATCATCTAGCTTTGTGGTGGTTAGCAAGTCACTTCTTGTACCATTATTGCCACCAACTGGAGTTCAGTGGGACTCTAAATATTATTTATGTGAATATGAAAACATAATAAATAATATTAATATTACAGAAATGATCTGTAGGCCTGGGCTAGAAGACAATGTTAAAGGTGCATGCTACCACACACTATTTTGGAGTTTACAACTCAAGCCTTTGGTCGACAATGCAAAGTCAATTTAAACTGGAACTTAGTAGGGTGGCACCTGGGGTGGCCAATCAGATTCTAAGTTTGGCATGTGCTACCCCAGGCCACTCTCTGGACACGCCCCTGTTGCATAACCCAGTGAAAACCAGGCATCTGAAGAAAGTATTGCCTCTTTAGATTCTATCTGAAGTATCTGTATGCTTTAGGGATGCTCGATATTAGCATGTCTATTGATATCCGATATTGTCTATTTTTTAATTTCTGAGACTAATATAAGCCGTTATTTCTATATGCGGTGTCCCCGTCTCATAAAAAGAAGAGCTAAAACATTTTAGGTTACTAACATCACTCATCTCTTGCCATGCATTTTAAAATTTGAAACACATTTTGTGCAAAATGACAACTACTTCAATTTAAGTTAGTACTAGGAAAAGTGTCATATTTATTTAGTCTCCAACGGCAGCTGAATTTCATTCTCCCCAAGCGTGACACCAAGATATGTGTATTAGTCAGAAATTTATATATTTTCTATCTGTATTGTACAGTTATGGTGGTAAAACATGTATAAAGGTCATAAGATAAGAAAAACATGCCTTGGGTGAAGAAACTTAGGGTTAGTTGGCTGGCTACACATAGCTATGTGTTGTGAGGACAGCATACGTTCACTACATCAGTGTTTCCCAACCCTGGTCCTCAGGGCACACTGACCTGCATGTTTTCCATGTCAGCTTCAGCACACCTGAATTCAGACGTGTGGACTCGAGAAGCATGACTTGGATTAGAGTCATTATTTTGATGACTTCTGACTTGACTTGATAAAATCTATGAAGACTTACGACTTGACTCGAACTTGAACGTGAATGACTTGAAACTTGAATCAACTTGCATCTGTTGACGATGATGACTTGAGCATATTTGATATTTGAGCACAAAAGTGGCACGACATGGACAAAAGTCATAAATCATTCTTGGTTCTGGATTTGATCTTGTACTGCTAAATGCAGCAGCTCTTTGTTTATAATCAGTTTCAGTTGCACTTTCTGCTTGTTTGAGCAAATAACCGAAGCTTTAAGAAGCTTTATTTCTGGAATGTATTTATTATCATCGTCATTAAATTGAAGTTGGACAGAAGACTTGATTATGACTTGAAAATTCAAAGTTGGACTTGGACTTCACTTGGACTTTCACATCATTGACTTTGGACTCGACTTAGACTTGGTTGTCTGGACTTGACTCGAGACTTGACTGGAAAGACTTGTGACTTACTTGTGACTTGCAAAGCATTGACACACCTCTACCTGAATTACACTCCCTCCACAGGAGGACATCAAGTGCCGCAGATTCCTGTTAATCACTCGTTCATTTAAGTCAGGTGTGTGGTAGCAGAGCAACACTGGTGATTAAAAGGACAACATGGAAAACATGCAGGACAGTGTGTTTTGAGAACCAGGGTTGGGAAACACTGCACTACATAAACCAAATTCTATTTCACAAATTGTCTCAAATAAAGTAAAATATCTCAAAAACGATCTCAGCTCTGTCGTATTTTGACATTTGGGAGAGAGGAGAAGTAGCTAAAGAGCTTGATGTTTGTTTGGTAGGTAGAAGTTTTATCATTAAAAGACTGAAAACCGATACTAATATTTACTGATATTACCTTTTATTGCCAATATCGGCCAATATTAATGGCGGACCAATAATATCAAACAGTCCTCATATTTTTATGTATTTTTCATTGAACATGTGGTAAAATACATCTACTACGATATGATAAGATACAATAAACACAACACCTGAAAATTAACATTTGTTAAAATGATTAATCAAGAAAGGCCAATAAATCTGTCTGCACTATTTCTACTTCAATTTACTATATTTGAAAAAAACAATGCTACTGGTTGGACGTGTCCGGAAAACCTCACTAGGGAGGCGTCCAGGAGGCATCCTATCTAGATGTTTGAGGGTTAGGGTTAGAGTTCCTAAACTGGCTCCTCTCGATGCGGAGGAGCAGCAGATCTTTTCTGAGCCCCTCCCGGATGACCAAGCTTCTCACCCTATCTCTAAGAGACAGCCCAGCTACCCTGCGGAGAAAACTAATTTCAACCACTTGTATCCGCAGTCTCATAATTGGAGTCACCACTCAAAGCTTGTGGCCATAGATGAGGGTAGGAACGTAGATCGACCGGTAAATAGAAACATCAATTTTTACATAATGCACTTATTTCCACCGCTATATGTCCCGTGATTTCAAAATTTCTTCTGACGTCGACTTGCTTATTGTAATAAACTAACAAGTGTAGCACATTTAGTCTGAGATGAATAACGTTGCCTTGAAGATTACACAGGAAGCAGTGTGAGCTTACCAGATAACATAATCAAGACTGTGTGACATCATGTGCATCAACAAAAATAGGCGTGTGGCCTCATTACAAACATGCAAACACATCTTGTTTACGGTGTGTGTACTAAAACTATTCAATGGAACATTTTAGGCGAATCATTAAAGCCTAAGACACACACCCAAGCAGCTTCTGGGGATGCGCCCACAGATGGAGACAACCCTCCATTATCTGGTCCTGATTAAAGAAGCCATAAACAAACGTTGTGTGAAGTCCATAACAGCGGCCTCTCTCAGACAGAATAAACACACAGCAATGGAGAGAGAAAATGTTTACAAATAAAAGACTCACTTGGTGAGTCATGGGGAAAGGCTGAATGCAGCTCAGCTCGGCTGTGCGCTCCAACAAGCTCATTGGGAAGCTAGAGAAAGAGGTTTCTGCTGTGCAGGCCAAGGCCTCCGCTGACAACTTGACGTATCGTTGGAAGGCTCTTTGCTATGGCTTGTTTTTAAAATCAAATAACAGCTGTGGCTTTTTTAAACCATGATAATTATGATTGATGACTACCACATGTGAATTGTTTCAGCTGGCGCTGTGACGTGCAGATATTTTCAGCGCAAACAAAAGTCCGTGAAACAAAGTGAGAAAAAGGGTACTTGAAGAATTTTGCAGCCAGAGTGTTGGAATTTCACCTCTAGAGCTAGGATCTTTGGATTCCCAACTTTATGAGCATCTCAACTGTGTGAGCAAGAGGGAGTTCAAAGATGTGTGTCCTATGCAATAGTCTTCCTATTTATAGGTGGCTGTGGTATTTGTGGTGAGAAGTCTGTTGCTTATTTTCACACCCCTATTGTTTCCCAGGGAGCCTGCAGACGCGGTGGTTATGGTTCCGGGTCGCGCTTTCACCACATCATACATAGTCGACGCTGCCTGGGCATAGAAATAGATTGCTGTATGTGAATGACAGAATTGAGGCACATGTGGTTTCTTTTCTTATTTTTTATATGAGTCTTCAGCAGGGAACAGTTCTGCCCAGTTTCGGTCATTGAGGTGTCAAGAAAGCAGTCTGATGTCGACCGTGGGGCAACACATGTCAACTAACGGAGCCTCGTGGGACTCTGGAAGCTGGAGCTGGGAAAGCAAGCTGATGCTCATCACTTAACGCTCTCGCATCCTTTTATTTCTCTAGTTTGTGATTCTGCAGTTGTACCGAAAAAGTCCCAGGCAATGGTCTACTCCTTCCCCTGAGAGGAATTATATTTTACTGTGCATGTGTTTAGTTTTTTTCTCGATTTAAGCACAGTAGCGTGTAAAAAAATAACAAAACTGAAGGCGGTATTGCAGCATTTTCAGGAAAGCATAAAATATTTTGTCATATTTTCATTTACATCCGGCCAAAGTTTCATGATTTGCTCTTACACAATTTACTTTGATAGATCGGTTTTCCTTTCGTCTCCAAAGTGTGCATGTGTACGCTTGTGTAAGAAAGCAAGCTTTGGCATGAGAAGAAAGGCAACATGTTGGATATTTGACTGCTTTGTGTTGTGATTGATAGAGTATCCATGGCAAGGAGCTGCTCTTAGGGGAGGAACACAAGGATGAAAAAGCTGAGGTACATTTCCATTCATCAGCCCAGGTTCTTTCAGTTGATCCTTGCGCGGCTCTGTCTTCAACGCTTATTCTTTTCACCTCGGCATCTGTGTTTTAAATTTCAATTGGAGCATGGGGTTACACAGTCCTGTAGTTACAATACTGTGATTCATCAAATTTCCTCTTTGGAGTCAACAGAACTACTGAAGTACGTTATCACCTCTGTGATCAAAGGCAGAGTGTGTGTGTGGGTGTGAATGTGCCCCTAGCTCCATTGTAGCAAGTTTTAAACTGGAAGCCTTCCTGACAAGAGCTGGTGATTTAGTGCAGCAAAACAACTCGCCACATCTTATGAGAAATGCACGTTTACGCTGAGAGGCACGCGCACGTGCACACACACACACACACACACACACACACACACATACAAAAGCAGTCACAAACGCGCTCCAGGCTCCGGTGGTGTTTTGTGGGTTTGGTGACAGACCACCCTGGTGAGTGAATGTACCCTTAGACCAGGACAGATACCATCAGTCGACAGCTGTTTGTTTTTCGGCATTAGTGATGAAATGTGTCAGTCAGACAAAGCTGAGCTGGAGATTGTTTCACTTTGATGAAATACATTTTTTTCGCAAAGGAAACCAAAAGGTGAAAATAAAAATAGAATGAATCGGATTTTTTAAGATTCCAATTATGAACCCTTCCTCTCTGCTTTGCCCTTTGAGAATATTTTTGTACTGTGGAGGAGTCTTAAATAATGTCAGAAAGCATAAGAAGAAGATTAAATGTTTAAAAATCTTGGTAAATGGCCTGCATTTATGTAGTGCCTTCTAGGCTTCTAAAACCCCCCAAGGCGCTTCACAACACAATCAGTCATTCACCCATGCACTGATGGAAGCAAGGCTGCTAAGTACAGGTGCCACAAGTTCCTCCAACCTTCACCAGCAGGTAAGGTGGGTGAAGTGTCTTGCCCAAGGACACAACAGCAGTGCTCTCTGCTGGGAGCCGGGATTGATTCTGCAACCCTCTGATCACCCGCTCTACCTCCTGGACTACTGCTGAAGTGGGGTGACATTAATCAAGATATTTCTTCCAGAAAAATGTTGAAGTGTGAAATTGATGGCAAATTTGTAAAAGAAGTGTATAATGTTGTATGAACCAAAATGTCTGAAGCCAGATGTTTTAAGCGGACTGTGGTAAACAGCTCTATCTCCTTGGTAATTAGATCATTAAACAATGAATAATAATGTTCTCAGGGTCATAGATCATTAACTAATAAGCTACATCCAACTTATCACTTGGTTTTCATGCGTGTCATCACTTAAAAATTGACGGATTTTTTTAACCTTCTGTAACATTTGTCACATTCTGTTTCCCCAGCTTCATTTTAGTGTCCTGTTTGTGTTATCTGGTCCCACCTGCCTCTCGTTTCCGTTATCGCCTGCGCCCTCCTGTATTTAAGCCCCGTTTGTCTCTTGTTGTTGGATCGTCTGTTAGCTTCTTTGGTTCGCCCCTTTCATGTTGCTCCTGACTGGACTCTTCAAATAAAGACTTCAGACCTTCTATGGCTGGCTCTGCGCCCACTCACCTGCAGTTTGGATCGTCTCTCACCTCAAACATGACCATAATTGCTGATTCAATGTTTCTTAGATTGGTCCATTGAGCCATATTAACGGTGTTAACTAATCACTTTGGAAATCAACCAAATACAATGTATTGATGCTTTTCTTTTCTTGTTTATCTCTACTCTTAATGATTCTCTAAGCGTTCTAGACAAATACAGGCACCCTGCACGTACATAGCGCAAATCAAGTATTCATAGTTGTTTGGTGAGACCAGACATTATAAAACATATGTAGCTGCCATCAGAGACAGTTATACGATTTTCTTTTATCTGATATTTATGGTTGAAAGAGCAATTTATGTTTAAGGAAAATTTGGTTTATTTAGGTTTGTTTTAAGCATACATTTAAATAGGCATTTATTTTTCTTTTCTTCGAGGTGGATCTAATGTTACACATGCTGTTGCGGTCCGGTCTGTAATTGTGACGCACTTCAGTCAGCGGAGGGCAGCGTTCTTATTGACACGACGTGCGCTTGTTAAGGCACGTTGAGGTAAAGGAGACCGTTTTCCTCCATCAAGAATTAAGAGTTCTACTGCAGGATGTAACCTTTCTTAACCCCTTTGAGTTCATGCGACCAATGAGGTATGAATGTTTCTGCTTTGTGCCATTTTCATATGTTTTATGCTGAATCAGAAATAATTAGTATGGTTACACTTCGTTGTTTTGTGAAATGTTCTTTGGAGTTAGTAAGTCATTTTATGTTCTTGAATGTTGTTTATTTTTTATTCTCTATGAGAATGTATGTTATTGTAGCGTTATTAAGATCCTATTGTCTGCCCTTAACAGCTACCCCTTCACACAGTAACAACGTGTAGGAATCGCCAAGGTCGGATGCTGGTTTCAGTATGTTTACATTCCAGGAGAGACAGAAGAAGAGAAGAAGAACGCTTTCCATTAATTAAAGTACTTTATTTGTGATAAAGCTAATCAAAGCATATGTTGATCAATAATAATCAGGTGAATGATCTGTGAAATAAAGATGTCATGAGTTATGTGTTTAATGAATAAACAGGACTGCACCAGACAGACTGATCTACATTAACATGGAAACGCATGACACATTGTTCTCAACCAATCAGAACTTTCGTCTGTCGTAGGGCAGAATCTGGGTTGTTTAATGAAGTTGTCCAATCCGGTTTACTAAGATTTGTAAACAACTAGGGGATATAAAACAAGGCAACGCCATTTTAAACTCAGTTCCATTTTAACCTCAGCTCTGTTCGATCTGAGTTCCAAAGGAGTTACATCATACTCTCAACGTAGTTTTCAACCAGCTCTCGATCCATCACCGCAAAAGCCTGGCCAGATGCACTTTCTACTTTAAGCTGAGAACTGTCAAGCTGGAGATTTCCGTCGTTTGAACAACAAGACGACGTCCCTTCAAAATAAGAGCTGAACTCGCTGACGCCTGCCGCTGCTACCGGAGTCGACCCGCAGACGGGCTTTGTAGTGCTGCGACCGCTGTTTCACCAGCTCCAGCACATCTGAAGGTCCGAGGACCTGGCATTTCCTGATCTAACACGGGAGGCCCCATACGGTACGTAGTTACGGCAAAATGGCTGCTCATGTTATCAGCTTCTGAAGCCTCGTGGTTCCTAGTCATAACAACCAGATCCGCTACGTCAGCCTAGAGATTCTGACACACACACACACACACACACACACACACACACACACACACACACACACACACCAACACAATAACATCCAAATCCATATGCATCCATCACGGAGTTAGTCCTGGTAGATTGTAAGAATTTATAATTATAGAAATTAAAGATTCTTAAGCGATCCCAACTCTCTCTTTTCTTGTCTCTCAGTCAATACAGAGTGTTTAAGTAAACTCCCTGATGATAAAAACAACCACTTCTGATTATAATATTTAGATCTAATTACAGCGTATAAATATACAAACTACACATCACTACATTTTTAACCTGAACATTTGTACTAATGTGTACAGTTCTCACGGCATGGTTGATGGCACGAACGTGTTAATAAATGCCAGTTAACGAAGAACGCCTTATGTCCGTGATTCAACTTGAAGGGAGTTACAACTTAGATTAAGTTAATAGTTGAAGCACAGAGTTACATTTTCTATGGAATTTCCAAAATCCATTACCTAATTATGCAGTTTGCCATCTAAAAACTCTGGGTGTTTCTCAATGTCAAGGAACCACGCCTTGATGTCTTTTTCCCACCATGGTTGCCTAGGAGCTACGTCATCAGGAACCGCCGAGGCCTGTTCTAATGTTCATGTTCTACCGGGGCGGGTGTTCTCCATTTTTTAGCCATTTAGCTAGCTTAGCAAGGATACACGGAAGGTGTCTTGTAGCCTAGCCTTGGTCAAAAATTTCCCACATTACACCGCAGCATTTTCAAAAGGATGGCGGATCAGAAGCCGTTAGCTACTTCGAGGGCAAATTTCAAGTTTAAATGTAAGTTAACCAATGGTAGCTATCGGGCTAATATCTGAAATGTTTTATTATTATTTTTTTATATCTAAAGCAGTTATCTATGGTTGGTTATTTGCTAAGTAGTTGCACCTTCGGTGGCTAGCAGGTAGTACCTCGCTTACATATTTAACAAATATATTCACAATTTAAAAATTGAAAGCTCATTATATATTTATATAGAAACGTACACGTACACAATATAACGTTATCTCCCATGTGAGGGGATGTTACGTGACTGCCGTGGAAGCTGCAGTCACGTGATGCAAGACCTGGCCTTGCAAGGCCAGGCACCTTGACATTGAGAAACCCCTACTGACTCAGAAGGATTCTGATGTAAAACGTAAACAAATTGGTCAATATGATAGAAGTGGCCAATGGCCACAATCAGATAGAGCACACTGAAAAGCAGACATTTCTCTCTTGGAGAGGGTTGTTTTATCACAACACATAGACACTCAAACTGGTTTATAAGATCCATAGCCTCAGGGCCTTTCCCTTCTTTTTCCTCTACTCTTTTTCTTCTCGCCAATCCTTTTCTCCATTCCTCAGGTGGAGACGTTTACCAGACAAATAACCAATAATAGCAGTAAGCTTTCCCCTGCTTTGAAGATGGCTTATATGTGAGGAACATGAGAGTAATAGATCTTTAGTAAAAATCAGCAGTCGGAGCCATGCCCGGAGGGCAGGAGTTGTGCATCAGGGGCGCTTGGGCCGCACCTTGGCTGTCTTTTACTGCAATTATGACAATAATGTCTTCTGTCAGATTCAGTCTGATCCTCTCCGCTTAGTTCTTTGAAACAGTTAAGGCACGATGAAAGGGGATCTTTTATTCCACACAATGAGACTGGTAGTCAGTTCTCAGGAACTGCCTGTGTGTGTGTGCGCGTGCGTGCGTGCGTGTGTGTGTGTGTGTGTGTGTGTGTGTGTGTGTGTGCGTTTGTGTGTGCGCACGCGCGCGTGCACATTGTGTGCAAGGGTGAGGTCTAAGTGTGTTTACTTTTTTTCTATTTGAATAGATTGACCGCTCTGGCATTCAGTTTCTCTCCTGGTCACACATGAGCTTACACACACACACACACACACACACACACGCACGCACACACACACACACACACACACACAAAGAGTCAGGAAGGAGGGCACAATGCTGTCCTCCTCCTTCCTCTAAAGATGTGTTTTTTCTCCCTCTCTCCCAGACTTCCTGGGAGGGGTACACTGGCCTTTGTGTCCAAATGCACTCTCTCTTTATCTTTCCCTCTCTTATTCTCTCTTCCCCTTATTCATGGGGTACAAAGAGCAAGGGAGAGGGCGAGGAGAAGTCTTTCACCTGGACAAGGAGGGATACAGGGAAGGTCTGGGCTACAAAAAGTGCAGCAAAGGGAGGCGGTGGGAGCAGAAAAGGGAGATGCCTCCTTGTTTTGTGTTTATGCCTGTTGCGGTTTAGGGGAGAATGGCAGGCGGATGTCTGGGTGGAGAGAGCGGCTGTTTAGTCTGAGGCCATGTCATGGGAAACATACTCATGACCTCTGGGACTCATTCATACCCTGGTATAGTGCATACACACACACACACATGCACATGCTCACTCTATGGCCACTCCGTGTCCTCCTACTCACCCAGTCATGAGACAGAGGGGAGGGGGTTGAAAGGTCAAGCACTTCAGTAATGGAACAGGAAGTGTTGAAACAGTCGGCGCTACACAACATGCAACTGCCTCCAACATGTGGACAGGACTGACAGGCAGCTGTTGTGAGCGAGCTTCGGCTCTGGAAAGGTATGCATAGCCCTGCCCATTAATCTGTTGTTCTGGCATGTGTGTTTTGTCTGCTTTCAATATGTATGTGACATAACATTTTTCCCCAAATTAAAGCTGATTAAATGTTATAAAGAGCAGAGTGCATGCTAATCAAATTTGATGAAATTATATTAAAGGTGTTTGGAAGTGGTTACAAATTCCACCACTTTTCCTCAATTCCTAAAAGGGTATCTCTGTCAGAGAAGGTTTTTTTTTTCTTCTTCTTCTTTCGTTGTGCTTCAAGGCAGCTTCTTAGCCGTAAATGAAACCTGATGAGTATTAGTGTCAGGCTCCATTATGACTTCATTTAGTTGAACGGCAGAAACAGGAGGACGCTGCATCAAGTTAGAAGATCACTCAAATCCATCGTTGGCTCCCCTCCTCCTCCGCTACCTCTGCTCTCACATTCACAGATCTGTGATCAGCTCATTTGTACTACGCGTTTACCAATGCAGATGGATAAGATCTAGAGCTGAACTTAGATCAGCACTTGACAAAATCTAAGCCTGTTCCAGCAAAGGCACGCGGCTGCTGTTGGTTTAGGGAGAGGTTTAGTTTGGCCTTGTGCCATGCGTGTAGAAAGTCCAGATTTCCTCTTTTATTCCATCTCAGCATGTAATAGAGACGTGAGTTAGGTTTGGCTTCAGCTGCAGAGACCCTGCAGTGGCAAACACTCTGCTTTTCTCTTTGTTTAAACAGAGCAGGACGCACCTGTGAGGTCCAGTCTCAGAATTAGCTCACAAGCTCTAACTCAAAGTGATGTGATGATAAAGTAATTTCAGAAAAAAGTTCACCTGTTGGGAAAGAGGAACATATCAGCTATATTCTAGATAATATTTGGTTCTATTTTATCTATTTGAGATGCAAACCACAGGGTTTTGTGGGTGCATGTGTGTTGCGCGCGTTGTTGCAAAAGGCATTAAGTATCATTAGCTCTTACTAGTCATCATCTGTATTCTGCCAACCCCACGAAAGCCGCTTTACTCCAAAAGACTGGCCAACAGTCTCATATAGACAGAAAAAGAATGACCTGGAAAATAAGAAGACCATAGAAAGCTTCTGTGTGTTTTACACACACTTGTGTGTTGTCAGTGTAGGGGCATGATTGTCAACTGGTAGCTGTAATGGTTTTGCACATGTTTGTGTGTCAGGTGGTTTTCATTCATCTGTAGTTTTAGCAAAGTATATAATTGACAGCTTGGCTGTATTTAATCAAACTCAGAAAAGAACTGATTAACTTTTGGAATCGACCCAGTTCAGCGTGGCCACCTCTGCTAATTCGAGTTAGCAAACACAAATATTAGAAACTCTCTTTTACTCACTAGCAAGTAGTAGAAGCAGACACTTTCTGTTCTTTGTTTTTTATTTTTACTTTATGATTTATCTCTTGGGTTTTATTCTATCTATCATATTTTATGCATCTTTGGTTTTACTTCTTCTTTATAATTTTTTTGTTTGTTTTGTTTATGCTTGCCTTGGTGTTTTACTGTAATCCTGACATCTAAACATGTTGAGCTAAAATTTGGAGTGGTTGTATCTGAGACTCACTCACAACACAAGGTTAGATTATAGATCTCTTTCAGCAAGTTTGCGCTGACATGCACACGCATTGATGGAGATGTTTTCCCTTTTACTTCTTCGTTGGTGTGTCAGTGTTGTGAAGAAATTCTCTGCCAGAACAGCAGAGGGCATAGTACTTTTCTGAGGTATCCTGCCTTCAATGCAGTCACGACTCTAATGAGTTTATTTTGGGTTTATGTATTTAAGGGACTTTTTTAAAGGCGCACTTGGCAGTTTTGTTTTGTTCTTGTCGAAGCTCAGTCTTGAGAAAGTTTTCTCCTCAATGAGGCCCACCACATGTGTCTTGGACCCAATTCCCACTAGATTTTTAAGCAATTCTATGATTCTTTTGGGGATGAGATTTTAACCTTGATAAATTGCTCACTTCAGATGGGGGTCTTTCCTGCCGCAGTTCAAGGGGCGGTGGTGAGACCCCTGTTGAAGAAGAGCAATTTAGATTTTAATGATTTAAACAACTTAAGACTGGTATCCAACTTACCATTTTTAAACAAAATTCTAGAAAAACTTGTTTTAATTCAAATTAGTGATTTTGTCAATGCTCATAAATCCAAGTTTGGTTTTAGGGTGAACCACAGCTCGGAAAAGGCCCTTCTGAATATTTTTAATGATTTTAGAGTAAGTTATGATGCCCGAAGGGTAACGGCGTTGGTTCTACTGGATCTTAACGCTGCCTTTGACACCACACTATTTTTTTTACTCGTTTAAAACAGATCTGCCTCTCTGGTGCTATTCACAGATGTTTTACATCCTGCCTCACAGGCAGAACTTTTATGGTGAGTCTGGATACCTGCTCTTCTAGGGTTCATGGGATTACATGTGGTGTGCCCCAGGGTTCAATTTTAGGCCCAGTGCTTTTTAACCTTTATATGCTCCCTCTTGGCTGGGTCATCAGGAGACATAGCATGCATTTCCACAGCTATGCTGATGACACAAGTTGTACATCTCTGTGTCTCCTGATGACACACAGCCAATGGACACACTTTTTAACTGCATTTTAGACATCAAATCCTGGATGGCAGAAAACTTTCTCCAGCTCAACCAGGACAAAACTGAAGTTTTAGTCATCGTTCCTGAGATCCAGAGAGAGAGACTTTTAGCAAAAATACAATCAATGTCTTTTAATTAGGGCCGGGACTTTAACGCGTTAATTACGATTAATTAATTAGAAAAAAATAATGCGTTAAAAAAATTTCACGCATTTAATCGCAGCTTGCATTTCGAGCGAGGCGGAACCTTTGTCATTGCACAATTTCCTTGTAGACTGAATATCACTGACGCACACAACGATGCACTGTGCTAATGGCTACTAAAACGGAATAAAACAGAAAGAAGTTGCCTTGCTTGGACTGATGCAGGATTTAGGAAACACGTCCGCCTCTTTTCTTAACTTGGAAAAAAAAACTTCCAGACAACAACGGAGTCCGTGTCGCGGACATTTTTCAGAGATTGTCTCTGCTGCAGCTGCCCAGTGGCAACGGAAACTTTACAGAAGTTGCGGTAAGCTATATTTTTAACATTTACGTAACATCTGTGCAGCGCTGAAAGCACCAGACAGAATAATCCTTTGCCCTAACAGTAGTTTATGAAAATAGTCAGACAAATGAGAGGCACCTGGCTGCCGCTGGGAGAATGCTCCGTGTTCTCACTACTCTGTAAACAATCACAAGCAACGTGTCTTAAAGTTGAAAACAGAAGTTTAAGTAAAAACAGAAACACTGAAACTTTTCTGATGATTTTCTAAACAATTCTGTCGGGGAATTCTACGTTTCTGAGATGAGTCACTGTCTAAAAATCACATGCATTACTATCATTAAGCAGCGAGGTGTGTTAAAGCTGTCATCAGCTAAGGGGCGCATGCTTAAGTGCATCAGGGGCAGCGAGGAACGAGAAAGTTGTGATCACGCTGAAGATCACACCAGATTCGCTGCTGCAGACGTGAATCTGCTGGTCTGCAGCATCCCCTTAACGTGACATCAGGACTTCCCATGTAAGGAAGGTCCACTCACCTGTTCGTCAGATCATTATTTCCTCGCCATGATCTTTTATCATCCCATCAACCTCCAGTCATCCAACTGGAACCAGTTAGTGTTCCTGATCATTCTCAGAATATGCCATGCCTGCTCTGCTGTTAAAAGTTAGTACATTTAAGTCCTAGATCATATTTGTGCCTGTTCTACTGTCATTTTGAAGGAATATTATTTATGTGTTTTTACTACATTATGAGTAGAAATACTAATAAAAACTTCCAATTATACAAACAGGTGAAACTGTAAAAATTAGAATCTGGTGCAAAGTCAAATTTATTTCAGTAATTCAACTAGACAGAGAGACTATTTAAAGGGTCAGGAACCCTTTACAGGCGTTTTCTATTTGTAATTATACATTTTAGTTGATTTGGGTTTTGTTTCATATCACACAGTGACATTTGAATAATTAAAATGCATTTTTTATTAAAGCTTTAGTTTACAGTAATAACCATGTCTAATGTTTGATTCTCTGTCTCAAAATTTTAATTAAAAGTTTTACTTTGAGAGCACATTTTCCTGAACGATTAAAATTGATTAATTGAGATTAATTAATTACAAAGCCTGTAATTAATTAGATTAAAATATTTAATCAGTCCCAGCCCTAGTTTAAATCCTTCTGAAAAAGTGAAAAACCTGGGTTTGACTTTTGACTCTGAGCTGACTTTTATCCCACACATAAAAAACATTACTAAAATAGGTTTTTATCATTTAAAGAATATTGCCAGAGTCCACCCATTCTCTCTCAGGCCAATACTGAGACGCTGATGCATGCTTTTATTGCCAGTAGAATGGATTACTGTAATACCCTGCTTTCTGGCCAAGGGTGTGTAGACGTTTACATTTTTTACCGTGAGACGGTCTCGAATCATGTCTGTCGCTAAATGTCTTTGACTCTCGTTTTTATTTTTTGAGGGGACAATGGTGGTGCTGTTGACAAAGTTAAAGGAAGCAGCGCCCTGAACAATCACAGGCTTGCGGTCTTCGTCGTTTTCGATATGTTCTTGCAAGCTTGGAGAACCCTTGCAACGATGGATAATGGCGAACGCAGACAGAAAAGTATAAACTACACACATATTAGAGTGTACAAATAATAATATTTTAAATAATTGTTTTAGTGCCATGTTTTCTTTTCATAAGCAAATGTACATTCATTGACAAAAGTGACAAAGTGCAAAGCCACATCTCATATCAGTTATGTATCATTAAAGATATTTGCACTCGTTATTTGTACGTATGTGCGTCAGGACAGATAGCGACATTTGCTGTAACTAGTCCCAGCATGGGACAATGCCTTCTCTGTAGTCGGAAATTGAGTGCTTTGCACGTATACACACACACATGCACACTCCCATGGACACACACAAACATTCCCGTGAATTCTCAAGATTGGTAAGGGTCTAAGTAGGAATCTGGGCCATGCAGGCAATCAGAATTCTCTCTGACATAAGCAGCTCTTCACATCACACATTCCTACCCCCGTTTTGTATTTGTGTCACTGTGCCATCATATGAAACATACAGATTCACATATGCAGTCCGTGAGGGCTTTGTTGTTCCCAGTGCGTACATGTGCAAATGCATTCTTCAGCGATCTCTACCCCCCTCCACACTGGTTCAAGATCTTGTGTCATGGATGTTTTCCACTTCTTTTCTAAAGGACAGGATATGGGAATGGTGGGGCATTCTGTAGCCACAGTGTCTTCTCCGCCCGCTGCTCCTTAGGGAAATGTCATTGTTTCCATTGTTGTCCCGTACCTGCCTACCTGCCGTCTGTCCCGAAGCAGCATTTAAATGCCTCCCGGGCAGCTCCCAGGAAACTGCACTTCTATGCACTATCCAGTGCTGAACGCCTTTCTCTTTTCTCTAACACCCCTCTGGTGTAAATATATCTTTTTGTGGAAAGCGGAAGTGGCTTTTTCTGAGTATTCACTCTTGAGCCTCTGGGGCAATCTGGGAGAGAGCTGAGAAATTGAGACTTTGAAGTAAACACTTTAAGTTTGTGTCAAGGAAGGGTGGAACAAAGGAAAGAAGGAAGGGTGGATGGCACAAAGGAAACAATGGAGAAATAACCTGTGCTTCTTTCTGTGCCTTTTTCAGCTGAACATGGTGCATGCCATTGATGTGGGCCTCGGAAGTGCCCTTAGACTTTGACAGTTTTTTGGCTCTAGGCCAAAGCAGCTTCTCCTCCCGTTGGAAAACACACACACACACACACACACACACACACACACGCGCACACACACACACACACACACACAGATTTGTGTGGATTCCTCTTCAGTTTGAAGGAAACTGGAGAAAACAGTTGAGGAAAGGAGAATAGGTATGAGTAGGGGGTAGTCAGGGTGAACACAGAGCGCAGGGGAGGGCAGTGTAGTTAGGGCGGGGGGCTACCATAGACGTCTGGAGCCAGGACAGTGATGCTAGAGCAGATAACTGCTCCAAAGAGAACCCTTTGCTGTCAGTACACTCACACACACACACACACACACACACACACACACACACACACACACACACACACACACACACACACACACACACACACACACACACACACACAACTTCTTTTTTTTCTTCACTTCTCTTATTTTAGCTCTCTTTGAATCCTCCTCCCACCTCATCACATACAGTTTCTCTAATTTCTGTCTCTCAGAAATGATGTTTACAATGTGACCCCCGGTCACTCCTGATAGGAATCCTTCCATCAACATAATGGCTAAATGACACGCACATGGCTGTTACTGTCACGGCCACCACACAGAAGCAGGATGTTGCCCCCGTCAGCACATTACAATTTTTAAATTACCTCAATATAAAATTCCGTCCACCAATTCCACAGGAGTGTTTCCCTCTTTCTCATCTCTGCATTATTTCTACAATCCTGTTTCACCTCCACAGATTTGGGAAAAAAAAGAAAAGAAAAAGTTGCCTTTGCTGCGTGGGTGGTCTTCACACATATGCACACACACACGTGCTCACACTCTCCTTGGTTTTCCTGTCTGGTAATGCTCTCACTGTGGTTTCCTGGCCTTGGCCAAAACACTGTTAGAAGTTCACCGCACTCCCCGCTACCACAAAGCATCACCTAAACGCTGCTCAAATTCACTCTCAACCCATTCCCAGACCTACTCTCTACACCCCTCCCCCAGCACACACACACTGCCTAGTGTGAAATACATAAACATGAGCTCCTGACCTGCTTGAGAACTGACAGTCTATGTACGAGATGTTTCACCAGCCAGATAATGAGCATAAATGATATAATTGTATTTTTTTTTTATATTTACTCTACTTTTCGTGCAGGAGTTTTGGGTTATCCTTCATTCCTTCCTGTTTCACTTCTAAGTAGGTAGAATATTTGGTTCTTTTTTAAAATCCTCGATCTAAATTTTTTTTTCTTTAAACATTTTTTGCTTTTTTATTCATTCTCAACAAAGTGCCTGACCGTTTGAGAAAACTGAATTATTCAGACTCACCCTAACCCAATCATTCATAACATTTGAAATACAGCATTTTGTAACAGTATTTCTTAGACGCTAAATCGTGTGAAATTTCCCTTCTTTCTGCATTTCCACTAGATAAGTTCTGGGACATTTCTGGGAGGGGGGAAGATTACAGAGACAATAGCCTGGTCCTCTCAGCCATTGTGTCCCTTCAAGGACTTTGCTAAGATGTCCACATATCATGACGGTTTTGGCAATGAGCAATGTGTCTGATCAGCGCTAAAAGGTACCTGCATTAATAACATTAAAGATGTTGTGTTCCATTAAAGTATGCCATGTTTAACGCTGTTCAGGGGATGTGTTAAACACCAAAAATTCAACTACTTTTGATTTCACCTTCTGAGCTTCTCTTTGCTTTGTGTGTGTGTGTGTGTGTGTGTGTGTGTGTGTGTGTGTGTGTGTGTGTGTGTGTGTGTGTGTGTGTGTTTTATTGTTACAGCCATTTGGGATTTTGGGACTTCTTGCACTTAAAAATCACTGATTTTAAAGAGAAAGTACAAATATTGATATTACAGTGCAAGAGGCAAATGTGCTCATATGATTTCGGAGGTGAAGTTGCTAAGATCAATAATAATGAGCGCATTTTTCAGGTTCTATTCTGCTCTTTGTTGATTCTTGCTTAGAAATCTGGACAGACAGGAGCCAAAGCAAAATTATTTTTCTCATGTTGACCGATCTCTAATCTCCCTCTGATTGGAAAAATCATTGAAAAAGTGGTAATGATCCAAATAAACAATTATTTAGAGTCAAATAACATTATGGAAGGTCTTCAGTCAGGCTTTAGACAGCACCACAGCACGGAGATTGCACTGATCAAGGTATTAAACGACATCCGTCTCAACACTGATTCAGGTAAAGCATCTGTCCTGGTGATGCTTGACTTCAGTGCAGCTTTTGATACTGTGGACCATAACATCCTTCTGGACAGACTCACAAGCTGGGTGGGACCATCAGGCACAGTTGCTTGGCTGGTTCCAGTCCTATCTCAAAGACAGGGGTTATGTTGTCTCTTTTAGGGACTACCAATCAAAGTGGATCACCATGACATGTGGGATCCCACAAGGCTCAATTCTAGGACCACTATTCTTTAATCTCTATATGCTCCCCTGGGTCAGGCCATACTTAATAACAACATCGCCTATCATAGCTATGCTGATGACACCCAGATCTACCTAGCCCTATCACCTAGTGACTTTCGTCCATTGGACTCACTTGGTCAGTGCCTAGAACAAGTAAACGACTGGATGCCGTCAAACTTCCTTCAACTAAACAAAGACAAGACTGAAGTTATTGTCTTTGGCAACAAGAGGGATAGAATGGATGTTATTGCTCAGCTGGACTCCATGGGAATGAAGACAAAACCCCAGATTAGAAATCTTGGTGTTATCATTGACTCAGACCTGAACTTCCCTTGACAAATTAAGACTATAACTAAATCAGTGTTTTATCCCCTTCATCAAATATCAAGAGTCCGAGGTCTCATGTCCAGGCGAGATTCTTTCCAATTGCTTTATAAATCTTTTTGTGTCAGACATGTTTTCTATTTTTCTCTACTCATTGTAAAAGGACAATTATCAGATACAAGAACTAGACACAAGTGGAACAAAATAACCCAAGTCCCAAAATAAATCTCCGAAAGACCTCCGGAAAACCTGTAGGACTACTGTTCAAGACCACGTCAAAGGATTACAAGAGCGTGTGACAGCTTAGAAGCGCAGAATGAAGAAAGAGATGGTTTTAAACTTTTACACCTTATTGCATGTATCAGTCTATCATAGGGACAGCTGACTAATTCATCTGGTCTCACATTAAATCGTTTGACAAACAGGCTACTTACTGACTTTTTGTGAACTCATCCTTTATGACAAGTTACCGTAAATCCTCTAATATAGGTCCGGGCCTGTATTTGACTCAAGCTCATCAAGCTCCAGGCCTTTATTGGAAGGAGGACCAGAATTAGAGGCAGGCCTCAATTTCCATTTGAGCAAAATGAACTAATGGTTCGCTGGAGTCTTTGACAATTAAAATTGCGCCCACATTTTCAAAGTTAAACACATTTCTTTTAACAACGGTAGTTTCTGCTTCAGCCTTCTCCCCCCTCCTCCTGCGCAGCGGCCGCAAACTCACTGATATGCCTGCAACCTCTCGGAGTTCCTGCTGCTCTAAACATTAAAATAATTATTTCATTTTCTGTTCCTCACTTCTGATTACCTTCAATGGTGTCTGTTTGTTGCAACCACCAGGTACAAAAACTAACTTGTTTTTATTTGACTATTTTTCTGTCCTGCCTGTTTATTATCTTCCTGCATCTCCTCTCAATCCTAAAGAAAAACTGCTACCTGGGTTCATATATATTCACCTCATGAGTTACCTTTGAACTGCAGTTGTAAAAGATCTACCGACCGCAAAAACAGCGGAGTGCTCGCCGGCCACATCAGTTAGGTGCGTCACCGAGGACAAAACAGGTGATGCCCCCGATCCACAGCAGCGAAACGCATCAGGCACAAATAAAAGAATAAAAGACAGAAAACATTAAAGAAAATGAGCCGACATGAACGATCGCGTGTTAAATTAGTTTTTGAGGTGGCGAGACCTGATTTGATAATGTTACTGTGGCCGTGCTCAGGACGAAGATGTCTGGAGTGCGTCAACAATCAGAGCTTTGCATGCGCAAGCTGGTTAAGGTTAGGATGGGGGTGAGGGGAATGTTAAATTGCAAGAGGGTAAACGTCACAATTTGGTTAAATGTCAGTTTTACGGCGGGTGTCAGTACTGACGCTCTGGCACAGCGCGTTGCCTCCCGATGCGCAGGAGCTTGTCACCTGCTGACAGCTGGCTGCTGTCTTTTCCGAGGACTGCATCTTGCTGGTCATTATCACGTGACAGCGACTAGTCGATGACAGGCATAACAAGTCACTATAGAGCGGGAAAGTCGACTAGTGACTAGTTCATACAACCCCTGCTACTGCTCCCCAGAGTGTTCTGCAGCATAATCAGCACGTTCTCTTTAAAGTTGATATCAAATTTTCGCCTCCTCTTCGTCTCCGCACGGTTAAAGTTACCCTCGTGGTCTATCACTGGCAAATCAAAAGTGAGACGGAACACACAACCGCCCCCCGTACTTGCTTGTTACCACATTCCACCCGGCCACAATAAAAAACCGGCCATTATTCACCTCCGCCGACTCCGACACCGGCCAAAATATGATACCCGGCAGTTAATTAAATACAGGCTAATATTAGAGGATTTACGGTACCTCACCTTCAACTGCACATAAAAAAGTATAGACCCCCCACCCCCCCAAAACAAAATGCACTCAAGTGTACTCAGTGTTCCCACACTCCTCACACATCCATACACACACTCATATAGCTGTACACCCTGGAGTGCTGTCTTTCCTTCCTAATCTGATATCAAAGAGAGGGTCTTTCAAACCATCTCACATGACAGCTCATTTCATGTGTTGCCTACGGAAACTATTATTGTCATAAATTTTTATGCACTCCTCTCTGAGTTGCTTGGAGCACCTTAGCCTCCCAGTGGTTAAATTCCTTTGCAGTGTTTTCTCCTCTGTGTTCTGATGCAGCTACTTTCCCTGATTCAGCTTTCATTATTTTCCTGCCTGCTTTCACCGAGTTCCTGTGTGCAAACCATAACATACTGGATCAAACGCTGCCCACTCTGCTTTCTCAGTCATAGTTGCACAAGTGTTCCAGCTCACTTTGAAGACCTCTCTGGTGACACGAGTGAATGATGTCATACACTTTACGCAGATTTGTGGTGATGTAGTTTGTAAAGTAGACCATTCCCAAGAAAATCTCTGTGACCTTGGCGCTCTTGGACCATGTGCTGGGAGGCTAATCCAGCCCGCACAGCCCAGTGGGGTGTGTTGGACACTTCCATAGATCCGGGTGGGGATTGGACCGGCTCACCGCTGTCGTAACCCCTTTTGTAAACGCTACAAAATGAAACAAGAAACTGTAACCCACTGTTAAGGTTGCAGTTTTACTCTGAGTGTGCATGCATGTGGGAAAAGCCAGGAAGGAGACGTTGTTTTGCTTGACTTTGATCAGTTTTTATCAAACTGAGAAATCTGTGATGCTTTTTTTATGTAGGATCTTTTTTGCCACAGCATCTTTACTGCATTCCTTCCTGCATTCTCCTCTACAAACAGTGTTTGTGTGTGTGTATGTAACTGTGTGGGCGTGTGCGGTTGGTCGTCGAGTTTATTTATCCTATTCTAAATCAACCCTGAAACTCACTAATTGGTTAGTTCCAGCGATAGGTAACGAGGGGAAATGAACAATTAAGCTTGTGTTTGCAGGGAACGATGAGCGTTTGTGTGTAGTTACAGTGGACTAATATCTCCATGGAGCAAAATGATTCTCAGCTCACCATAGTTTGGACTCTAGAAGTGAACTGGGAGGCTTGACATTCAGCCTCCTCCAAGTGTGTGCTGATTTAGTTGTGCCCCACTACTTGGGGCCAAACGTCTGATGCTGGGATACACAGAGGGATTCCTAGATGAGGTTTTGGACCATGTTTCTCCACCATAAACTGTACATGTGTTTTTACTTTTAAATGAACACTGTGAGACCTGGCTGTCACTGGCTTCCAAGTTGACCAAAGAGGCAGGCATCGTTCAAGTTTCTTTTTTCATGTCACTTATAAAGTCATTTGTTACATAAACTGTTTTTCTTTCTTAATTCTGACCTTCTGCTCTTGACGTAAAGCCCCTAATGAGAACCGCTCCACTACGGTCTGTTTTTTGGATTTGACTTCCATCACTTTAGTATCAGGTATCAGAGTTTCTGCAATCTGTCCTTTGACGGCTCAGACCCCAAAGCAGTTTGACAGATTTGCCTTTAAGCCACAGCGGGATGGCATAAGAAACAGCTTGGGAGTTTTATAAAATATTTTCCTAAGGTGTGTCTTATTACTGCCAAAGTGGTTGATTGGTTTTTTTTATATATATACAGCATCTGTCAAGACTTTCAGACTATAGAATAATCACTTAAAAACTGCTTTTCTTCAGTTTTTGAAAAATGATATTAAACAAAATAAACCTATGCCTAAATGTAGATTTTTCTACACATATCAGTGGTCAAAAGGCTCGCAAACACTTGGGAGAAGTGTGTATTTGCATAAATATTCAGACACACTATCACACGTGCATGGCCATGTCCTACACAAGTGTCCACACACACATTCACACTCTCAGTGTCCAGTTGGTGCTGGGAAATCTGACACGGATGTTGGTTCACTTATGTTCCTGCACATCAAACCAACTACAGCTATATTTTATTGGATAAAACAATACTATGTTGACATGTAGCTCTGATTTATTATTCAAACCATTTAAAACAAGCTGACCCACGATTGTGACTACAAGAGAAAAGCGAGGAGGTTTGAAGTTGAAGGGGAGAACTCAGGATAGAAACACAAGAACATCATTTAATGGGTCAAGGAGGCACTCAGTGAGAGACCCATCAATCAGAAGCTTAAATGGTTTCAGTAAAATGACAGCATGCACGTCTTCAAGCGTTGAACGTTACCTACAGGTATGTGGTGAGAGGGCTGAGGTTGAGCGGCACAGAAGGTAGTCCCATCTCCGAACAGTCCACCGTCATGAAGATGCCATCTTCTTCACATTGGCACGGGGACGGGCAGAGCGCCACCACTGGCTCCTGTCTGTCCTGGATTTGCTTGTACCCCCACACTCCAGGATGGGACCCCCAATCTCCTCCAGCCATGGAGAAAAGGAGAATCACAAGCAGCATGTCTGAATGTCCACCTGTCTGCAACTACACCTGCAGGATCTCTGTCCTCTGATGTCTTACGAGACAGCTGTGATGAATGGTTTCCTCTCTTTTAAATATTCCTGTCTTCTTTTACTGCCTTTCCTCCCTCTCAGGATGTCCACACAGTAAATCTGTCCTGTCAGAACCTCTGCCTCTTCATCTCTATTTATCTGCCTGTCTGCTTTATTCCCTGGGGCTCCACTTTGTTGTAACTTTTTTTCCGCCTACCCTTCCACTCTGACCTTTTATTCCTTCCACAGACACACCACTGTCTCAGTCCCTCTCTTTCTTTCTGTCTTTGGATATATATGTCTCTCTCTCTCTCTCTCTCTCTCTCTCTCTCTCTCTCTCTCTCTCTCTCTCTCTCTCTGTCTTTCTCTCTCTTTACCTATTGTAGAGGGATGCATGAGTTGTGAATGAGCCACCCTCATTGGTTCACAATTTAGGGATGGGCTGGAGCATCTCCGGAAAGTGGGAGGGCCGCACAATTCTCAAACTCTTCTCTCTCTTTTTTGCCCCTTCCTACACCCCCCACTTTGCTCAAAATCTCAATCTGTAAGGAGTGGGTGAGTAATTAGTTCGAAGAATGGAAAAGAGTAAAAAGAAGGTGGTGGTGACACATTATTGTGGTTTCAGATAGCACAGATCTTCATGACGTCTTTACAGCTGAACAACAATAAAATGAAAGCTGTGAAGGATAAGAGTGTGTGAGGGAGGTGTAGTGGGTCAGAGTGTGTGACTGGGAGGAACTGTTTGGAGAAAATTGAAATTCTGACACTTCAGCGCCCTTCAGTCCCGAGAAAGATCAGAATCCAGTGTCTCGTAAGTAACACGTTCTCAGGTTTCTCCTGCTGGAATGTCACATTCACACATGCAGAAACACACACACTCATGCACACACACGTGGATGCTCAGATGAACAGATTATGAGTGCACATGCAAATAGACTTACATATCAGTTAGTTTCAAAACGGTTTTACTCAAGTATGGGTTGGTGTGGAATTAACCACATTACTTTCCATACCAAATTAATATTATGAATAAACAATAATAAACATCTGACCATAGTTGTAAATTAATCAATCATTTTGAAATGCAGAATGCAGATTTGCTCAAGTGGAAATAAAACGTATGATAATAAGAAGAAATAAACAAAGTAATAAAAAATATATTCAGAAAATTAAAGCAACTGCAAGTTTTTCTTTTATGCTAACTTTGTTATAACTTGCACTTCTTACTGAGAATAAAGTTGGTCATTATTACAAAAAGTCTGTCTCTTTCAACAAAATAAATAAATAAATAAATATAATATAATATAATATAATATAATATAATATAATATAATATAATATAATCAATAAATGCTCACATCATTCAATTCTTAGAACACTGATAGTAATCTTATTTTGTTAAATACAATTAAATAATTTTTCTCCTGGTTACTGTTAAATTCAGTGTAATTTTTAAGTGTAAAACCACACAAGTGGTTTACTCAGTCACTTTTTTTCTGTGCATTTAGAAATCACAAGGAGAAAAAATCAAAGCAAAAAAAATGTGGGTACGTCATTAAAGCAAAATAAAAACGGTGGCATGGCAAAGTGAAAAAGAAAAAAAGAAACTGCAGCCATCACCTTCTTGAAGTGACAGCGGGACTTCCCATGTAAGAAAGGTCCGCACACCTTTAACCGCTCAGGCATCAAATCATTAATTCCTCGTTATGATCTTTTATCTTCCTGTCATCCTCCAGTCATCCAACTGGAACCAGTTAGAGTCCTTGATTATTTATTTAGTCATGCTGTAACACTGATTGTATCAAACTCAGAATACGTCATGCATGCTCTGGTGTCAAAAATGTGTCAATTTAAGTCCTAGATCTAATGTGTGCATGTTCTGGTGTCTATAAGGGTTTATATTTATAGATATTTTAGTACATTATGAGAAATAGAAATGCTAATAAAACACCCAATTATGCAAAAAAGTAAAACAGAATTATTATTTTTATCTGGTGCAAAAGTCAATTTATTTCAGTAATTCAACTAGACAGAGACCATTTAAAGGCTCAGGAACATTTTGCAGGTCATTTTTTTTAGAAATTAAAAGAGCTTATATTTATATCCATGTTCAATGTTTGATTCTCTTCCTCATAATTTTTTTTTGCTTTGAGGGCAAATTGTCACGCTGAGGGTTGGAGGAGTAGGACCCAAAGTGCAGATACCCAGAATAACACGAGGCAGGAGAGGACATAAAATAAAAAAAACAACCCTGGCACGAACCAACAACAGTGAGACGCAGACAGGGTTTTATACACAGGGCCAGGATGAATGGGAGATGAGCTGCAGGTGCATGGGGAGAGAGAAACCTGGTGAAATCAATTTACAAATCAGGAAGAAGAAACAAAGCTGAGGAGGGGAAAAAGCATGACCTATGAATAATAACCAAACCTAAAGACTAGAAGAACAAGACAAATAACTAATAATTTAGGGAGGAAAGGAGATCTAATAAACCGGTGGGGAAGGGCCAAGGAAGGAACCTAGAAGAAAACCTGAACCTAAGAAACTGCAGGGAAAAATTTGCTAGATAAGAAAAGTAAAGAATAAGTGAACCTGGGAAGACCTGGTGGGAGCTGGAGACCTAAAGGGGGCACAGAAACCTAAGGGGAGAACCTGGAGTGGGGCTGGGGAACACAAGGAGACACATAAGGGGAACCTAGAGGGGGCTGGAGAACACTTGAGGGGGACGCAGCACGGAGACCATGACACAAATTTTCTTGATCGATTAAAACGTGATTAAGTAAGATTAATTAATTACAAAGCCTCTAATTAATTTGATTATATTTTAATAAAGATTTGAATTTAAAAGCTGCTAGCAGTCAATATGAAATAATTAATAATAATATGAAACATAATTTAAACTGGGCCAAATACAACAGCAAAGATTGGTTTTAAAATGAAATTTCATATGACAAATAATGAAATTTGATTTAATGTAATATTAAAGAGAGACTATAATTGAGAGAAGCAAACTATAAGGTGCATATGCAATAAAAAAATTAAATAAAATAAACGTTATACTTCAGCCACAGGACACTAATTCATTGCCTGTTGATGATGACTTCCACATCTACTATAGTATTATTATTATTATTATTATTATTATTATTATTATTATTAAACTTTTCCTTAAATTCTGACTCGTAACATCCCTATTGTTTCTGAAAAATAAGATGAAACCGACGACGTGACTCTGTTTACAAAAGCATGAATGCAAAAAACAATAGGTGCAAAGTATAAAAAATAAAGACATTGCAGTTATTAAAAAAACATTATATTTTTAGAAAATATATTGAATTCACATGCACAAATTGCTTTTGAAACTCCATAACAGATGAAAATGTTTTCTTCCACTTGGCGGTCCGTCCCTCTTTCATCTGTCTGTCTGTCTCTCCATCTCTCTTTTTCTGTGCTTCTTTCCCCACAACCCTCTGTAGCCTGAATAGTTCCTCATTAATTAATTAACATTCCTATGCCACTGTGTTTTCTGAGGGGCCTTTGTTATGGCCCCACAAAACCTCTTTCAGAGCTGTTTTTCATAATGTCCCTCTCTCTTGCTCTCTTGCTCTCTCTCCATCCTCTCTTTTATTCTGTTTCTGTAGTGGAATGGCTGTTTTCAGTTCGATACTCTTCCATAAACATTTTTAAAAGTCTTTTTTTCTTCTAGTGCCCTGAATATACATTATACTCTCCGTTTGCATTGCATGATCCTACCCATAAGCAGCCACTCGTGCATGTATGCAAACTCAACACATGCACAAGCTCTTCATACACCTGCAAACTCCCCCACTCCCTAGTCTCTTCTCTCCCCTCCTGCAGCACTGCAGTCATTTTGTGGTATGCTCTTTGACTGTCTGGCCCCAGGGGGCCCCTAAAACACACATAGTGTACTGTAAAAACCTGCCTGTCTGTCTGTCTTCTCTTACTGACTTTGCTATTGTTCTCAATTCCATCCTTCACTTTGTAATGATTCATTCAAGTTCAAATATGCAGCAGAGCACCAACAGGGTGCTCTTTCCTGTTGGAAAAGTCAGCCAGGATTTAGTCAAATTGCACCTGTTCTCACAGAGTTGATGGATTTGTGTGAGGTTGAGTGTGAGAACATTTTTGAAACAAAGAAGAACAGTTCTTCTCTTTTTTCTAATGATGAAATGCAGAGAACAGAGAGAGAGAGAGAGAGAGCTTTTAGGAAAATCATGTGTCTTTATATAGAATAAACTGTATTAGCCATCGTTCTTAATTTAGTTGCTTGTATCATATCTAATTTCTTTCTCTTTATTTATTCGGGACAATGCACCTTAATGAGCAATCAAGTACTTTTGTACAGACAGTAAATGAGCCAGATTATGGCATAGTTGCTTATCTTCATTTGTAGTCCCTAGGCAGGAAAACTAACACTGAACCTACTGACAACATACAATTGTAAAACAACAGGAAACAACAATATCTGTTTTTGTATTTAACAGTTTAACTTCTTCATGATCTGCACATCTCCTCTCAGCATGACAATTTCCAGACTGCATCTTAATCAGTTATCATGATTCATCACTTTTGTTTTTGTCCTCATGGACTTTATTACTTTGGTTTTATCACATATTCTAACTTTGGCATGTCCTGTTTTCTGGTTTCTATCTATACACTCATATAGTACTCTTGTTGTCTTCACTTGATTCTATTCAGAGGGGAGGGGTCATCTGACTTTGATGACTCCTCATACAGAGATCATTAATCCATCACCCAGGCTTGCACACACACACACACACACACACACACACACACAGAGAGAGAGAAAGAGAGAGAGAGAGAGAGAGAGAGAAAGAGAGAGAGAGAGAGAGAGAGAGAGAGAGAGAGAGAGAGAGAGAGAGAGAGAGAAACTTTAAAATCCATTGCCAGATGGGCCTAGAACATCCACTGAAATCCCAAACTAGCAATGATCCCCAGGGCCCAACCAAGTGCCTTCATTGCTTTGAGGTGAATGTGAGAAGTCCTGTAACATTTTGATGCTTAATTACATACCAAGGCTTGAATTCCTGTGCAATAAGAAGTGCATATGTAACATACAACTTTAGTGATGACTTGTGGTGAGACCACACCTCTTCGGTCTGAATGCACAGAACACTTATGTAAGTCGGCTTTCTTCCCCACCTACAAATAGACTGATTCAACTGACAATAAACAACATGCCCATGTCAAATTTGGACTGAGTCTGATACAGTTATGTAACTGTTCTCAAAACCACCCGCAAGTTTCTCCATATCAATTCAACTTGTGTCTTTCCAGGATAAATTTACCTCCATACCTGCAAATTAAAGCAGGCTCCTATTATATTATAAAACAACTCACAATGACTCAAAATGTCAAATAAAAACCAGGTTGGGGCTCCCAAAAATTGTGAACCAATCCTTCAAATGAATTCGTGCCTATGCACGTGCATGCACATACACACACTTTTTTAATATGTGTGAAAACATTTATACTAAAACATTAATGCATGGTACTTTTTTATCACCCTTTCTCACACTCACTCTGACACACTATCAAACAATCAGCTTCAGATCAAAGTGCTCCCTCCTCCCCATCCTCCCCCACCTCCAGCATGCACTCTGGGCTGTAAACACTATCCAAGCAACGGCAGCCTTGAAGACAAAAAGACAAGTAGCTACCTGACACCTGATTCTAACCTGAGAGCACTCAGCATGGCCTCCCTGGGAATAAAACAAACTCACACAAGGCTACCTGAGCTCCTTTCAGAGGGACAACAGAGAAAGTAGCCGCACAATCGGCGAGCAGCCCCCACCACCACCACACACACTTCATATCACCTCATCCCCCTTCCATCAAAAGCACAACATCCTCATCACTTCCTCATCTTTAGAATAGGAATCTTAATTTGCCTTTAATTTTAATTTGTGTTTATTTGCGCAGATGTGTGCATTTCTGCAGATGCCTGTGCTAAACTTGTCTGTGTACTTTGCACGCCTGAGGTGTGGAAGCAATTGAAGGCTAACTCAGGCATACTCAGCGGAGGGAACTGAGATGCCATGGGTTGCTGTGGCGGCAATCTAGGTGTGTACTCTGACTTTTCATGTGAAACCACCTGAAAGCCAACAAAAGCAACCCCCCCCCCCCCACCCCCCCCCCCACCCCCGGCATCCCACAGTACAAAGAAGAGGAATGAATGAAAGAAAGAGCGGCTGAGGTTTGCAGGGTGGAGACAGAGGCTGGAGATGATGAGGTGCTGATGAGCGAGCAAAACAAGCTGGTGGAAGAATTTTTTGTAGGGATCCGTCCAGTCGTGACAGTCAGAAAAGCCTTTCCTTGCTCGCAGGAAAACATTGCAGCAGTTTTGAATCAGCTGGTGCCTGAGAAAAAGTCAGGGGATCAATTAAGTCCGAAGTATTCATCATCTGGAGACCAGAAATGTCTGCAAAGAAATTTTACGGCAACCCATGTCATTATAGTCTGCTAAAAAAGTAGCATACTCTACATACTGGTAATAAAGCTCTTCATAATGGGATGTTCCACTGCAAGTTCAGCACTCTCAGTTTAGTTAAAAAACACAGAGAACTACAGTTGTGTGTCTTCTGTGACATAATCAAGAAAATTTTGTACATTCTTCAAAGGAAGATGCATGAAAGTTGAAAGACTCAAAGCCATACCATGCACATTTTTTTTTATATTCTTAAATCATGTTCTTGTGCTAAAATAACTCTTTACAGGGTTATTAAACAGTTACTCAGAACCCTACCATTCCTTGTGGCCACAATATTGCGCTTGTAACTTCAGAGTTGCAGGCTGCTTTGTTTGACTTGGTTGGTAAAAATGGAGCTGGCATGCCCGGCACTGGAGTCTGCTTCCAGCACGTGTCCTGCATGTTTTAGATCATGAACACAGCTGATTTGTTTAATTTAGTGATGAACCAGTCCTGTAGACACTAATGAAGGCTGAGGAGACATCTCTTCATTATACATTTAATGGCTGGTGCGACTCAGGAGCGATAGCCCGGAGAATACGGTACTGAAAACTTGCTCAAAGCAAAATGTTTTCATTACGGAAATAAATTATAAACCTACCGATTTAATACTTTTTTAATCCAGGTACTTTTCATGAACAGGCGCCGAAAACCTCCACCTAAACTTCGTGTTAGGTTCAGGTCCATGGGTGTTCCACAGTTAGCTCCGGTAGGGTTGAAGCTAGGTGGCTACATCCGTTAGCTCGGCTCCCACCTCCGCGTTAGCTTTGGGTTAGCCAGGGTTAGCTCGTAGGTAGTTTGCCCGGGTGTCGTCACTCGATCCCAGCCTTACAGCCCCACCCTCAGCTCCTCCTCTCTTCCCTTTTATGGAATTGTCTGGGCTGGACGGAACCTGTGACACGGTCAAAATGGCGGTGGTGGCCACCTCCCATTATAGACAAAAAACGTGTTATTGGAGCCTATGGAATCGTTTTGTCCAGTATGTACAGTCTATGGTCCAAACTAGGTTTTTGCATATGTTTGACTACTAGAAAGAAGAAATCCTGTTCTTCCTCAGATTATTCATTCAGTTGTTGTCATATTAGCGAAAAATAAGATCTGGTGGTTGGGTGGAGTGATTTGCCATGATTTTTCTTCAAACAGACCAAATGGATCGAAACCATAAGATAGCCTGCTGCTGTATGTTAACGTTTGATTGAATGAGCTAAAACTGGTGTTTACTTTTAAATATTATATTGATTTCACATAAGATATGAATATTAAAATTTGTGTCATTTGTATACAATTCAATTCAATTCAATTCAATAATACTTTATTAATCCCAGAGGGAAATTAGAGTTTCAGTACACACAATTCTGAGATCAGACATACATACATAGGCATAGACACATGACAATAATTGGTGACTGTGGTCATTCACAACCCGAGTCGTGCTACCTTAATAGATCAAGAGCGTTTAAATAAAGATAGAGTTTGGGGGAGGGAAAAAAGGCACTTCAGAGTTAAGCCTGGTTTATGCTTTTCCGTCAGCTCCACAAGGGACAGACACGCACGGATTGACGGAAGTGTTTTGCTCTCATGCTTCACCGTCTCCTGGAGAGTGTTGCAAAGCAATTCCCCGGCAGGACCACAGAGGGCGTAGCACTGTTCTGTGGTATCCTGTCATGTATCGGTCCAAGATAGTGTGTTTATATTGTGTTTTTTGTATATAAGAGACTTTTTAACACGGACATATTTGTCTCTCATTCTTCTCCACTTCATGCGCTCGCCACCTCTAAACCCACGTTTCCTGTCATTTCTGTCCACAAATAAAACGCTTGCCGCGCATCTTTTCACTCCTCCAGTCACGGGAGAATTAAACGTTCATGTTTTTAGAGTTTTTTCGCGAGGTATTCTTCAAGCTTCTCCATGTCTGCCTCTAGTTATCCTCGGCTCTCTTTATGTTTTTGAGGGCGCAATGGCGGAGCTGTAAACAGCGGCGTCCTGACCAATCACAAGCTTGCGTAATCCGTCTCCTTCGACGGATGTTTAAAAAAGAGAGCTCGACTCCGTACTTACTTGCGAGCCTGCCGGAGCCCTACGCAAGGACGGATAATGGCGTTGCGTGTCTCCGCACTGATGCAGACGGAGAAGCATAAATCAGGCTTTAGCCTCACCAGAGAAGGCAGCTTTGCTATGCAAAAAAACACCTCAGACAGATCTGCTCACAGACTTCAGACATTACACAACATAAGTGTCCACTAGGTGGGGAGGTAGGGTTGGGACTCTCCTCACTTCAGAGCTTGCAGCCGCAAGAGCAGCGCATTTCACCTCCGTTTGGACAGGAGAGGGAGATAATGGGTTAGAGAGCACAGTGACTCCTAGATACGGTTCCACGGCCTTCACCAGTCACAGTCTCGCCCAGGCTGGGATAGGGAGAAAGAGTTACCACAGCGACAGCCACATTCCACATTTCTTCTGAGGGGGGAGTTTTTACTTCAGCCTCACAGGCTCAAGGGCACCAGATTCAGATAAGGATTGTTTTGGGGACAGACGGAGATAATTTCCCCTCTGTCTTAGAGTTCTGTTGGTCATCAACCCCTCTAGATCCAATAATAGCGTAATTAAGCTATCCCAATCCGTGCTGATCCGTCCACAACTCTGTCCATGATGGAATAATGCTTCTGTGCCACAGCCTGAATCTCAGCCAAAGTTCCAAGCTTACGACTCATCTCGACAATTATATGAGTTTGTGCGTTCACAGTGTGATGCATTCTATCCCTGAGCTCCGGGAATGAGCCAATATTCCTCGAAAACTAGTTAATTTTCCAGTAAGCCAGGTAACCGCTCAGGGCAAACAGCAGGAATCCCGACACCAAAACCACAAATATCCAGACATCTTCAGAATCCTCTACAGACAGTTGAGAGAAGCATATCAGTTTCCACTGTTTCCAGGAGTCCATGATATACCCAGCTGGCTCTGTCCCAGAGGGGCATCCGGGAGCCCCTTCTCCCGCTCATCGTTGAAAAAATTTTGTCAATCGCGTTGAGAGACCAACTGACCAGATCCATTTCTAACAATTTCCAGTTTCCATAAAAAATGTAGAAAGCGCCGTGCACACTAGACAGGACAAAGAACCTTGGGATAAGGAGGGAGGGAGAGGAGAAAAAAAGCGTCTGTACTCTCCAAGAGCCGGAAGAAACCCTGAATAAGTGGACAGAAAACAGGAAACACATTAAATTGTCCATCTCTTTATTGGCTAGTGCAATAGCTGGTAAAGAACATAAGAGGGAGCCCCATCCTCTCAACTACAATCACATGGGTAATGTTTATTCCTATTGCCAACTACAGAAAAGTAGATTTATTTTTCCAAACAAAAACATTTTGACAGGTGGGATGTGCACACGTTTCAACAAAGTGCACAATCTAAAGAAAGAAGGATGCCATTTAGATGTTAGTTTACGTACAGAATTATAGTCCTGCCTTCACAACTGAGTTTCAGGAGTAATTAAAAAATTACATATATTTTTAAGAGGACAAATAAGCACGAAGGCACCCGATTTCAACACCAATTTCTAAGGCAGCCGTAAAACGAGAATAAGCTCTGTCTTATATTTTGATCCCCACTTTGCTTGTTTTCTCTGCAGTGACAGTGTGATATACGAGGGTGAATGTGTGGAAATAAGCTGACTAAAGCAGACAGGTCTACACTCGCTTCCTGCCAGAGAAAGAGACACTCTACTCCGTTTGATGCTATTCTGAGTCGAGCCACTGCACTGCAATCAGAGCTGTGTGTGTGTGTGTGTGTGTGTGTGTGTGTGTGTGTGTGTGTGTGTGTGTGTGTGTGTGTGTGTGTGTGTGTTTGTGTGTGTGTGTGTGTGTGTGTGTGTGTGTGTGTGTGTGTGTGTGTGTGTGTGTGTGTGTGTGTGTGTGTGTGTGTGTGTGTGTGTGTGTGTGGGTTTACCTTGTGCAGTGTTATATTGAGAGTGTTGTAATATATCAAAGGTAAGGTTCTCCAGTGTTGGAGAACTTGGACTTGCAGTTTATCTATGGTGTTTTTAGTGTTGACCAATGAGATGCATGTACCTGCTGGTGGGCATAGATTTGGGGACACTAGATGTGTGTCATGCTAGTGAACTGACATCCACCCAGATAAAAGTAACACAAAAAGAAGTGAATATTAAAAATATTACCACAGCAAGAACAAGCAAACAGCAAAGCAGTGCCAGAGGAAGTCCCAGATATTCTGAGAAGAAAGCGAACTGTGGCAAATGTGGCTATAAACATGAATATAGGAAGTGCCCTGCAAATGGTCAAACCTGCAAAAAATGTGGAAAGAAAAATCACTTTGCAAAAATGTGTGGAACAGACAGTCAGAGAAAGACACAAAAAATGCATGCTGTGGAACAGACTCAGGAGTGTCAGGATGAAGATGACAAGTTTATTGAAACTATAATAATGAAAAATACAGAGGAGCTCAAAGATAACCAGAGTGACAAGAAATGCTGGACTGAAGACTTGAAAATAAATGAGAAGAAAGTCAACTTTCAGATAGATACAAGAGCTGACTGCAATGTGATTTAAGCAAAAACATTTCAAGCTCTATATAAATGCAGACTGCAAGCTTCAAGCGTCTGCATGCAAGCTAGTGGCATACTCAGGCCACAAGATGGAGCCACTTGGCAGAGCTTCACTTAATGCAGATATAAAGGTCAAAATCATAAAATTGATTTTGAGGTAATGGCGACGGATGTTCCAGCAATTTTGGGAAGAGAGTCCAGCCCAAAAGTAAGAATGGTGAAAAGGCTATTTAGCATGGAAAAAGCAGAAGACATTTTAAGGCAACATGGACATCTCTTCACAGGACTTGGATGCTTGCCAGGTGAACATACCATAAACCTTGTTCCTGACGTAAAACCAGTGGTACATGGAACAAGAAAAATTCCTGTAGCTATAAGGAACAGGGTCATTGAACAGCTACACAGGATGGAACCGGCTGATGTGATCACAAGACAGTTTGAGCCAACTCCTTGGGTGAACAGCATGGTGACAGTTGTGACAGAGAAGAAGATTAGGATTTGCATGGATCCCAAAGATCTCAACATTGCAATACGAAGAGAACATTATCCACTTCTTACAGTGGAAGAGGTAGTGTCATGCATGCCTGATGCAAAACTCTTCTCTGTGCTAGACGCAAACCAAGGCTTTTATCAAATAAAACTGGATGATGAAAGTTCTAAACTCTGTACCTTCAATACTCCAACTGGAAGATACAGATTCAAGCGTCTTCCTTTTGGCATATCATCAGCAAGTGAAGTATTCCAGAGAGCAGTGGCCCAAATGATAGAAGGGTTGGATGGTGTTGTCAACATCATTGATGATCTGTTGGTTTGGGGAAACACGATGGAGCAACACAATGAGAGATTACAAAAGTTGCTTCAAAGAGCTGACGAACATGGACTAAGGTTCAATAAATCCAAGTGCAAGTTCAGGACGGCGGAAGTCAAATACATCGGACACACTGTAAGTGCAGCAGGTCTGAGGCCAGATGACGAAAAGATCCGAGCCATAATCCAAATGCCGCCACCTACGGAAAAACAATCACTGATGCGGTTTATGAGAATGGTCCAATATCTGTCCAAGTTCACACCCAATCTAGCTGAAGTCTCTGCACCAATCAGGAAGCTGTTGCAAGCTCTAAAAACAATGTCAATGCGAGGCTGGCCAAGGGACAGATCTGCTGTGCCAGAGTGCATTAAACCCTTTTGGATGTTCAGGGAAGAGATCAGTTTCTCTTCAGGTCTAATGTTCAAAGCAGATAAGATCATAGTCCCACAGCAGCTGAGATCAGAGATGCTGAAAAAGATACATGGGTCATATCTGGAGTGGTCAAATGCAAAGAACGAGCAAGAGATGTGTTGTACTGGCCAGGAATGTCTTCTCAAATAGAACATCTGGTGGTACAGTATCCTACATGCAATGAAAACAGGAACAAGAAGAGCCTATGATACCACACCCATTGCCACGATGACCATGGGAAAAAATAGGTACAGATTTGTTTCACAGCAGTGATTCTATCTACATTCTTTGTGTTGACTCCTTCTCCAAATACCCAGAAATCATTAAACTGACAGACACGACCAGCAAAGGAGTAATTACAGCAATGAAATCCATTTTCGCAAGGCATGGACCCTAACCCTAACCCTGTGTATGACTCATCAGACAACGGACCTCAATATGCCAGCGAAGAGTTCAGATGCTTTGCAGAAAGTTGGGAGTTCACTCATGTCACATCAAGTCCAGGATATCTCCAATCAAATGGACAAGTGAAAAGAGCTGTACAAACCATCAAGAAGATGCTAAAAATGTCTCAAAACAACGCTGGTGATCCGTACCAAGCTCTTCTGAACTACCGAAACATGCCATTAGAGGATGTGGGCCTGTCACCTGCTCAGATACTAATGGGGTGTAGACTGAAGACAACATTGCCTACATCTTCTCTGGCACTTACCCCAAAAATGGCACCGGATGTGCACAAAAAGCTAGAGCTCAGGCAAGCAAAACAAAGGAGCTACTATGACTGTCATGATAAGTTGCAACTGGCATTGCATGAAGGGGAAAACATAAGGATACAGACTGGAGGCAAGTGGACACCAGGAGTGATCATAGGAAAACATGACCAGCCAAGATCATATGTGGTTGGTACACCTGAAGGAAGGACTCAAATGCAACAGGAAACATTGGAGACAAACAGCTGCATCAAACTTTCCATCTGTTCCTGATCCAGACAACATTGAAGAGGATCCAGTCTGTGAGGACAATGAGACAGTCACTAAGAAAGATTCAAACACACACTCCTCAGCACCAGAACAAAGCACTAACACAAGTGCAACAACTGTGCTGACGCAACATTATCAAACCAGATCAGGAAGATTAGTTAAAACCGCACTGAGGTACAGAGAGTAGTTAATGTGTACCAGAGCAATATTAAGTTCATGTTAGGATTGTCCTATATAAAAAAAGAACACTGTTAAAAAGACTGGATACAGTACGCTAATATTCAGCCTGCAATGCTTCGTTGGTAGACAGCAAGGTTAGTGTAGTAATGACTATGATTTACTAGTTTGCTGGTTTTTTCTAGTGCAATTTATGCATGAAGCTAGTTAATAGTGGAGTTGAATGACACATTTTTTTGTAAGTACATGTCATTGTTCAGATTTAACAATGTTTAGGAGCATAAAGCTGAAGAAGAGGGATGTAATGTATTAGGGTGAGTTAGACTTTTATTGACATGTCCGGGAAAGGAGCAAAATAAAAAAGGAGCCAAAATGGCATGTTAAAGAAAGCACTCGGTTCTCATGTTAAGTTATTTGAACAAATATTAAACATTACACCAATGATGAGCCGGCTCCCGCCGTTCACTTCGTAGAGCCGGTTCGTTCGCGACTGACACATCACTAGATCCAACACCAGTACATTTAACTCTGGAAAAAAACTCCAACACTGGACACCATTTTAATCCAAAAGTGCTAAAACAACACTGTGAGAGTTAAAATCAACTCACAAATGTTTAACTCTGAAATTTTAACACATTAGTTATAGGTTAGGGTGGGAATAGATCCGCATTGGTTGTGGTTAGGGTTGGGATCACAAAAATGAATGTAAGTCAATGGAGGGTCTTCACTATGATATAAATACAGACGTGTGTGTGTGTGTGTGTGTGTGTGTGTGTGTGTGTGTGTGTGTGTGTGTGTGTGTGTGTGTGTGTGTGTGTGTGTGTTTGCGTACATGCGTGCATGATTGTATGTTTAGAGCTGGTGCCATACTGGAGTAACTATGAATGCGTAATTATTGAACATTAACCGGACGCATGCAAGAATAAGTAAGAAAAGTAAATGTGTATTAAGTCAAATGTTGCAAATTGAGTCAATAGACCTTTGTGTGAATACATTCATTTCTGTAACCTTGGATTTATGTGCATGGGTGTACATTTGCATGCAAATGTGAGAAGCCTTGTGTGACTTTTATTGTTGACAGATCTGCATGGTTGTATCGTGTTTACAGAGGTGGACTGCTAAGTGGAATGGAAAATATTGCAGCATCTCTATAGAATCTCATTCGTTCAGGACAAAGATAGAACAGGCCCGTGAGACTGTTGTGGAAAAGTTCTGTAACTTAGCAGGATTCACACCTCAGTCTGAGGACACATACAGTCTGAGTTACACACACTCTCTATTGGAAAATCATAGTAATCAAAACAAAAATTATGCACCTGGAAGAAGTGAAACTTATCATCACTGGAAGCACGGCTACAATTACCTTATTAAATGAGGCAATTCGGCTGGAGCCGCTCTTTGAGGGCTCCAGCATTACTCTTTCAACATGAAATGGTGCCACCTGCTGGTAAAAGTTCACAACTGCTTAACATCTACAGGTTTCAGAAGAAAACAACTACATAATGCTTATTTTCCAGCTAATGTATAATTTTCATACACAGAAAAAGGCAGATATTTATAGTGTTTTGTAGTATATATATTATTACATTTTCTTCAGTCACATTTTACATTTTCATACAGCTTTGACAGATTACTGAAAACTATTTTGAGGACTGTATCTATATTTATATATTATTGATTAGATTGAGTTAGGATCTGCTATAACAAGTGTCTTATCACATAAAATATCAGCTAAATACATAATAAATACATTTTAAAAATTAAGTAGTAATAGGTACCATGTAAAGTAGCAGATTGGAAAATCATAAAAGTTATTATAATTTCATTTTTCATGTAACAGCCCTGATAAGTATCACAGATGTGTGGCATACACCAAATAAATGGCAAAATGGCAAGAAGAACAAAAACAATAAAAAATAAACAAACTACCTCTCTAATTTTTTGTCACTTTTAACTAAAAGGTAGGAAATACAAATATAAAGGTGGATTATTTTTCCCCATAGAAAAACCAAAACAATTTATTGGTTTCTCTTAGCAAGGCTAATTTTCACTAATTTATATTTCATGACATCTATCTAAATATAAATATAAATGTAAAATACACCTCTATAGTTCCCTGGAGAATATTTTGCCATCAGCTGGAAAATTGAATCAAATTAATCTAAATTGTGTCTTCAACGGGAAACGTATTAAAACAGACATCATTGTGATGTTAATTTCCTCTTTAATCTGCTGCTGCTTATTCTTCTCCTGCAATCTCAGCACAAATCATAAACCACAAAAACTATGTCTTGTGCTATTCGCAAAGCAAACTGATTTCTGTTCCACTGACCTTCCCCTGGCCTGTGAGAATTTCTGCTGAAGAAAAGTCATAAACATCACAGCAGTCGCTCTGACGATGACATGGTTTTCTGGGGAAAGAGGAAGCCCGTTGCCTGTCATATATCATACAGCACACATCCAACACAACTGGGCACTCCTGACAATGTAGAAGTTATACCAAAAACCCACATGAATATAGTTCCCATTGATTTATCCTTAATCCTTGTTGTGATCTTCTTTGGAATTTCTTGCTGATGCTTCCCAGTCACAGACGTAAACAAGCTAATGTCACACAAGCTGTTAACAATAAAGACACCACTGATTATTTGTTGGACTTAGTTTTTCTCAATTTGTCCAAAACTTTGATTTATGGTCTTGCAAATATTGGCAGGAACGACTGACTCTACTGAACATCTGGAATGTGCTGATACTAGTATTTTCTGCACAGTCAGCAGGATCATAAACCATCAGCTTGTATGATAGCTAAAGGAACACAATGTGGACACCTAAAGAAACCCAAATGCCACATAGTGGCTGAAGTTTTATGGCACCCATCTTCCATAAGGTCCACGTTGGATAATTTTTCCAAGTGTTTACTCTTGTTGGTTAACATCAGAATTTGATGGTAAAACATAAACATTTTGTCTACACATAGTATGGTGTGACCATTAAAAGAGCAATACATTAGAACTTTACAGCAAAAACCATAAAACAGTGTAATGTCTCAGCCATGTTGGAAGGAACAAACAGATTTCATTCTCAGCCGGCTGTGGGGTTTGTCCGTTTTTCTCTTTCCAGAAAAGCAAAACAAGGACGTAGTTACTGTTTACAATCAGTGAGTTTGTGCAACACATTCTCACACTCGAAGCATCGAAAAATGACGCTGTGTGACCAAGCGTTTGTTTCCGTCGTGTTGGGAACCAATGCGCCGTGCCAGAGCATTTGTTTCTGACGCTCATGGTAAAAAGCACATTTAACCAGCATTTTACCTCTAACTTCTTGCTATTTAACCTTCCCCTCACCCCCATCCTAACCTTAACCTTGTTGGTTGTTCTAAAGCTCTTGTTAAACAAAGTTTTGCATGCGGAAGAGGGTTAAGGTTAGGATGGGGTGAGGATGAGGGGAACGTTAAATAGCAAGAGGGTAAAGGTCGGAATTCAATTAAAGCTCCATTTTACAGCAGCAGTCGAAAAACTACGCTCCGGCACAGCTCGTCGGCTCCCAACGTATCAGAAACAAACGCTTGGTCACACAGCATCATTTTTTGACGCTTTAGGCGTGAGAATGTATTGGTTTGGGAGGTTGCCGAATCTGTGCCGAGCTAATGCAGCAGCGCCAGCTTTTGCAATTCAACACCAGCAGGCAAAAAGCTCTGGAGTTGATTGAAAACCCAAAGCCAGTAAACAGGAGCGACCCAGAAGTTATTTCTTGCACCCCTAAGCAGCCACTGCAACTTTTTGTTTTGTTCTAATATCAGGTAAAGATGGCTAGTGGCTAACGTTCAGCTAACAGTGCTAGAGGTGAATTAGATAGAAATAGTTAGCTCAAAAATTTCTCAATATATTTTGCAATTACCAACAACTCAATATTACATGTTGTTTGTTTTTAAAGCCCTACACGACCTAGCTCCTCCTTATCTGTCCGACCTGCTGACTCCCTATGTACCTACTCGTATGTTGAGGTCAGCTGACTGTCTACTGCTTTGCATTCCCCGGATGGCCTACAAATCATGAGGTGAACGCGTTTGTCCATGCTGCCCCCATGCTCTGGAACTCACTGCCCATTACAGTTAGGCTGGCATCCCCTCTGCCTGTTTTTAAATCTCGTTTAAAAACCTACTTTTATGACTTGGCTTTTAGACAGTGATTCATGCCTGTTCAGCACTTTGGTTAGCTCTCACGCTGTGTCTTAAATTGTGCTATAGAAATAAAGTTGGTATGGTATGGTATGGTATGGTATGGTATGGTATGGTATGGTATGGTATGGTACGGTATGGTACATAATGTGTGTGTGAATATTGAGTCAATTGTGGCGTTTTACTTCCTTTAATGAGTTGTTCAGCAAGCCAATAGTAAGACGGTAAACAACACTTCCTGTCACGCCAGAGGCATACTACCATAGTAAATGTTGTAAGTGCTCCCGACCGTAGAACACTCAAGAGTGCTAACACCAGATATGACAATGTATTTATCTACTTATTAACTTACTGTGTATGACTCATCTTTGCTTGTCATCTAGAATCTTCTGGTGCTGATCCATATCTGGCAATAGCCATGAAACTCACAGAGTGGTAGTGAGGGTGTCACTTAAAAACATTGACTGCAGTACCCAGATTTGACCACAGGATGTCATTCTTACTTATTCTTACATATTGCATCTTTAACAAAAAAATTTTTTTTTACAAGTGAGTAGGGGGGACTTTTAGCCCCACATGTGCAGTTTCTACTTTCAAAAAAGCCAACTTAGGGCTTTTTTTATCATTTGAAGCAAGTGAAGATGCTGCTGTTGTTATTATCTATGTTGATGCTGACAGTAGATATCATTTTACCTATAAAATGAATAATGCTATGCTGAAGCCCCCCACCCCCCTAGTTATTGTTGAAGGCTCTAATCTACAGTCAAGTTAAACTTCAAACCTGAGAAAATTATCAAAAGTCAATAAAATGATCTGCAACTTTGACACAGAGTGTCTGCTTGTTGTAGATAGATTTAGCATTGCAGCTTAGCCAGCTGCAACAGGAGTGTACAGAAACACTCTAATTGGCAATTAACAAATCCATTTGACCTTAAAATAAGTGTGAAAACAAAGGGGTTAATGGCTTTTGAAATGTTCATTAACAGTTTTACAGAACAACTATCAGAAGTAGAACAGTCATCAGTAATAAACTTGTGTTTTAAGGAAAGCTGCTTGTCATTAGATAGGCTTGTGGCTGACAAGTGAAACGTTTCTTTGGCCATGAGTGACAGGTTTGTGCTGCATCGTTAGCGTGTTAGTGAAAAAGCTATCTTGGTATGCCACTACTAAAATTATATTAATGCTGAAGATAAAATTATCCTGTGAGCTGCCTCTAGGCCGCTGAAAGGATTTAGTTTTGGAAAACTCAGGCTAACCAAAGGAGGCGTCACCAGCAGAGTGGTTCTGACACTGAGGTTCTACACGGCGGATTAGTTTCACCACCACAAATCACTAAAACTGGTCCCAGCTGCAAAGACGGAGCTGTGTTTGCAACAGTTCACGTCAGATGTTTACGGACAAGATTTTTTTCAAAAGATGGGCTTGCTGACTACAATATCTGCCAGAAGCATCTGGTGTCACTTCTTTTTAACATCACAGGACGACTGATATTCACTCAGCTAAGAACAGAGACAACTTTCTTTTTTCATGTTGACATCATTTGAATATCAGACCTCATCGACCTGTAGAAGATTCATCCACCATCAAGCCATGGGACAACAGGCAGATGTTACATGAGAGTTTGTTGGCAATGAGCCGACAAATTCAGGGGTGTGATAGCACAGAAACCCATTGTTTTTCGCCTACCTCGTCCTTCTGACAGCTGTGGAGTGGAGGTGTGGACCTGCAGAAGGAGGAAAGTGCACAATGTCGTCAAGCTGTGCTTGCAGACAAATATGCTGATGTTGATTTGTGTGTGTGTGTGTGTGTAGGGGGGGGGGGGGTCCTCAAAAGTACTCAGACCCTTTATTTGTGCTTTTTTGGATGATCTCACTGGTACATTTTGGTTTATTCCTGGAACCAGGCAAAAGTTTCACCCTGTTGCTTGCTGCTTATCTGACAGTGAAAACAGATGATTTATGTAGTCTTCACACTCCAGTTTATGTGTTGCTCTGATAAGACTGGTAGGGTTGTGCCCATGTCTGCCTGCTTTATGAGTGTTTATTGAGACCACAGCCTACTGGAGGACACAAACAATCTTCCGTGGGAATGCAGATTCCCACCAGTTCCCAGTCCCATTCCTTATCTCCAGCATTCCCATATAAGTAATGCTTTTTATCTTCCAAAAGAGGGACACTGTTGCTTTTTTGCAGCTTGTCACCATATGGAAGTAATATACAGTGCTGCTTGAATGTTTGTGAACCCTCCAGATATGTCACTGTTTTTGTCAAAAACATTTAAATGATCTTATTACACATATATCCAAATCCCAATTTGTAAAGCACACATTTCAAACAATGGATAAACACATAAACAGAAATATATATTTTCATTATTTAATTCAACAGCTGTGGTTTAACCATGTTGTAGAATTAAAAATGTAACATGTGCCAAGTATGTGAGCCCTTGTTTTAGCTTATGGCTTCTCCTTTTGCAGCCATTACCTCTAGAAAATGTCCCACTCCTCCTTGCAGAGCTCAGCCAGTAGAGAGAGGTTGGAAGGGCATCTGACATGTACCAATTTCTTCAAAACTCGCCAATAGATTTCAATTGGGTTAAGATCTGGACTTTGACTTAGCTAATCCAGAGTGCAAATCCTCTTCCTCTGAGGCTATTGTCTTGTTGCATAAACCATTTTCATCCCAGTTTCAACTCCCTAACTGATGGCTGGAGATTCTGGTCCAGAATTTGTTGATATGCAGAATAATTCATGGTTCCTTGGATAATATGGAGTCGCCCAGGTCCAGAAGCAAAAAAGCAGCCCCAGACCTTCACATTTCCACCACCATACTTCACTGTTGGGACAAGTTTCTTTTCTTTACATGTGGTGTTGGCTTTTCTCCAAACATGGCAGTTTTGATTGTGACCAAATAATACTATTTTGAACTCGTCTGTCCAGAGAATGGACTTCTATATGGCCTCTGGTTTGTCCAAGTGTTCTCTGGCAAAGTTGAAACAAACAGCTTTGTTCTGTTTTGAGAGCAGAGGCTTCCCTCTAGCAACCCTCTCGTGAATGTCATGGCTATTTCATTTTCGTCTGATTGTAGACGCATGCACATTTATCCCAGATGCTGCCAGAGAGGTCTGCAACCCTCTAGAGTGTGGATTGGCCTTTACCTCATTTATTCTTTTTCTGTTGCTTTTGGGTGATATTTTTGATGAGCGTCCATTTCTAGGTGAAGCTGCTGTCATGTTGAAGGCCCTCCATTTGTAAATTATCTGTCTTATTGATTGATGGAGCTGGGATCTTTTGGAGATGGTCATATTGCTCTCCCAGACTGATAGGCTGTTACTACCCGCTTCCTCATGTCCTCGAATATCTCCTTTCCTCTTGGCATTGTTGATTTGTATGGGACCACAGTGGTTTGGCTGGTTTCCTCTCTGTTTTTATCAGCAGGTCAAACTCTTTCCCAAGGATGTCGCATTTCATTGTCGTCGTCGTTGTTGTCTTGTTCCGCTTATCCAGGTCCGGGTCGCAGGGGCAGCATTCCAACCAGGGAGCTCCAGACCGTCCTCTCCCCGGCCTTCTCCACCAGCTCCTCCGGCAGGACCCCAAGGCGTTCCCGGACCAGATTGGAGATGTAACCTCTCCAACGTGTCCTGGGTCAACCCGGGGGCCTCCTGCTGGCAGGACATGCCCAAAACACCTCCCCAGGGAGGTGTCCAGGAGGCATCCTGACCAGATGCCCAAACCACCTCGACGGACTCCTTTCGATCCGGAGGAGCAGCAGTTCTACTCCAAGTCCCTCCCGAATGTCCGAGCTCCTCACCCTATCTCTAAGGCTGAGCCCGGCCACCCTACGGAGGAAACTCATTTCGGCCGCTTGTATCCGTGATCTCGTTCTTTCGGTCATTACCCAAAGCTCATGGCCATAGGTGAGGATTCGAACGTAGATCGACCGGCAAATCGAGAGCCTGGCTTTCTGGCTCAGCTCCCTCTTCACCACGATAGATCGGTTCAGCGTCCGCATCACTGCAGACGCCGAACCAATCCGCCTGTTGGTCTCTCGATCCCTCCTACCCTCACTCATGAACAAAACCCCGAGATACTTAAACTCCTCCTCATAAGGTAGGACCTCTCTCCCAACCCGGAGTTGGCAAGCCACCCTTTCCCGGTCGAGATCATTTAAGCAGACCATTTCATTGCTCTGCTTAAATGATTAATTCAGCACCCAAATGTGTGTCACCTGAGTCTGTTAGCTGTTTGACTTAACCAATGCACTGATTCCATGTTCCTTGTTGTTTTGGGTCTACTAAAAAGAAGTCCCACTAAACAAGTACATGCAACTGCTACATTTCATACCTAAAAACTGGTGACGATAAAATAAAGAAATCACGGTAAAACAACTGAAACATCCAAACTGCTAAAGGGGTTCTCAGACTTTCACACAGCGCTGTACTTTTATGTGTTTGCTACATTATTGTTTATTTAGTTTGGGACAAGATACTCCAAAAGGAATCATGTAACAAAATAATCCCAAATTACTGATATTTTCTTTTAAAAAGTTAAATAAATATGTTCTCCATTTATGTGAATCAGAAAATATGTGACAACGAAGGTGTAGAATGTCACAATGTGCCGGTGAGTGAGACGGAGGTGAGGATCCAAGTGCAGGGGAAGAAACAGGCAGGGAGGCAGACAGGAACATTTAAAACACTCATTTAAAGGAGGACATGCAGGACAATGAAACAATGAGCCAACCAGACAAAATGGACTAACATGTTTTAAATACAGGAGGACCTGGGACCTTGGGTGATTGGGAGACGAGAGGCAGGTGGGAGCAATTAACATGGACACAGGACTGAACAGAATGGGGAGACAGGACAGAGTGTGACAGTACCCCCCGCCACCCCCCAACCCCGACCCCCCCACCCCCGCCAAAGGGAGGATTCCAGACGCCCACAGGAACATAGAGCAGGGCGGGAGGGGGGGGGCCTGGAGGGAGGGCCGAGAGGGACCGAGGGACCAACGGAGAGGAGGCAGGAACCAGTAGAGTCCGAGGGCCTGCACCTGAGGCAGAGGAGGCGACGACGGGCTCTTGGGGCCCTGTGCCTGGGGCAGAGGAGGCGGCGACAATGGGCTCTTGGGGGCCTGCGTCTGTGGCAGAGGAGGCGGCGACGACGGGCTCTTGGGGGCCTGCGTCTGTGGCAGAGGAGGAGGCGACGACGGGCTCTTGGAGGCCTGCGTCTGTGGCAGAGGAGGCGGCTACGACGGGCTCTTGGGGGCCTGCATCTGTGGCAGAGGAGGAGGCGACGACGGGCTCTTGGGGGCTCGCGCCTGGTGAAGGCAGGACTGGCGGTGACCGGAGGCAGAGATGCCGGAGGACACGTCTTTGACTTCTGGACTGGAGGCGGCGGCGACAACCTCTGGGCTGAAGGCGGCATCGTCTGCCCCTGGGCTGGAGGCGGCGTCGTCGGCCTCAGGGCTGGAGGCGGCGGCGTCGACCTCTGGGGTGGAGGCGGTGGCGTTGACCACTGGGCTGGAGACAGCGGCCTCGACCATTGGGCTGGAGAGAGCGGCGTCGACCACTGGACTTGAGATGGCGGCGTCGACCCCTGGACTGGAGACGGCCACGTCGACCACTGGACTGGAGACGGCCGCGTCGACCACTGGACTGGAGACGGCCGCGTCGACCACTGGACTGGAGACGGCGTCGACCACGGGACTGGAGACGGCGTCGACCACGGGTCTGGAGACGGCGTCGACCACTGGACTGGAGACGGCGTCGACCAATGGACTGGAGACGGCGTCGACCAATGGACTGGAGACGGCGTCGACCACTGGACTGGAGACGGCGGAGACGTTGGTCTGGAGGGGACGTCGACCTCTGGACCGTAGGGGACTTTAACCTCTGGACTGGAGGGGACATCAACCTCTGGACTGGAGGGGACATTGACCTCTGGACTGGAGGGGACGTCGACCTCTGAACTGGAGATGGCGTCGACCACTGGACTGGAGACGGCATCGACCACTGGACTGGAGATGGCGTCAACCATTGGACTGGAGACGGCGTCGACGTTGGTCTGGAGGGGACGTCGACCTCTGGACTGGAGGGGACGTCGACCTCTGGACTGGAGGGGACGTCGACCTCTGGACTGGAGATGGCGTTGACCACTGGACTGGAGACGGCATCGACCAATGGACTGGAGACGGCGTCGACCACTGGACTGGAGACGGCGGAGATGTTGGACTGGAGGGGACATCGACCTCTGGACTGGAGGGGACGTCGACCTCTGGACTGGAGGAGACGTCGACCTCTGGACTGGAGGGAACGTCGACCTCTGGACTGGAGGGAACGTCGACCTCTGGACTGGAGGGAACGTCGACCTCTGGACTGGAGGGAACGTCGACCTCTGGACTGGAGGGAACGCCGGCCTCTGGACTGGAGGGAACGCCGACCTCTGGACACGAGAGAGCATCGACCTCTGGACACGAAGGAGCATCGACCTCTGGACATGAAGGAGCGTCGACCTCTGGACACGAGGAACGGTCGACTTCTGGACACGAAGGAACGTCGACCTCTGGATACGAAGCAGCGTTGACCTCTGGACACGAAGGAGCGTTCACCGCTGGACACGAAGGAGCGTCGACCACTGGACACGAAGGAACGTCGACCTCTGGACACGAAGGAGCGTCGACCTTTGGATACGAAGGAGCGTCGACCTCTGGACTGGAAAGAGCTTCGACCTCTGGACTGGAGAGAGCGTCGACCTCTGGACTGGAGAGAACGTAGACCTCAGGACTGGAAAGAGAGTTGACCACAGGACTGGAAGGGGCTTCGACTTCAGGACTGGGGGCGTCGACCCCCATCGACTTCTGGTCCGGAGGCGTCGACTTCTGGTTCGGGGCTGTCGATTTCTGGTCCGTCGTCTTTTGGACCATCGACTTCTAGACCGTTGACTTCTGATCCGGGAGCGTCAACTTTTGGTCCGGCGGCGTCGACTTCTGGACCGTCGGCTTCTGGACCGTCGACTTCTGGAACGTCGGCTTCTGGACCGTGGACTTCTGGACCATCGAATTCTGGTCCGGGGGCTTTGACTTCTGGTCCGGAGGCGTCGGCTTCTGGACCGTCGGCTTCTAGACCTTCGATTTCTGTACCGTCGACTTCTGGTCCGGGGGTGTCGACTTCTGGTCCAGGGGCATCGACTTCTGGTCCGGGGGTGTCAGCTTCTGGACCGTCGGCTTCTGGACCACCGGCTCCTGGAGTGGAGGAGGAGTTGCTACAGACGGGGCCGCTTGGACAGGCTGGCCCGGATGCGGTGCGACCTCCAGGACCACCACGGGAACTGGATGTGGTGCACCCACGGGGACCACCGCTGTAACAGGATGCGGTGTGACCTCTGGGACCACCGCTGGAACTGGATGCGGTGCGACCTCTGGGAGCACCGCTGGGACAGGAGCTGACTGAACTGGTGGTGCCGAAAACTGGGAGAGCAGGGAGGATAGATTGTCCAGCTGGAGCTCCTGGAGACTGAGACTCTAATGGAGTTGGGTCAGCTCAGCTCGGAGACCGGCAAGCTCTGCTGGGTGGACTGTGGGTTCGATCCTTTGGCCAATAGATGAGGGAGCTGCAGACTGGACCGGAACCTTCTCCTGGTAATTCGGGGAAGATAGGGTGTCCAGCTGGAACTCCTGGAGGCTGACGAGCTGACGGATCTGGCCAAGCTCCGCCTGGAGGCTGGCAAGCTCTGTCAGCTGGGCTGTAGGCGTGGTCCCTCCCCCTGCAGATGACGGAGGCGCTGATTGGACCGGAGACTGGACTGCTGGTCTGACTGGGGGTGGGTCCAAGCTAGCGCGCCGAGCCGGAGCTGCAGCAAGCTCGCGGCTCCGTCCTGGGACCAGGGGTGACGGTGGAGCCCGGCATCCTTCCCAACGCCGTGGGCCAGCTCCGGGGGAGCACATAGCCAGTCTGGTGCCCACGTAGCAGGAGCGGTCTAGCTGCATCTCCTGGTCCAACCTCGCATCAAGCTCCGGGAGGGCAGAGGGGATCGTCGCAGCCGGGGTTCGGTGACGGCGTCTGCGGCGAGACGAGGCCAGAGGAGGAGAAGCCGGCTGGTGATCTGCGGTTAAAAACTGGAGCAAACACTCCCAAGGAATAAACTCCCCGCTGGATCCTTTACTGGGTTGGCTCATTCTGTCACAATGTGCCGGTGAGTGAGACGGAGGTGAGGATCCAAGTGCAGGGGAAGAAACAGGCAGGGAGGCAGACAGGAACATTTAAAACACTCATTTAATGGAGGACACGCAGGACAATGAAACAATGAGCCAACCAGGCAAAATGGACTAACAGGGTTTAAATACAGGAGGAGCTGGGACCTTGGGTGATTGGGAGATGAGAGGCAGGTGGGAGCAATTAACATGGACACAGGACTGAACATAATGGGGAGACAGGACAGGGTGTGACATAGATAGTAGGGTCAACCTCAGGTTTTGCATATTTTTTCTGTGACACTTCATCTGCCAACATCAGAACAATCCAACTGTCTTCTCACCTGCCAAGCTGCTCCCCTGACTCACCTGGCCCCTGAGAGGGGCCCTACCCATGGGCGTGAACATTTAACAGATTTTTTTCAAAGTACAGTTTTTCCTGTCAGGTTATTTAAATAACCATCAGCTGAACCATTTATCTGACACCAAAACAGATAATATATCATGCTTGTACTTGTTCAATGTGTGCTATTACAGTTTTGCTCCATTGGTTTGGCTCATTTCTTGAAACAGAAATTACATTCTCAAAATAACATGGACAAACCTCCAAACCTCTTGGCAAATGTTCACAACAGAATGGCATTTCTCATTCATTTTATCAAATGGAAAATGCCTTACATATCTCAATTGTCAGTGAATCTTTGCAAATGATTAAGTACATGTAGCCTACAGTTATACAGTTAGCCCACATTTTGCACATTTTACAAATGAAGAGATCTTGTAGATCGAAACTGGTTAGTTGATTCTCAGTCTAATGATCATTCTCTCCAAAACATGTCAGCATGATTTCATTGTATAAGTACTCGCCTGCACAACTGTCTGTTCAATTGTCAGAATTGGTCAAGAACATAATACCATGAATACCAAATACGAATTTCTTTGAATATTTGATACATTGATGACAGTCACTGACAGTTAGGTGAAACTAGACTAACGAACAGGGAGTGTCACACACAGGTGTTTTCCATGATCGTGTGAAGCCATTTCTGAAAATGGTGTGGCCACTCACATCCCCATTCTTGGCCCATACAACACACACAAGCTCCTCATCTTCTTGGATCACCTTTATACCGATTTTATCCCTGAAATGAGAGAGGTCTCATAGGGCCTTACCTACCCATTTATGTAACTGTGTGGGACAATGTCAATTTCCACCACAGCCCACTCATTAGGGGCTGGTTTGCAACGCATCCAAGGATGGTCATGGAGTTCTTTACTCTCCTTTCCTCAATCTGATAGAGGAGTTTTTCTCTGCTTGGAGGTGGAGAGTGTATGAGCATCATGCTCAGGATCAGCTGTCCCTGCTCCATGCTATGGACGCAGCGTGTGACAACATTACAGGAGACCAATGCAGGGGATGGTTGCGGCATGCACACTGTTTCTTCCCTCGTTGCATTGCAAGAGAAAGTATCCACTGTGATGTAGATGAGAATCTGTGGCCAGACGGACAACAGCGTGTAAATAATCAGGAGAGGGAAGACAGTGGACAAGAACGGGAGAATGAGTACAGCGACCACTGAATACGTCCTTGTTTTTCGATTTTGTGTTCATAAAATTTACTGTATTACTGTAATGTACATTTTCTTTTTACATATGTATGAAACTTTCTTTGCATGTGAATAAAAAATGGTTATAAATTTCCTTGGTAGTGTGAGTGCAATCTGTGACGTCAAACCTTGGAAGCTACTCTTTTCGGTTGTATATTGTTGGTCCTCTGCCATAGTGACAAAACATCTAAACATTTTGTATGGGAGTACTCACACAATGCTAAAGGGACGATGCATTTTTGGGGCACTGACCATTCAGATTAGAAAGAAATGTAGTGTTGACACATGAGTGAACTGTTTTAGGAGAGATATGAGCTTTTGCAGGTAAACCATGTTGTTGTGATCAACCATCCAGGTTTATTTTCACAAAAGCACCAAGAATGATGAGAATGTCTGATCTGTGTCGAGAAATGAGCCAAAGCTTTTGAGAAGGATCTTTGCCATTTTGAAGACAGTGACTGATTAAATGAGAAAGGGATTTAGATTGAAGCCTGAGTGAACAGTTTTAGAAGAGATATGAGCTTTTGCAGGGGAGCTACAGTATTGTCAAGTCTAAACTATAAGAGTGTTTTGCCAAATGATCTTAGAGGTTTGAGAATGTAATTTCTGTTTCAAGAAATGAGCCAAACCAATGAAGGAAAACTGTTATAACATGAAGTGTGAGTGTTTGATAAAAACAAATAATGTTGGTCATCTATTTCTAGACACACGTACGCATAAGCACCTACACACACTTTTTTGAGCGAGCACTGGGGGGAATTCCCAGTAACCTGCATGTCTCCAGGTGATTTGCGTATATTCGCTAATCTAGGGAGTTGGGCTTCAACTGTAAACCTGCTACACCTGGACACACAAACACTCTGTCACACACTTGTATACACACACACACACACACACACACACACACACACACACACACACACACACAGACCCTAACTCATCAGCACCTGATCTTGGGGTTGATAAGGTGCCAATGCAATCATCTTAATCACTTCAAAGCTGACACACTAATGACCAGTGGTGTTTGAGGGCGTGCATGCACATCCAAACGTGGCTCTATAAATGTCACCTGCAATTCTGTGACCGTTGAACATTACAGGAGACAAGCGCACAATTAAAGCACTCTTACACACTCATACTAACATTAGCATTGGAAGGGACTAGCAACCAATAAAGTAGGCAAATGTGATTTAAATTGATGTTTAAATACATACAGAGTACATACAGATTAAGATCAATATAAAAAATATAATATAGGCTGTATAAAATAGAAACAAATGGTAAATGAAGATTTCTAGAAGTGAGCAGTTATTAACCCTTTGATGCATAATGGTCACTACAGTGGACAGGTACTCAAAATTGTTATTTCTTTATTTTTGCTATTAAGCACAGCTGTTGAAGACTTTATTGCATGTGAGCCCCTCCATTTGGACTTCAGTAAGTCAAGCCACCATATTTCATGTTCAGAATGCCCGTTGTACACTGAGATGGACATGTAATAATTTATTTGTAAATTAACAAAATGGTACAAAAAATATTTGTTGAAATTTGTTTCATTCACACCTAAAGATGAATGAAAAAAATTGTTTAAAAAATCATGGTTGAAGATATCATAATTCATGCATCAGAGGGTTAAAACAATAAAACGTTGCATGCATATGGAAATTCATCAAACTGAGCTTATTTTTAGATGAGATCTCCATTGTATTGATTTTAAACAACAGATCTGTGAAAGAAGAGTCATTGTCATCCTGTGTGTGTGTGTGTGTGTGTGTGGGGGGGGGGGGGGGGGGGGGTTGGTTGCAAGGGCGGGGGGCTCAGACAGCAAGCGTCCGAGTGTCTCTGGCCTTATCACCTCCTCTGAGTCCTGCAGGTGCAGGCTGTGCTTTAGAAGTCCTAACCGTCACCCACTTCTCAGAACGCTGAGGGTTTTTCCAAACACGTTTAGCAAGTCTCCTTTATTTACCTCTCAGAAGTGACTTTATGCTTTGACAATATCGAGAAAGTTAGCTAGTGTTCTGATGTGTAACATAAAACATCTATTGCACTTTAACCCGAGATAGTTAAGGTGTCACGCCAACTACGGGTTGTTACTGCAGTTTGTGGCTGAAACAAAACCCATCAGGTGTTTTGCTATTTGGAGGACAAATCTGTGTAGCTAAGCACAAAATCCTTCTTTTGTTTTGTTTCTAAAACTTTAATAGTGGAAAAATGAGTCCAGTGCAAATCACGTCCTGAAATCAGCAGAACTCTGAACTAAACTCAGGAAAGTTCACATGAGTGGCTCACTGACAATTTAACATGTTGCTGAAATCAAATCTTCATCTTTTAGGTGAATTGCCATGGTAACCCATCAATGACATGTTGTAAAACATTTATTTTTATTATGTTTGTAATAAATCTTCTGCTGATTTCCTATAACCTCAGGTTAGAATAACATTACTAATGTTAAAGGGACTTTATGGAGTTTTGAATTTTCATGCTCGCGATTGCCCCCTCAGGCCAAAAGCATAACGGCAGCTTCAATAGGAGGCTCGTGCACGAGGCACGGATGCTGTACGTGCACACTCCTTAACGAAAATAACAGCTGAGGCAGTCCCTTGTGTGTGTGTGTGTGTGTGTGTGTGTGTGTGTGTGTGTGTGTGTGTGTGTGTGTGTGTGTGTGTGTGTGTGTGTGTGTGTGTGTGCGTGTGTGTGTGCGTGTGTGTGTGTGTGTGTGTGTGTGTGCGTGTGTGTGTGCGTATGTGTGTGTGTGTGTGTGTGTGTGTGTGTGTGTGTGTGTGTGTGTGTGTGTGTGGCCCGGAGGACAGAGGACAGGAGAACGAGCAGCTAATTAATTAAATAATTTGGTTCTGTACCTTTCTCTTCAGTACAGCCAACAAAGGTTTAAGATGGGTCAGTCTCCCTGCATGCTCAGACCATTCCCTTCCCTTGCCTGAAAATTTGTTTCAAAATGAAAGTTGAACCCACTTGTGAATTCAATGCCGTTCGGCGAGTCTCAAATAACAATTTGGGCGTCTTACTGTAAAAACATATATCATTAATGTAAAAACAAAACTCTAAAACAGTTATGTTCGCATCCAGGCTTGAACCCAGGTCATCTGCACGAAAGCCCGAAGTGTTACTGGACGAGCTAAACCACTAGTAATGTCTTCTGTATCTGTAACATTTATATTCTTGATGACAGCCTGAAACAATGTTCAAAGAACGGTTCGGAGGGCTATGCCTGAGCGTGAACGTGCATGAAGCAGCCTGCTCGACCCGAGCAGCTCTCTTTTTCTGTGATTTTACAGAAAAATAGGCAATCACAGTAAAAATGCCAGGGCTCATTCTACAGGACCAGGGCATTGCAGGAGAATGTATTAAGAAGAAATTTATTATTTCTATACATGTTTTGGCTGTCAAACTTCCATAATGCCCCTTTAAGATACACAGTTAGATTCATTTTGAATAACCAATGATTAACAAGTTTCTTGCAGGGAAGCATCTAAAACTTGCAGGGCAATGGACTCTGAGGACCTGCTCTGAATACTTCTGTTTTGTTAATAGCCAAAAACATACAAATAAAAAAGGTTGAATGTTGGGAAATATCACTTTCTATTTTCTATAAGCAATAGTATTCTAGTTGTAGTCCTATAGGAGGGGTATTGTAGATTTTTTTTTTCGCTTGAGTCTTAAGAGAGACGGCTAATTACAAATCCTTACAATTTAGGTAATGAGGTCAAGCAGGCATGGTGCAATGTAATGAGGGTTGGAATAAACCTTTCCAGTATAAACATGTTTTATTAACATAAAATAACATCCTCCCATGTCCCTAAAGATAAGAACCTGCTGCACTGGTATATTTTAATGTTCTGTGAATGTTCCCTCAGCTGCTTTGCATATAGTATTCACCATCCCTGGGGCATCAAACAGAGGCGTTCACCATTATGGAGGCATAGTTGCAGGTTTGAATCTCGATTGCAGCCTCTGGGGTAGCACAGTTCCCCCCATGCATGGGATTTCTCTGTGCATTACAAAGACCAGAAACATGCTTTTTAGAGTGGTTGGTAACTCTAAGTGTGAGTGTGTGTATTACTGGTTGTCTCTGTGTGGCCCGGTGATGGACTGGCAAGGCAACCCTCCTCAGAAAAATGAGTTCAGAAAAATAGTGACTGTGTCGCTTTGTGCTCCAGAATGGATACCTTTAGTTTATTTACAACACACATGTGCATATGTAATGTAAACAAACTGTATCAAACCAAGATCAGATTTCTTCATGGACCTAGAAAGAGAATTTAAATAAACATTGGAGGCTCTAGTACAAACAAAAATGACGCAAAGTGAGCAAACGTGTATCCTGTACTTTCATAATAGCAGAAATAGTTTATGAGCATCTAAGAACGTCTGATTTGAAGAAGGTTTATGTACATGTGTGTTCCAGATGCAAAAGCATGAAAATTTAAAATGAAAACTCAACCACTTCACAAATCTAATTTTAAAAATGAAACGCTTGGAACTAAACCAAGTGGCAGTTTTCTTTTTCAACAGGTTGAACTCTACGACCCTGTACAAAAAATAATAGTGTAAGTAATTCCTACACTAAACCACTGGTCCCGTTTCAGTAAAAATAGGTTTTATCATGATGTGATAACAGCCTCAGGTATAAAACATTATGAGACCATGTCATACTTCTCCTGGATCATGACATGTCACAAATTCATTAATTGATGACTTATTAATCATCCTTTTCCTTGACTAGTGGGATTTATTCTGGATTAACGTGTCTCTGTTTTACAGGCTTCATTGATCATGTGCTGCAGAAACAGATACTCAGTCCAAAATGTGGAGAATGTTTCCTCAAATCCAATCAGCTAATTATGCTTTATAATATTAATGAATGACTTATGTGGTAAATAAACTCTAAAAGTATAAAAATATCCTAAATCAATAGAACTGCTAATGCTGCTAAAAGAGTGAGCCTTTTGTTTATATGTAGATTTATTATTTTGTTTGGAATTTTCCAACGATGTCAGAGGAATGAATCATCATCAAAATTGCTGAATAATGATCCAACAGCAATGAAAGAATGTATATAGAGCCTTCTTTATCTCCAAACCTGAGAAAAAAAACATTTAGTACATCTCTGGCTTTCTTCTTACCAAACAAGCTGGTAAAATCCTTTAGTTTGACAAGTTTGTTACAGAATAAGCAAAAAAGATAATATGGGGAAATCCCTCAGCTACACAGGGAACAAAACATTGTACGGCCTGATGTGTGTTGGAATCCACGTCTGCTAACACACATTACAGGGAAACAGGAAGGCTAGTAGAACCCAGATGTGTGACATCATCATGTCAAACCATGAGTGTGATCCAATGTCCTTCTCTATTTGCTTCCTTTTTGTGGCCAATCGTTTTGTGCATTAGACTCCTGTTTTCAGAACCGAAAAATACACACGAGTCATGAATTTAAAACCTGCCATAAAACCGTCTGTGTAATCAAAGTGTGACAGGGTGAGGGTCACTGCATCCTGATTGATCCTGTATCCTGGCTACTTGACCAAGGGGATGTCCCTTTGGATGACCGGTAAGCACGCATGACTTTCACCTGGAAGTCTGGGGTTTGAATCCTGCCTGGGCCCTTGTTTCTTTACCTTGTCACAAAAGGTTTTACAGCTAAAAAGTATGGCTGATCCAAAAGGTGATCTTTTCATTATATTGCTTAGCTTAAATAAGCAGCTCATATACAGAAAGTGTTTTATAACTTACTGGTTGTGAGAGGTGGTTTTTTTTTCATTAAAATTACACATTTAACATTTGCTTCAACAATTTAAGGCAAAATATACAGAAACAAAAATAACTTTGGTTATTGTGACATAAAGTTGTGCTTCACTTTTTTTATCAATACATTTTCAGTGCTTTCTAGTAGGAATAAATGCCTTGTAAGTTGTACTGTGGGTACAAAAAGCCCTGGTGCACTGTTTCAGGATCTAGAAGATTGCCAGATCAGAGGAGAGCTTCAGACAGCAGGATTTGGCGTCTTACTTCCTGATATTTGGGCATCTCACCTCTGTCTAACAGCAATGCTGACACAGTTTTCTCTGCAACGCTGATGTTTTGTCTCCACAAATAACTCTACTCTGGAGGAGTTTTGCTGTATGGTGGAGCTGCTAATGCTAACAGTTAGCTTCTACTAGGCCAAGATGTGGCCTGATTTTTCCTGGACACTAAAACAACAATAGTCTTCCTCACAGTGAGTCAAGATGAGTGAGTCGATGAGTGTTAGGCTACAATGTGATGTCATGCTGTCAGGCTTTTGAAGTCCTAGAGTTCCACCATCTATTTTCTATCAGAAGCTAATGCAGGAGAAAGGTGTAGGAGACTATTTTCATGTTCAGCCTACATAAAAAAAGTCAGAGTGACTGATTATTATCAAAAATTATCATTAAAAATGGGTTTTCAGTGAACCACTTCTTTAAAAAATCTCAGCTGGCTTCCCTTTTTATTATAAAGTCTTCCAAGTTGTTATAGGTTTACCCATTGATTACAGTGATATAGTGTTATAATACAAAGTCCATGTAAAAACACATGCTCCATTTAAACATTCATTGCTGAATAAACATGTATAAATCTTTGCCGTGCTCACAGATATCATAAACCAGTACATCATCATAAAAATTTTAAAATAAATCCTAACCAATAAAAATTCCTTTCACTAAAAGAAGCTACAAATGTCAGATGTAGATTTGTCAAAAATAAGTGAAACATTAATGTGAACTGAAGCAAACATAGCAATATTTTACATTAATTTAATCTTAAATTCTTTAATTAGTATTAAAATATTTAATTTTTACTAACATACTCAACGATATTCTCATCTACGGAAGCAAATTACTGTCAGTCCAGGGAAAAAACAAAGAATCAGCATTTTGTAATAACGAGAATGTTTCTCGTCGTAAAGTGATATAAATCTTGTTTTAATGAGAACGTTTCTCAAAATTATGCGTTTAATAACTCTTAATATTGAGAACAGATCATAACGGTAAAATGGCGGTTAAACGTTGTGGAGTTCTACTCAGAATGAACAAAGCAACTATTCCAGTTCTTGATATTAATAAACCTTTGGAAAGTACAGCAGTGGCACAACAACCGGGGTAAAAACACCAAACAACGGTGCTTGAATCAACAAATTACGCTCGCTAGCTCTCTTCTCTGCTTGCTGCGCCCTGCACACCCTGTTGCCAAGGCAACAGAATGACAGCTCTTCATACCTATAGGTTGCTTTTAATTCTAGGCAAATAGCATCAAAACACCTTCAGATTTCCCACTCAGAGAGAACATGCAAGTGTAATATCAGGACATTTATTTTGTGGATATATTTTGTGAATGTGAAAAAGCACAAACAGGAAGTCAACTTTATCCGTAATCATAAGGTTGCAGGTTCGAGCCCCGCTCGGTCTGTCACTGTCGTTGTGTCCTTGGGCAAGGCACTTAATCCACCTTGCCTGCTGGAGGTGATCGGAGGGACCGGTGGCGCCAGTGCTTGGCAGCCTTGCCTCTGTCAGTGCGCCCCAGGGCAGCTGTGGCTACATCGTCGCTCATCCCCACCAGGGTGTGAATGTGTGTGTGAATGGGTGAATGACTGATTGTGTTGTAAAGCACCTTGGGGGGTTCCAGGACTCTAGGACGCACTATATGAAATACAGGCCATTTACCATTACCATTTATTTTACTTTGAAAGCTACACCTTAACTACAAAGTATCGCTATCTTGCTTTGATGAGAAATCGTGAGGGCTCAGGCTGTTTTCTCCATAGTTTTCAAAGTGGAGGATGACCTGACGAAAGTATGAAGGAATATGTTCTGACTTGTTACTTAATCTTCGAACGACATAAAGAAGTTCTCTCTGACTCCATCTTACTTTGTTTCTTCTGGACATGATTCAAACATCCTGCGAGATTCAACATTTCAACCTTTAGCGCTTTCTCAGTATTACAAGTATTGAAACACATTATTTTGAGAAACGTTCTTGTTAATAAGAGATACACATCACGTTAAAACAAGATTTAAATCACGCTAATGATACTTAATTCTTTTTCCGCACTGACGGTAATACGCTTCCGTACCCATCCAGTTGATTTCGTCCTTGTGTTAAAGCTCGAAAAGCCACATCATCATTCTCAATGGAGCCTGCTGTTTAGTGTGTGTGATGATAAGAAACCACAGATACACCTCACACTTTGATTTTCATGAAATAAAACCTCCAAACTCAAAGAATCGCGGAATCTTTTCTTTTTTTTATAAAATCAATGACACATTATGATCAAATTTTAATGTTTTATTGTGTTTGTGTGAAAAAGGAGGTCGCAGGAGTGCCTTTTTTATTTAAAATGACAAAAACAAAGAGGACTTCCAGGATGACCCTAAATTTTGAAAACCACCCCCACTTTCTCACTCCCTGGCCAATAAGGAGAAGAAGGAGTGTGTGTGTGTGAACGCTATAAGAGAGGGCGCATGCAGGTGGAGGAGTATCATACAGGTGTGTTCGGATCCACCCTCCTGTGCTAGGGTGCACTACCACTAACCCAAAAGGTACAGATATCCTTATTTTTCCATTATTGATTAAGATTTGTGTCTTTTATCTGAGAAATTAGAGAAACATGTGACCGTCTATTTCACTTCTTTGTTTCTGTGGTTTCATTAGTGTCTGATGAGTCTTTTCTAACTCCAGATCTTCAAAAGCATGTTGACAGGACTGGAGACGGTGAGTTTGATGCTTTATTAAATGTATTTATTATTAATAAAAACTCATTTTTATGCTGATGGAGTTTGCTGAGATCATAACGGATGAGTGTACCCTGAGAGTATACAGAGCAAAACCTAAGCCATTCATCAGCGGTACGAGGATGTTATCTAGGCTGATGAAAACACAAACACTTGCATAAATTTGCCAGTCAAACTAAAATACACATGGTCTCAGTGTTGTTAACTGGCTGTTTTCCAAGTCCCTGCAGTATGCAGAGTTGATCGGGTTATATTTGACTCAGTTCTGAGTTCTCATTACCATCATTTTTCATTCACATTCATTTAATCAGGAGCATCTATCAGTCGTCTAGTTGAACCCGATCAAATTCACATGATGAGTTCTGTGAGTCAAATATTGAATCTAGAATTAAAAATCAATATGTTATAGAACAGCCAGGCTTATTTATAATTAACGAATCCTCTACAATAGAGTGATATATTTATTGTTAAAGACATGACTGATGTTTTGCTTTCCGATATGACCTTAGCCTCTACCTGACAAAAGAAAGTTTGCTACATGTGCTCAAAATGGTGTTTGCTTTAAATATCAACAACAAAAAGGAGAGACAACAAATTTTAAGCGGGTCCCGGGTTCTGTCTGTCAGATGGCGTATGTGACTGAGATCAAGCTGAGTGGAAGCCGGGGGCCCTGGAGCGGATCTGCTCCCTCCTCCTTCCCCGAAGTGGACCTGGAAGTCATTGAGGAGTACCTGCAGGAGCACTCGCAGGAGGTCCAGCCTGCTCACACACCCATGATGGCCGTGGAGCAACAAATGCAAATACACACCCATCGAGATTCCACGAGCATGGGTGGGTGGAAGTCCTTGTGGAGTGTTGCTGTGGGACTTTAGACCTTTATCCTGACTGGACCTTCTGATTGGTTGTTCCTACAGAGAACCGATGGTCAGATCAGCATGCATACGAGTGGCACTATGTCTCTCACACTCCTAACAAGGACGAGTTGGTTCTGAATCCAGCCTGGACAAGTCCCCACGACAACCAGTGGGTGAGTACAAGGCTTCGATGTGCAATTACACGTTTTTCAGTTGATAAACGCTAAAGTGTATGACTGTTTGAGAAAAACTCAGTCACTTTAAGGTGGTATTTTGATGTTTGTTTGTTTTTTCACCAGGAACACATTGCATACTATACGACTCCTGTATATATCGACTCAGATTCTCAGTCTAGCAGTTCCCAGTATCAGGATTACCAGGATTCTCCATCACCCTCTTCCGACAGGGAAGACAGGAAGCACAGGAATGTGCCTCTTTCACCTCTATCAGGTAACACACACACACACACACACACACACACACACACACACACACGTACACACACACACAAGAATAAATAAAAAAAAGCTTCCAGTAGTCTCAATTTAACAACTTCTTCTTTTCATTTATTCACATTAAAACAAAAATTTGTCACCTCTAATGGGGTTTTGTGTTCCCATCCTTTTTGGCAGGAAAGAGGAAGGAGCGCTTGTTCCAGTTCCTTTTTGAGATGCTTCAGACGCCGTCAATGAGGAGTTGCATCTGGTGGGTCCAGTCCTCCTCTGGAACTTTTCAGTTCTCTTCTCAAAACAAGGAAAGCCTGGCACAATTGTGGGGTCGTCGAAAGGGCAACCGTAAGACCATGACCTATCAGAAGATGGCCCGTGCACTGAGAAACTACTCTCGCACTGGAGAGATCCACAAGGTGAAGAGGAAACTCACCTATCGCTTTGACGAGAAGACACTGAGAGGCTTACAGGGAGACTCGAACACACTCTAGGCATTGTGAAGGAGATTGGACATTGGCGCACACTTTAATATTTCATTGGACTGCTTTTAGCTTTGATTACGGCACCCATTCGCTGTGGCGTTGTTTCCATAAGCTTCTGCAACATCACCAGATTTATATACATCCAGTGTTGCATTAATGCTTCATCAAGATCTTGCACTGATGATGGTAGAGTCTGACTGCTGCACAAAGCCTTCTCCAGCACATCACTATTTGATCCCAATGAATCCTGGCATTGTCATCTTGGAATATGCCCGTGCCATCAGGGAAGATGGAATAACCTGATCGTTCAGTATATTTAAGTAGTCAGCTGACCTCATTCTTGGAGCATATCCTGTTGCTGAACCTAGACCTGACCAACTGCAGCAACCCCAGATCATAGCACTGCTCCCACAGGCTTGTTCAGTAGTCACCAGGCATGATGGGTGCATCACTTCATCTGCCTCTCTTCTTACCCTGATGCACCCATCATTCTGGAACAGGGTCTGTCTGGACTCATCAGACCAGTTTTTAATAATGCGTTGGACAGTTTTTAACCCAATTTTAGTCATTTTTGAATTATCCAATCTGCAATATCCACGCTTACCCTTCTCTAACAGACTAACATCTTTTGCACGACCACCAGATGTCTTTCCACATGGTTGTTTAAGAAATGAAAAGCAACTTATCGCACCAGTTGAGGTTAGATAACTAATAGAAGGCTCCTACCTATTTATTAAGTGAAATCCAGGTGGTGAATTATTATTTTTTGGCCAGGCAGCGAAGAACGAACACTAGAAGCACTCGCTTGTTGTACTTTCTGACAATTCAAACACTCCAAGGCAATTTTAATGACAAATAAATACTAAGTATTTGAAGATCCAGGGTATGGAATGCTGTCAGCCAGAGCTTTTTGTGGAACCTCAATGGACTGAAGGAATAAATGATAAAAATTATGAAAGTAAATTTCAGAAGCAGGTTTTGTGTAAGGATAGATGGCATTCACCAAGTAAATCTGAAAGATTATCATCTAATATCTACTTTATAAGTAGAACATGCTTAAAACTGAAGTCCTTCTCAGTGTAAATGTATTTTGCTATTTTTTGTATGATTCTGGGTTGCAGCTATTCAACAGTAGGAATAGATTATAATTTCTGGGGGTTTCTAACAAAACTAGGTTATAAAATATGTTTGTGTGGCAATATCTTTTTTTAATAAATACACCCCCAAAACACCCTGCCTGTTCCATATCTGTCTACACGAACAAAGGTGCATTGTATTCTGCACACCATTCACATCAACAGAAATGTGCTTGAAGCAAGTACTCTCTCACGCACTCACACAACCCTAGCCAAAAGTGTATGCAAACTAAGCGTGCACTAAAAAAAACTGCCACAAGCAGACCTGTTGATCATTAACATCCAGAAAGTCCCCCTCATAAACAGAAATGTCAAGCACACACACACACACACACGCTGAATAAAATATTTATTCATAAAATTACCAACCAGTATGAACTCCATGTTTACAGTATAAAAATAACAGTAGGTATAACTTTAAAACACTATGACTCACACAAGTGATAATAATTCCTACTTATTGACTTTCATTGCTGATTTTATTCATTCAACATAAAAACAAAGTAATGATACATTTAATAAAACAGCTTAGCCATCAGCCACAGCTGGTTCTACAATTGCACCTGGAGTGGACGCTGGCGTGTTTTTGCAGCCGCTGCTCACCGGTGATTTTAACGTGATTTTATCATGTTTTACATTTTTATGGAGCACTAGATTATAGTTTTCCTAAGTGGGTGCTATATTTTTTCTGCCTCCCTTGGATCCTGTTTGGTTGTCATTTTGTTGTTTGGGTGTACAAGCGGACTTAACCTACCTCTCACTCCTCCCGGCTGTTGACCCGCTGCTATCGGCTAGCTTCCCACCGCTGTTCTTCATGTGGGCCTGCAAGTTATTTATCTGGTTGACCCTCCTCTGGTCTGCCCTGTCCCTTCTCCTCCAACCTGGGGCAGCTCTGCTCCAGTACACGGCGGCTGATCTCCTCCTGCTACACGGGCATCTCTCTGTGCCTCCGCCGGTAGCATTACAGCTCCACCCGGAGATCGTCCTTCCTCCCCGCCGGAGATACATCCATCGTGGGTCTCGCCGTAACTTCAATCTCTCACACCATCCTCCTCCATAGATTGTCTTCCCTTGGCATTTCTCATACCCCGCTTGATTGGTTCCGTTCATATCTCTCTGGCCGTACTCAGTTTATTCAACTCAAATCCTTCACTTCCCGTCCCTTCCCTGTCACTACTGGCGTCCCCCAAGGCTCTGTTCTCGGTCCACTCCTTTTCATCACTTACCTTCTTCCCCTGGGAAATATTTTCCGTAAATTTGACATCCATTTTCATTGTTATGCGGATGACACCCAGCTCTATGTATCCTCCAAACCCTCCTCTTCACTTCCTCCTTCCTCCCTCACCAATTGTTTATCTGAAATCAAAGACTGGTTCACATCAAACTTTCTCAAACTCAACAGTGATAAAACAGAAATGTTACTTGTCGGCACTAAATCTTTACTATCCAAAGTCCACTGCTTTACACCTCCTGTCGACAACTCCTTGGTTTTCCCCTCCCCTCAGGTCAAGAGTCTGGGTGTCATCCTCGACTCCTCACTATCCTTCCAGTCCCACATAAACAATATTACCCGGTCTGCCCACTTCCATCTACGTAACATTAACCGCCTATGCCCCTCCCTCACTACTCACTCAGTCACCATCCTTGTCCACAGCCTCATCACTTCCCGTATTGACTACTGCAACGCTCTAAATCCCTCCATAAACTCCAACTTCTCCAGAACTCGGCAGCCCACATCATTTCCAGAACTCCCTCCTTCCACCACATCACCCCGTCCTTCAGCAGCTCCACTGGCTCCCAGTCACTTCCAGAATCCAATTCAAAATTCTGCTATACACATTCAAAGCCATCCATAACCTAGCTCCACCGTACCTCTCAGACCTCCTTTATCCTTCAACCTCCACCCGTTCCCTCAGGTCCTCCTCCATCCACCTCTCTGTCCCACCTTTCCGTCTGGTCACTATGGGGAGCAGGGCCTTCAGTCGCTCTGCTCCCCAGCTCTGGAACTCACTCCCTCCTGACCTCCATAACATTGATTCCCTCACTCTCTTTAAAACCAGACTCAAAACCCACCTGTTCCGTCTAGCATTCCAATAGCTCATCTCTTTGCTCCAATCTGTCTGTTTGTTTTATGCTGTTTTATATTTTATTGTTGTGTATTTTATCTCTGTAAAGTGTCCTTGAGTGTTCAGAAAGGCGCTGTTGAAATAAAATGTATTATTATTATTATTATTATTATTATTATTATTATACATTTAATAAAACATATTTTCTGTGGGACTGTTAGTAACAGTTAACTCCTTCAATATCAAACCCCTTTGACCTCAAAGTGTGCAAATGAAGTATTAGTATTAGTACTATCATAAAAAAACCTTGGTATATTCAATCCTCTACATGTCTACTGCCGTCTGGTGGAGGATCCACAGGAGACAAGGGCCAATTTTATTTTTTCATGCCTGTTATTTTGTTGTATGATTGCAAAATAAAATAAAACTGATTATTATATAGTTGTTATATGAACATTAGCTAATCAATAGTTTGTTTACAAAGTAGATTATTATCAGTATTATTTCAAATTCCAGATTTAAATACTTAATATCTTACCTGTTGCTAATAACTCTTTGGATGACCTCAGTTTGCAGATGTAGCGTTAAGGATTGACTGCATATATAAAAAATGACCAATACGATGTAATATTCCATATAAATATGAAAAATCAATCTGATTGGTCTTTGAATGTTTAATCAGAAGACTTTAGTTTATTTTACTTATTCAGGGAACATGCAGACTTCACATTAATTCAGAGTCAAGATTATAGTTATTAAAATTATTTTAATTCTATTTTCTTAAACTTAATGATTGTACATGACAAAGTGTAAATGAAATCATGGTTATCCAGATATTAGATGATTCATGAAGTGATGAAATTGAAGCTAGATATTTTAGCAGAATCTTGTTGGTATCTGAGATTGAGCTTGTGAAGTCTTGGTTGTAAAATCAATTTGGCTGTATGGTTTGATAAGCTACACTTCATTTATAAAACCATCCAATGCAATTTGTGTTGGTCTATGCACCCTTGTGTGAAGACCCCCAAGCGATCCAGGGGGTCGAGATGGACACTGCCAATGGCGTGGACCTCTGGCACCGGAACTCGTAGACAGCTGTAACGTCCAAAAGGGTCAGTTTTCACCTATATATTGGTCAAAATAATAATCTTTCATCTACAGCATAAATCCACTTTCTATTTGGCCTTCCAGAACCAGAAGGTTCTGTTTAGTGCGTGTTGACATTCCATGAAGACAAAACATTCAGACAAACATTCTCTCCCAAGGTCTTACACTCTACATGAATGCCAGATGTCAACATTCTTCACTCTGAATAAGTGAAGACTCCATGACTTTTACAACTCATAGACTTACAATAATCATATGTGATAAGATGTTTAAATCAAATGTTTAAATAATCTGTGCTTAAATCACTGAATTTCAAATGAATATTGTTCTTACAATGATCCATTTATATCACAAATCACTATGTGTTTGATTTAACAAGTTAATCAGTGTTTACACTCATATGCATTACAATAAGATACATATTAAGGTTAAGAATTTTGTATCTGAAGGAAGGCGTGGCTTTCTGAGGGATGTTGATAAATACTCAGAAATGTGTCAAATTCTGATTTGCCAAATTTGGCCAGAAATCATAACAAAGTAGTTTAATAAAACAGGATTTACTTCCCGATTAATTCAGTTTCCAGCTGACCCCTGATTCGGCCAAATCGGGAAAGAAGCCTCTTTTGAAACAATCTCCTTTGACCTTAAGTCAAAACCTTTCTGCGACACTGCAAGTGACACAACAGACACAACAGCTCTTTTCGGAGCTACTTCACACCTAATCTGCAGACCCCGGGTTGCATCTCATGGCTGGGGAAGCTGAACTCAGAGGAAGCTCTGAGTATTGTGGTTTCAACATCCGGTGACCTCACCGCTCTGACAGCAAACCTCCAGGCCGTGGGAGCAACTCATACCAGGGTATCGTAAGCCTGCATACTAGTGTCTGATGAGGTTTATAAATAAACCACTCTAGTTTATAACAAACAACAAATTATTTTACACCCAGATTTCATAATTTCTCTCAGATACAAAGAATGGTTGCTACAACATCTAGCTTCCATCACAACACCTCACATCCACCACATCACATCTCCTTATTCATATCTTGTCATGTATCATTAGTTTAGGAAAAATAATTAAATTCATTTTATAAACTATATACTGACTCTGAAATAATACGAAGTGTGTTTATGGTCCCTGAATAAGCAAAGAACCCTAAAATCTTCTGATTAAACATTCAAAGATCAATCAGATTGATATTTCATATTTGTATGGAATATCACATTTTATTGGTCATTATTAATATGTATTAAATGCTACACAGCTCAGAGTATGACCCTTCTAGTCTGGGTTATCTTCAGGAAGCTGGAGTGTCTATGTTGCTTCTAAGGCTGTTTGGTGGCATTGGCATTGGAATCTGATGCTCTGACACAGAGCTTCAGTTTCTGTTGCATTGGGAGTCCCAATGCGTCTGAAACAAATGCTTGGTCACTCAGCATCAGTTTTGACGCTTTGGGAGTGAGAATGTGTTGCAACAATGAGATAACAACTACTGTAGGGACAATTCAAACATGGATCTTGTCATAAATACCAAGTTTACGCTTTTTTTTTGTTTGTTTTTTTCCAACACATTTTTAGTGGTCTCTAGAATGAATGTTTTATGAGTCAATCTCTGTGAGGGAAAAGCTTTGGTGTTCCTGTTTCAGGAAGTAAAAAATTGCCAAAGACAGGAGAACAGAAGATGGCAGGATCTGGAGTCTTATTTCCTGATTTTCAGACGTCTGTGTCCTCTCATTGGCTAACAGAAATGCAGCTCTACCACTGACTCTGTTTGTTTTGCAACATTGATGTTTTATTTCCACAAATAACACAAGCCTGAAGGAGTTCTGCCATGCTTTGGAGTTGCTAATGCTAACTATTAACTTCTACTAGCCAAGACGCACTCTGCTCTATTCTGGATGGTAAATCAGCCCTGCTGGAAAAACCAGCATAGACCAGCATAGCTGGTAACCAGCATAGACTAGCAAGTAAGCCATGCTGGTCTTTGCTGGTTTTTCCAGCAGGGAGCACAGCCTTCCCGGTTGTGAGCAAAGATGGGTGAGTCCATAAATGCAAATTTTCAGTGTGACATAGATCTGTCTGGCTTTCCTAATCTAACCCCACCTGTTTTCTAGAGGAAGAGGACTATTTTCACATTCAGCATGCATGTGAAACTCAGTGTGACTGATAACGTCTCAAAAATAACAAGTAAAAACAGTTTGTCTGATCTCCAACATCCCACCTATTAAGTGAAAAATATTTGTCTAAATCACTCGTGGGACATACTTGTCAGAGTTTGAGGAGGATCTGAACGTACTGATGAAATACAGATGGCGTCTCCATGGACTCAGTGTGTTGCAGCACTTCCAGGCGGATGCATGTTTGCATATAAAAGCATCTGGTCACTGCTTTTCTAAGTCACTTGAAGCCACTTCCTATTTAAACAGCAAGCCAGGATATGCTTTTGTTTGGGATTTAACACACTTCTACACCAGCTTTAAGGAAATTGGTTGCCAATCTGTGATTTTCTTATAGCTAGTGATGGCTGATTTGATTTGGGTGATTTACACAGGCTTTGAAGTGCTAATTGCTGTTGCGTGTTGCCTTGGCAATGTGTTGGTGGTTTGTGCGGTGTGTGTTGGAATTCGGGATTCCCTTCGGGAGCCAACTTTCTGCTTCCTGGTGTCCTTGGCGGTGGCGGACCTTCTAGTGGGTGTGGCTGCTGTGCCCCTTGCTGTGTTGCTGGACGGATGGGTGAGCCTCAGCCCAAAGCTCTGTTTGCTTCTCAGCTGTGTGGTTCTTGTGCTGACCCAGGCCTCTGTGCTGTCGCTGCTGGCCATTGCCATGGACCGATACCTGAAGCTACACAAAGCTCTGAGGTCAGACTTTTAAAAAGGCAGAACAAAAATATGATTTGTTGGAATAACATTGTCTTTGTGCTTTCAGATACAAAGCTATCGTGACACAGAGGCGCACATGGTTGTCTGTGTCTGTGTGCTGGATGCTTTCCTGTCTTCTTGGATTCACACCTCTTCTTGGATGGCACAATCATCCCTCAACAGACTCCACCAACACATCTTCCTTCATCTCTTCACAGTGCACTTTCCTTTCTGTTATCTCCCTTCCCTTCATGGTCTACTTCAACTTTCTTGCCTGTGTCATGGCTCCTCTGTTGATCATGACCTTTCTGTACATTACGATCTTCTGGAGCCTGCAGAAACGCTTGAAGGACAGCTGTCCCCAAGTGAAGCAGTCTCTGCTAAGAGAGAGGAGGTTAGCCTGGTCCCTGTCTCTGGTTCTCATTTTGTTTGCAAGCTGCTGGATTCCTCTGCACCTGATGAACTGTCTTCTATTGATCCAAGGTCCTCAAGCAGTGACACAGGGAACACTCTATGCAGGCAGGTTACAGTTCCCACCGACACATTTAGCCAAGCATTATTTACAGACAGATGTGACAGTAACAAACTACTTTTCCCCCCAGGGATCCTCCTGTCTCATGCCAACTCGGCAGTCAACCCTGTGGTCTACGCGTATCGCATCCCAAGGATCAAACTGGCTTACGGTCAAATATGGAGTCGTCTTTTCGTGAAGCTCGGCTTTTGTTGTGGGAACAAGCAAGTTCAGCAACCAATAACAAATAATCAGATCATACACAAATGAGACTGAGATAAAGGATTAAAGGTGTGTGAAGGTTTTTTTTTCATTATTGGCTAGAAGAAAGTCTACGACTGTGTCCATCACTGACTCTCTAAAAGCAGCTGTTCATTATTCAAATAAGGCAAGTGTACAGTTTTCAAGTGTTACCACCCATGTTATTTATGCATAATTTCCTTTAGTCAGAGCAATATCTTAAGGCTCCACTAGATGGTGATGTATGTTAACAAACTTAACAGATGCACTTGTCTGAATCAAAACTTCACTGCATTTGAAACAAATACCGTAATGCCATTCAGAGTTTAGTTTTGGACACGTGATTTGAGAAAAGTATCATTTTTATTGAGATATACGCAGCACATAAACAAACGTATGCAAGTAAAAACAAGTCTATACAGGAGAACGTTGGATGTTCTTGCTCCATTCTATGTTTCTTCCAATCCAAGATATCCGTAAGAGTCCAGTGAACTCCTCAGGGAAGGCAATAGACTGTATAGTTATCACCTGAGCAGGGATGCAGTCCCACCCACCAAACTATACAACCTACTACCTCACCCTGACAGAGCCCCATTCAAAGGCACCACAGCTACGCCTATCACAGAACATTAAATCTGATTAAGATGTTACAGCAAAAACAATCAGAAAATTGTCATGTGAGAAATTACAACAAGAGTTTCATTTAAGCAAGCAGCTGGAGACAACGGGACGCCTGCTGGCTCAGCTGTCTCCTTGGGAAAGACAGTAGATTGTATAGTTAGCTGACAAAGAGTTTGGAAAACCCCACAACTATTCAATCTACTACCTCAGCCCCAAGGATAGCATCCATCCTGCTTCGGATAGCAAAGATCCACTGAGGCAACTTTCCTACAGAACAAAAAGAAATAAAGAAACAAAAGGAGAGGGTTATCTTAAAGCAAGGATACACAGAGAAGGTCTGACTTTCAATTGATAAAAGATGTATTTGTTCAAATCCAGTCTCTAACATTTGGCTTTTCAAATATTTTTCTTCTGGAAAATGTCTAACTGCTTGTATGTAAGGGCTTGCATACCCACAATTAGGACAATATATATATATATATATATATATATATATATATATATATATATATATATATATATATATATATATGCATGCATGCATATGCATTCATATATGTATGAAGAAAGAAAATTAAAGGCAACTCGACAAAGGTGTGTAAAAGCAAAACCACTCTGGCTTCCTGAGACTGCGGCATGTGATCGAACGGAGGAACAAAAAAACAAAACAAGCCGCTCGACTTTGTGCCAGGAATCCTCCATTTTTGCCAAAAAAACACAGCTCACTGCAGTGGGCCATCCCTGTAGTTGGCTGCTGCCTCCCAGACCAAGGTACACACACACACTCGCAGATGCCAGCGAAAACGACTTCCACCAGCTGCCTCTGGTGGAATACAAAGCTGGGATTCTGCCCCCCAAAACACAACAGGGAAACACAAAATGGCATCCTGAACATCAGCCATTTTAGGTCTGATTTACAAACATTTCAAAATTCACCTTTCGGGACTTTTTTTTTCTTTAAGCCTGCTGTCTCACGACGAAGGAAGAACAGCTGTAATATCAAAAGAGCTGATCTCGTGCCAAGCATTGAGACGAAGCCAACGGACCCAGACGACGCACTCAGTCACAGAAAACCAAAACGGGGGGGTACTATGTCATATCAGCTGGACAGTTAACAAAGAGATGCCTGATCACATGCAGCCTGGTTTAGCTCCTAAAGTGTAACTAGACAAGAGGAGGGAGGTTAAAATGTGTCACAGCAGCATGTGAGGGGTTAACGAGTGCCAGGCTAAATGCCAGGCCTGGGCTTTGAAGGCTAAGGGAATGGGTTAGAAGGTGCATAAATTAGCATACAGCCACAACCCCCTGAGGGTTGGTCCAGACTAGCTTGTAGTTAGTATGCAGTCGACCCCACTAGCCTGATTACAGAAGACCAGACAGAGGATGGGGGGGTGCTGGCATGATGCCCACCTCCGCCACCAAGCTAGTGACAGAACGAAGAGCCAAGCTCCCCTGACTGGAGCTGCTCTGAGGTACGAGACAAACAAACTAATGATCTGACACAGCATGGTTAAAAAAGGGTCAGTTTACTGATGACTCACCTCATTAGTAGGGCAGACCACTTTCTTTATCTACTGCTTCTAAGTAAATGCTCCTTAAGCTCAAACGGCAGCAATACGCTCCTGATGAGTGAGTCTTATCCGTCCATCTGACTGTCCATGCAACTGTTGCTGCAGAATTATGACTAAATGTCAGTATACTCACATCAGCAGTAAACCGAGAAACATGAACTTTGTCCCCTCTTGTCCTCTGATAATGCGCTTCTGCTGTGACAGAGCAGGATGTGTTTTTATGGAGGTAATTTCCTGCTTTAGTAAAATCTTCTGTGATCAGGACAGTAAAGTTTTCAACCCTTCATAATCTCCTTTGCAGAAAGTTGTCAAATCCCGTTTTTTCTAAGAAAGAATTAAAACATAAATGAATGTGTCTTTGTAGTGAATAAAGTTAAAACACTAAATACTTTTTTCACAATCTCATAAATTTAGACCAAAATTCATAAAAGTTGAACAAACACTGATAGAAATCTCCCGTTTGGTACAAACGTGTTAAAATAAAGAAAAGACATCTTAAACAAACAAACTAAAGGAAAGCCGGAAATATCACAGACACAGGAGGCCTTAGCTTCCTTGTCAGTCCTGGATGCGCAGTATGTTAGATTCATTCCTCACATTATGTATAAATTAATTAGCAAACCCCTAAACACACACACACACACACACACACACACACACACACACACACACACACACACACAGATCATTCAGCTGCCAAGTAAACTCAAATCTGGAGCAGATTATTTGCAGGAAGCAGAAGCAGGGAAATACCTATTGGCTTTCTTGGTCTCGTCGTCCTTGCGACAGGATGAATGCTTGGCACAGATGCCGTGGGGGTGGGGGGGTGGGGGGGGCACGAGACGATTGGTACAGGTTCTTGTGTGTGTGTGTGTGTGTGTGTGTGTGTGTGTGTGTGTGTGTGTGTGTGTGTGTGTGTGTGTGTGTGTGTGTGTGTGTGTGTGTGTGTGTGTGTGTGTGTGTGTGTGTTCTCACTCTCTGTCTCTCCTTGTCTCTGAGCTTTGTGCCAAGAATGGGCAGTGTCTCTGTGCCAGGCAGAATTTCAACAAGGGAGTAAGGAGGTGGTGGGGGAAGAAGAGGAGGTGCAGTGGGGGAGCTGGCGTTGGCAGAGGACGTATGCCGCACAATAGAAGGCAGGATGAAGAAATCTCTCAGATGACAAAAAGATAATAAAAGATGCAAACGGATGTCTGGTCTTAGCCAGACTCGGTGTTTAGATCCTCATCTAAACAAGCTCTTTTTTAAATCATCGCACCCTTCAAAAAACGCTTCATTCCTACGTTTCATTAGTGAAGAGCGCTGAGCCTCCTACATCCCACTTGGCATGGTGCCCGCTCCGATGTTCTTAACATCCTGATTAACCAGGAGAAACGCTCACGTGGCTCACTCTCATATGTGTGCGTGTGCTCAGAGATGTACCACCATATGCATTTGCATTCAAACAAACAAACAAACAAACAAACAGGCAGCACTTCAGTTGTGAGCTGCTACTGATTGATAATTTACTCAGAATACTTTCATATATTTGCACTCAACTGAACCTCCTGAGATGACTGTCCAGACAAAAAAAAATTAGAATTAAGCATGGATTTTCTTCATAGGAATGACTAGTTTATAGTTAAATGTAAGGGTGTTTGAGGTAGCTATTTAAATAACTTCAGTTTGGAGGAAAAAGATAGGTTCTGACAGAAAAAATAAGTTAATGACAAAATGGCTCCAGTTAAAAAGTGTCTGAAACAAATTTTAATGTCACAGCCGTGTGCACACCGGTTAATAAACGTTGTCTTACCAAAAAGTTTGCATTTCTTTGTTAATCTAGCAGAATTATAAGCTCTAGCCATTTTTACAAAGAGGTAACCCCACCCAGACAAACACTTGCCATCTGTCAGGTCTAAACTAGTATTTATTGTCTTCGTTTTTAAATCTTCAGTTACAATAAGTGATATATGAATCGTTCCCAGCCTTTTCAGAGAAACACTCTTTAAACAAATGACCCCCTTAACACATTTAGTTTAATATTGATGTATGCAAGCAGTGGGAATTCTGAATTGTAAATTTCATTAAGTTCTATATATTCAGCCTAGTTAGAAAGTGGTTGAAATGTGTATAAGTTTTAATCTGAAGTAAAGTCAAATAATGGAAATACCCAGAAAGCTGAGACAGGAAGACGGCAGAAAGCATCATTAATCACTCATTTTCCATCTCTGTTTATTTATGTTTTTAAATATCTGCTGATAAGATTTGTTGTTACCATGGATTTAAATGTTTCTGATTGCTTAAACACCCCATCTGACGTGTTATTACACGCCCACATCTTCTCTAGTGTTTGCTAATTCTACAAACATGCATGCACACGCAGCACAAACACACAACGCAGATGCAAGCATACCCCTCTTAAAAAAGTGCATGTGTGTATGTTTGTGTTACCGAGGCTATGCGTGCAAAAGTGCAAAGTGGTGTATGTCAGAATGAAAACAGCTGCAGCTTCCTGCATGAGAAGAGAAACTTCCTGTTGCCTTGCTGCACACTGCAGACGGTCAGCCAAGATATCAGCCAATCAGCAGCACTGAGGCTGAATACAGGAAGTTAGCCTGACTGCCTCTAGGAGAAAAGCTCAGGAACATTATGAGGCAACACGATAAGTTCATCTGAGGATAAGAGAGGGGCGGGGAATGGGCTTTCCCACTCCTACCTCTATGTCTGCCTCTCTACAGTAACGCTTGTTCTCCATTTCTCTCATGCTTCTTTCTTCAGATATACCCCTCTTTATCAATCAAAATCTTGTATTCAATCTTTACTCTCGTATTATGAAGCAAGAAAAAGGAAAGTTGTTGGTACTTTTAAGCATTAATTTGGCTTTTAGGTTGAAGCAGAGCAATTTCAGACACGGGCTGGTGAAGAAAAAACTGGCATGGCCACGAATTGTGAGGGGTATGTTGAAAGGGTCTGCTCGTGTTTACACGTGGCACGTAGGCGCCATTTTAACACCAACCTCTGTTTATACTAAGATACAGTAAATTTTACAGTTGGCTTCTCAGTGCACATGCAAAAAACTTTACAAATGTTCTAAAAAGAGGCGCAACAGAAGAATCAATTGTTGGTTTATTGCAGTTTTAGTTTCATCAAACTCAGTAGAAACATCGGTATTTGATTTTGTTTTGAGGTGTTATTTTGAATGCAGTAAAATAATCTACATGCATATAAATGTGCATCATGCTTATTTTACAGGAATTACTTTTCTTTGCTTCAACAGAACATCAGAGAAAATATTTGGACACAAAACTGAATAATATAGCTGGATCAATCTGGACTTTTCCTGACACCATCAACTGCCTGGTGGGTTTCAGGTCTGCTCCAAATGTCATATATTTGTATACATCATAACCTGTGACTCAGTGTTCCTGGACAAACACTACCTGTAGCAGACTGCCACACCCCTTGAGAGCAGAGAGATAAAACTTAACACATGTTTGCACAAACACGTGTCTCTGAGACAACTGCCTCTTACCCGGGTTTAACAGTGACAGAAAGTGGAATCAGTCTGAGAAGATAATAAATACTGGAGTAAATGTTGCTTGTGTATCACGGCGGTGCAGAGAAAAACTGTGACAAGCATAAACTTTTACCCCGTTGAAGCAGATCTTGGACACACTTACGCCAAGTTGAGCACAAAACCAGTTGTCTTGCTCAGTGTGACCCTCTGGTGTCAGACAGAAACCACAAAGGCCCGCTTTTCCTCCCGCCCATCTCAAAAGAGACACCTGTTTGGTTCTAAAGCCACAGAGACTGTGTGCAGCACCCACTGGAGTCTGCTGTCCCAGAGCAAAGAGGGAAGAGGAGGAGGAGGAGGAAGAGGATGGTCAGCAGGGAGTTAAAGAGTCACTTTCGGCTCAAGAAAAGTTTCTCTGGTCACGTCCACTGAGCCAAAATGGCGGCAAGTTCGGCGTGGTGTGGCAACTAGCGACAGCAAACGCGTTTACATGAGTAAGACCACGGCGAAGGACAGAGATGAAGGTTATAGGGACTGCAGAAGACAGATTAAAGAGCAGTAAATAAGACAGTGAGAGGTGTCGCAGGATAAAAGAGAAAAATACCTGAAGCCTGCGTGTGTGCGGCGGGCTGGGCTTGGAGGACTGGTGGAGAAGAGGGCCGTGATGGCGGGAAGAAGGGAAACGAGAAGAGTAGAGCACACCCTCTGAGAGCAACACCCCTTTCTCACAATCCCCTCCTACTGGCGTGAGTGCGTCTGTCCGTACGGAGTGACAGAGGGACGTCTGCTCACACAAATCTGTAACACACACAAAACCACATTATCAAGCACAGTGTGCACAGCAAAGCAGGAAGCCATCCGAATCAGAACCTCAGCAGATCCCACAACTCTTACACTTACGTGTGACCAAAAAGTCTGACTCGCCAACACAAAGACAGAGGATAGGTCAAAACACAAACACACACGTGATCAACTCGCCAGCCTTCTGGATCACCCTCAGCTCTGCCCTGTGATGCGTTAGCCTCACTCTGCCTGCCCACTTTGGCACCGCTGCCAAGAGAGAAGGAGAGAAAAGGGAGGGTAGAACAGGGGGTGCAGAGGCATAGAAGGAGGAAGGGAGGGACATGCTGTAGTGAGAGGAGGAACAGAGAGAGGAGGAGTTAAGACAGACAGTGTGCCACAGAAACAGAAGAAAAGAGAGAGGGGAAGCGTGAACTGTCATGAGCAGACATGGTGACACAAAGCAGTGAGCCAGCAGCAGCAGCCAGGGGGACTGCCGGCATGTTAATCATCCGGCATCACAAATAAACACACACACACACCATACACACCTCGCCGTCTACTCCACCTATAGTACACAGCAGCAACAGACAGATGGCAAGATAGACAAGCAGGTTCGGACACTTCTGCCTTGTTGTTTTATCTCACCACATTTTATCAAACAGAATGAAAAAAGGCCCAAAATGCTCAAAACCAAAACTCTAAACTGTTGAATGTTTCTTTTTTTTCCAAGTTGTCTTTAAGTGGAGTCCCGCCGCAGTCATTGTCTTTTCTGATGTCTTTTTTCTGCCTAATTTTCTTCGCTTCTCCCTCCATTGGGTATAATATCAGCCCTATGGAGTGGGAGGAGTTTAGAAAGGTGGGGAGCGAGGGGGTCATCGGAATGAATAAATAGGCAACGAGGATGGATGCGTTGAGGAATGCAACTTTTCTTTCTGCAAACTTACACCATAATGAACACCAAAGCCAATCATGAATCAGCAAGTTGCTGCCTGATCTCTATGTAGAGAAAAGATGATTCTGTTCGATCTCCTGAGCCAGTCGCTGCTGGTATCCCAAACAAGCCAAGCAATCAGAGCTTGTTACTGAGACTGTGTTACTTTAACAATGTGCTCCAAAAACAAGTGTAACTTTAAAAAGATCCCTTTTAAAACAAAAATCCCACTCACCCTCAAATATTTGGCAAGAAAAGACAAAGTAAGAGAGTTAAAAAGTATCTTCCTGGTTGCACCTGCAGAAATAATCGTCACCAAGTTCTGAAACTCCAGATAAGACACTCCCAAAGACAGGCAAATCTCTCCACAATAGTCTGAGTTGTCTGCACAAAGTTCAATTTTTTGCACCAAAGATAGGACAGTGGACACACACACATAGTCATACTGTACATACACACAAACACATGGGATGAGAACAATCTGGTTCTTCCTTTGAGGCTCGGATTCAGCCAGCAGGTTGGACAACCTCTCAACCTGACGTCACGTCTCCTTTTGTTGTTTATGAATTTATTTCTCTCCTCAGCTGAACTCTCTGAACCCAAAGTCCTACCCCACCCCTTAGGCCCCCCTCCGTTCCCTCCCATATCTGCCCGCCCGCCCCCCATCCTGTCCTCGAGCCCTACATTTACCCCCTGCCAATGGAGGCGGGCAAATACAGTATAACTTTAACAAGGAGTACAGAGAAGAAAAGAGGCCAAAGCAGACACAGAGACGGGAGAGGTGAGAGAGAGAGAAAAAAGAATTCAGATGTCTCTCACTCATGTCCCCCCTCCATTTCTTCTTCTTTGATTGCTCACCGTGTCTCTTCCTGCTTGGCTTGTAAAAGTTTCAGCTGCTCGGTGGGTCGGCCTCTTTTGGCAGCGGTCCAGCTCTCGACTCTCCTGTCCCCCTCGCCGGCAAGAGAAGGAAGAGAGGACAAATATAGTCACAGCTAGACTGTACAATAAAGTCAAAGAGGTAGATGCACTCTGAATGCACGAATATCACTTTACCTCAAACCTATGTCCACTAGGCATTAGGATCGGTTCAGCAGGAAACACTGTGCAGAACATGATACAGTAAAGTACAGTTTCAGAAAGCTGTCTGACACTGTGATGTTTGTCTTCAACTGGCCCTGATAGCTTCATGTGATAACTGTGTGTGTGTGTGTGTGTGTGTGTGTGTGTGTGTGTGTGTGTGTGTGTGTGTGTGTGTGTGTGTGTGTGTGTGTGTGTGTGTGTGTGTGTGTGTGTGTGTGTGTGTGTGTGTGTGTGTGTGTGTGTGTGTGTGTGTGTGTGTGTGTTTGCGTCCGTGTGCGTGTTAGTGCTCACACCCAGTTCACACAGGAACTGGCTGACTGTCCATTTTTCCTGGTATCAATAAGGAAAGCAGCTCAGTTGCTTGGAAATAGGGTCATGCGCACATGAGCACACAAAAGCCTCTATAGTATCTACAATTTGTATTAATTTGAATCAGAGATGATTTCTAGATGGGCTTTGTTTCAAACTCCTAGAACAGACACAAAAAAACTCATACACCAACAGGGTACTGATTTACTCAGCTTTATTTAAATCAAAAGTAGGTCATGGTGTATGCAAGTATTGTTGGTAAAAATGTCTGCTTCTTTTTCTTAGTAATTTCTTAGTAATTTCTTAGTAATTTCAAATGACTGAATCTGCGACTCAGCTCTGGGCTAGAGGGCTCACAACCAAAACAGCACTCTAATATTATTTTATGGACAGTGGCTATTATTAATAAAACTAGATTTCTTGCACTGTTACCTGCGGCCAAATGGCAAAAAATACATTTCATCTTGTGTGTGTGTGTGTGTGTGTGTGTGTGTGTGTGTGTGTGTGTGTGTGTGTGTGTGTGTGTGTGTGTGTGTGTGTGTGTGTGTGTGTGTGTGTGTGTGTGTGTGTGTGTGTGTGTGTGTGTGTGTGTGTGTGTGTGTGTGTGTAAACAGCTCATGAGTCACAAGACCTAATCTAATGAAACTCTTACTAAGTCATCTCTGGATAAACATCTACAACTGATGGAGTCAATCACAAAATATAACAATCTTAAATCAAAACATTTTAAAGGGGACCAATTAACTTTCTGTAACTGTAACTTTCTGCTTTTTTGTGCTGTCATGTTCCGCTCTACTGCCTTTATGAAAATTCCAAACTTGAAAAACAAAACGCTTCTGTCAGCGTTTGATACATATACTATGCCTAAAATGAGCCAGTTCAAAAAGTTCCTTATTGTGATGTCACAATCAAACTAGCATAGAATCCTCCCTCACCTGTTGAGTACCCACCTAATAAAATTGTTGAGGATTGGACATTTTTGTTTACTGAGTGATGGAATGAGGATATGTGGAAGGATTGCATTTATCGGCTGGCCTAGAAATCCTTTAGGATTCCCCCAAAGGAGCTGGCCTAAGTGGCTGGGCAGAGGGAAGTTTGGGCTTCTGTGCTTATGCTGCTACTCGGGAGTGCCGACACCACAGATTGAAGAATGGATGAATGGAGACATAACACAGAACAGAGTTCCCAGCAACAATTGACAAAAGTAGTGTAGGTGTGTTTCCATTGTCTGAACGTCAGGGTAAATCCTGGGACGAGGAAATTGACCCCATTCAAAAATCAGATCTTTCCGGACTTTACACAGACATCAGGATATCACAACTGCTTTGGCAGTGACTGATATCACTGATCAGTGCCAAAAAGTGTCCACAGTAACGTGAATATCATTAAAGGTTTTATTCTGTCAAAGTACAGCAAAATTGGATCCATTTGTAGGACAAGAGCAGCTGTGTGATGTAAAGGTTGGCGTTCAATGACCGGAAGAAGCTTCAATTATTATAGCACTCTGTGAGACAACAAAACCCTTGAATTATGTTGTGGGGGAATTCTGCCAGATTTGTCAATGTTAACAGTTTAGTAATGTGATTTTAAAGCAGCCTGATCAGTGTCTATTTAATTGCTTCCATTCTGCTTCACAAGCAGCTCTTCTAATTTTACTAATGTCGGTTGTTTTGGATGATGTCTGCTGATGTCATTTCCTACTGAGTTACAACCAATCAGGATGGGTTAACCAAAACTTTTGCTCAGCGACTCCACCGGGCCATTTCGAGTAGGCTACCTTCCCCTGTTCCTAAAAAATGGCTCGTTTGTCGGCCTGATGAAGTGGAACCACGCACAAGCCGGGAAGTTCTAGTAAAATTACTCTGAAGTTCTGACATTGGAAACACACCCAGTGTGTGTGCAAACCACTTTGATGTAGACTGCTTTTGCCTCTTTTACGCTGAGGGGTATACTGTAGTTGGTTCAGGTCGGTAACGTAACTTGGGAATTACAAAATCAGTTGGCAGATGTACTTTAAAATATTGACTTTTGCATTTCTAACATAGTTAAGCACGAACTAGCTTAACTCATTTTAGTTTGTCCCTTACCAGTTTGGTGCAGAGATTTTCGTGCTTTTAAATTAGAATACTTTTAGCCATTCTTATCTCCAATCTGGTAAACAAATGGAAAGTACTTGTGGACAAGACTTGACATGAGATGCAAGATCATAGAATGGTTCAAGGATAGCGTTGCTCAAGTTGGCGACTGTAGTGATTTTCTTTTGGTAATCTTAATTTTTTTTCGATTGAAGATGTGTGCCCTGGTTTGGCTTTCATGCCGCTTGGAAGATTTGTGCTGTTACTTTTTTGTTTTATGGCCCCTTTTTATTATATGTAACTTTAGTGTTGAGATTTGTGTGCAAGAACGAGCAGCTAATTGACTCCCCAAAATTAAAAAGTAATATCCCAAATCTAATTTTGAATGTGAACTACAAACTTCAATACTTTTATTGAGATTTCCTGTGATAGACCAAGACAAAGTAGCACATAATTGCTAAGTGAAATTAAACTGATTCATGGTTTTTACAAAGCAAAAAAAATCATAATCTGAGGCATGTATTTGTATTCAGTCACCCTGCTTCAATACTTTGTAGAGCCACCTTTCACTGAAATCAAGGTTGCAACTATTTTGGGTTATGTATCTACCAGCTTTGCACAACAAGATACAAAACATTTTGCGCAGAATTCGCTGCAGAACAGCAATTTCTAAAACACAGATGCTCAGTGGGATTTAGGTCTGGACTTTGGGCCACTCTAACACATAGATATTCTTTGAGCTAAAGCAATCCAGAGTAACAGTACTAACGTTTAAAACATTTCACCCTTATTACAGTGAACTGCAAGTTTTATGGCTGCTGCGTCATGTCCTTGCACCTTGCAGCTTACAGCAATACTTTGCCGTAGTGTACAGTGTAGTCCCAAATCTAAAGTGTCTTCTGTAATACCTGTGTGTTACTTATTATTTTCCTTTGCAATCAATAAGATTATTGAGGTCCCCAATATCTTGTTTCAATTGGTGATCAAAGCAGATCACCATGGCATGGAGTCCCCCAAGGTTCTATTCTTGGACTACAGCTCTTAAATTTCTACATGCTCCCCCTGGATCAGGTCAAAACCAACATTGTCTATCATAGTTATGCAGATGACACCCAGATCTACAAGCTCTATCATCTAGTGACTGTGGTCCCCTAGACTCACTGTCCGTGTTTTGAGCATATTAATGACTGGACGAGGTCAAGCTTCATCCGGATTTGCCAGGATCCTCTGGAGGTTTCTTCCTGTTAAAAGGGAGTTTTCCTCTCCACTGTTGCTAAATGCTTGCTTAGTATGAGGATTGCTGTAAAGTCACTGACACCTGTCAGTGACTTGATGCAATTTGCTGGGTTCCTTATATAGAAAACTTTTTCTGATTGGGTTAATGAACTGACCTGTATTGGAAAATTTTATTATGTGAAGTGCCTTGAGACGACTCTTGTCGTGATTTGGTGCTATATAAATAAACCTGAATTGAATTGAATCAGGTTAAACAAAGACAAGATTGAAATTATTGTCTTTGGAAATGGATAGGTTGAAAAACCTGAGCTTCATCAATTAGCGAGGTCTCATGTCCAGACAGGACCTAGAGAAACTCATTCATGTATTCATCTCCAGCAGGCTGTGCAGAAACTGCAGTTTATTCAGAATAAGTCAATTTAGTTTATTTATATAGTGCAAAATCACAACAAGAGTCAACTCAAGGCACTTCACAAAGTAAACATTCCAATACAGGTCAGTTCATTAAGCCAGGCAATCAGTAAACGTTTCATATATAAGGAACGCAGCAAATAGCATTGAGTCATTGACTAGTGTCAGTGTCTTTACAGAAATCCTCATGCTAAGCAAGCATGTAGCGACAGAGGAGAGGAAAACTCCCTTTTAACAGGAAGAAACTTCCAGAAGATCCTGGCTTAGTATAAGCAGCCATCCTCCACGACTCACTGGGGATTGAGAAGACAGAGCAGACACATGCACATGCTCACACGTACACCCACACCAACACCTACCCACACAAACACACACAGACACACCCCACACCCATACACACACGAAAAACATATATGCCAAGTACTAATTCTATGGCTACTTTGTGATTTCTTAGTATATATTCTATTAATGAGAGATAAACTTGATTGCCTTTATCTTAGTGAATCTATAATTAATTCAGCAGGTGAACTAGTAGTAGCACATTCCAGGTCATAGAACGTAAAATGTTATTAAGCAGCAGTGTGCCAGCTTGTGGCCCCTTCCATGAAGCCACAGCTCAGCAGCACACCATCGTAGATTCTACTGAGGAGAAAAACACTTAGATAAAATATAAAGTTAACAGCTGAAATAGTAGGAAATAATGCAATTAGAAACACATTTTAGAAGAAAGTAGTAGAATGTGGAGAGTAGTCAGTAGGTCCTCCAGCAGTCTAAGTCTATAGCAACATAACTATGGAGATAACTCTGGATAACCCAGCCCTTTAAATGGAGGCATGTGAAAGGCAGGGCAAGGGAGAGCCATCTTTACCTGTAGACCCCACTGTACACGTCATCTCCCTCTACTCCCCTACTAGTCCCAATCTGGGCTAACATCATAATTTAATCATAAGCCCTATCAAATAAGAATGTTTTAAGCCTAGTCTTAAAAGTAGACAAGGTGTCTGCCTCACGGACTAAAGCTGGGAGCTGGTTCCACAAGAGAGGAGCGTAATGGCTAAAAGATCTGCAAAATTGAAACTTTTTGTGTATTAACTGGCCTATGAATGAATGTTTCTTATGCTGCACCTTCTGCACTGTAACTGCTCACCCTTTAACGTTGCCATTTATGTGATTCTTAAATCTAAATTTAATTTGTGTATTTAATTTGATCTAAATTATTTTGTGTATTTTAATTATGCTTTCACGTTGATTTAGCAGTTCTTGTTCAAGGAAAGCACTTTGAATTGCCTCTGTGTATGAAATGTGCTATACAAATAAGCTGCCTTGCCTTATCAGATTAGGTGAATGGTGGGGTTGTTTGCAAAATGCTTTTCCCCACTCATCTAACTCTGCGGAATATGGCAACAGACTAAGTTCCAATTAGGGGTGGAATATCTCTTTAGCTTTTGCTCAGACAAGGTGATCTTTGATGTGTTTCCTCTTTTGTTGAAATAGAGGAAGATCACTAAAAATGGTGGTAGTCTAAAATAAATCAGGATCAGTGTTTTCCAGAGCCAGCTCTGGTGCCTCAGTGACTCAAAAACATATCTAACCCAACTAAACCTATTTGTTTTTCATGTTCACAGCCTTATCTGTGTAGTCTTCTGTATGATTAATACTCCTCTGTCCAAAAAAGACTGATATAGAGGCCCTTTTTGAAGGCAGCAGGATGAAACTGGAAAAAAAATGTTTTGTCTGTTTCCTTCTGATAAGTTTCATTATCACACGTCTAAATTTAGAGCTGCAATTTGGTGTAAATTGTCAATGGCTGTAAAAACGATTCAACTAAATAAATTGTGTTTAATTTTCACAGTTCTTTATGTAGTTATCAAAAACAAAAATCATACAATTTTTCCTCTGAAATTTGCATAAACATTTTCAATAATGACATCATTATCTTTTATCAAAAACTCTGTTGACCAATTAGCCTCGATGGGTAAATCATACCACAAGTCGATATTTTGTTTTTTGCATTTGATTATTGTTTTTGCTCTTCACCCATATTTTGAAATATTAGTTTAATAAAAGTTTCAAATTACATCCACTTAGAATAATTCACAACATGTAGTTTACTAATTAGAGGCATTTACTCACCTGGTTTACACCTTTAGCACCACAACTGGAAACAAAAGGCACAAAATTATTCGATTGTGTGTGTTGCTGAGAGAAACTATTTCTTCTTCCTGTTAGCGACACAACTGGGAGTGAGAAGAAAAACTAAAATAAAAGTCCTGAAATGAGTTCTCTCAGGAGATGCTCATCAGGTCAGATACTGTCACTTGGTAAAAATCAAACGATTTAGCAATATAAGTAAGCTATAAATATGTCCTTTAAACCTTCATTGCTTCAATGGTCCCGTTAAATAGAGTCAAACTGCGCTTTACTAGATAATAGGCGGTTGTGGTTAAGCTGCCATGTTGTACAGCCATTCACTTTAGAAAGGGGCGGGCACCATCTAGTGGTGAATGTTTGTAAATGCAGATTATGACGCCTTGAACTCAGTATTTACATTGATCTTCCTTCTCCCATTGGCTCTGACGGCTATCTCTGAAGTAGGAAACGTTTTATTCTCAGGTATTTGAAGATGTTTGCTGTTGTAATTATTTTCATCAGATCACACAATTTTCTTCAGTTTCTATGACATTCTATCATCTTGGCATGTATCATAAATCAAATAGCTTGTTCATCAACCTGTTTATTTCCATCCTGATTGGCGATGGACTAATTAAGTTCATCAAGCTTGTTAGAAAAATTATGTATGATCTTACTTCTGTGGAGAGTAAGAGTTGCTCAAAAATTGGAAATCTCTAAGCTTTAGATTTTGGCAAATGAAAATATGTATTTACTCACAGTTAGGAGTTCAGAAAGATCATCTAAACAGAAAGTGTTTTTTATTTTTCTGTTGGCTTCAGTTCCATGAGCATTTTACCTTTGAAGCAATGGCTCATAGACAGCAGCACACAAAGTAGAACGTAACAATGTGAAATAACCATGTGTGTGTCCTACAGAGTGAACCACAGGTTTGTTGGCATTAAATAAAAGTACATTGTTGTGACTCTATTTTATATTTTGATGCTAGTGGTTGCTAATTGTTTTGTGGAATGCTTTGTTTTTATGGGCACTCAATCAGGACTTGCCATGTTAATTCTTCATTCCCAAAAGGGAGCCAAAATCATGCTCATCTACATCCAGGCCATGGGTCTCCAACTGCCAAAAGCAAAAGCAAAAGAAAAAAAACACACAAACAAAACAAAAAAACAAAAAAAAAATTATAAAAATAAAAAAAGAATGGGAGTCTATGAGTGAATACAAGTTATTTTCATATCCCGTTTGATAATGGATTTGCATGAATTTAACATATGATGTCCATGAATTTTAATGGCACATTTTGATGCCAAGAAAGAGCTTATTTTTGAACAGTGGCAAAAGTTATTTCAGATTTTGTGTGAGAAGATGTTACAGACTACAAATGCTCATCCCACCAAATTGACATAATCAAACCAGACACGGAGAAGGAAAATGTCTGTGAACTTTGCGAGCTTTGAATCCTTATTTCAGGATGAAAGAAAGAGAATTACACTTGGAGAAAACCACAACAAATCTGGTCATGTGGTAAGTAGCAGCTACAATATAGCAGGAGATTCTGCAGTGACGTTTGAAGTGAAATTTGATTTGTAGTCATTTAAATTACAAATTTTTACTAGCTAATATATCTCAAAGTATGTGACAGACATTGTTGAAACACAAATACATACTTTTTTACTTAAATTGAAGTACAATATACATGTGATTCAGGGCATGAGGCAAAGCCTTATAGAAAATATCTTTTATAGCACTGTTCACTTACTTTCATTTTTTCTTTGCTCCTAGGACCCATGAGCCAAGTGGAAGAAGAGGAGACTTGGGCTCCCTGAAGTGATTTACTTTGCAATCGGTTTGGCTCTGCATGGAGAAATGTTTCATTTAGAACAAAGAAAATAACAGGATCAGTGTGGTAAAAAAAAACTGTTTGCCTCCTTGATTAATGAATGATAAATGACCTGCAACCTTCCGATTGCTGGACAACCCGCTCAACCTTCTGAGCTACTGTTGGCCCCTTCTTATCAACAATACCAATTATGATGTACACCAAATAACCTCATAGTAGTGATAATGATTAGAAAAAGAATAAAATAAGGAATCTAGACCAAGCTATAGAAATAGCTAAAAAAGATTTTGCTCTGCAGGTCGTATATTAACATATACATAATTTTTATATTCATTTATTTACATATCTAGGATGGCTTACAAGGCTAATGAAATATAGATATTACACATAATGAACAAATGTGAGTTTTTAAACCACAATCATCAAATCCAGTTCATTTAGACATTACATGGACTGAGGCTGCAAGCCGCCATCTTGGATGGGTCCTCAATCGCCCCCAGGGCCTCTATTTCTACTGAAGAAGGTGTTTACCCAACTAAAAAACACATTTTATTCTGATATTTAACAAAACCAGACATATGGTATGGCATGATAATTAAAATATAAATGTTTTAAATAAAAGAAAGTAAAATATAAAATCCTAACAAGTCAATTAATTATTAAGTCCCATTAATCATCACACACAAATTGACCTCAGCATTTGACCCATCCCCTGTGGAGAGTGGTGGGCTGCAGCAGTGGCTGCATGCGCCTGGGAACAATTTGGTGGTTTTAACTGAGTATAGTTACATCTACGTTGCAATATTCAACACAGGGGAGGTGCAGCCTTGAAAGCGCCGCAACTTCATGCACTCATTTAAATTTCTAATGTATTTTTAATTTTACTTGTGGAGCTCCGTAGCGTTGGGTTGTTTACCAAAAGACGAGGAACATCTTGTGTTTGTAAAAGTACAACTCCAACCTGGCCGCAAACAATTGACTGAACGTTTCTTCTTTTGTGTGTGTTATTTGTGTTGCTTTTTAAAACTACAACAGAAAACTCCAACACTTCTCCTCGCTCCTCAGCTCTTCCTCCAGGAGTGTGCTGTTGTCGTCATGGGAGGAGTTTGCGCGGAAGCCACAAAACTTTTGCGTGGCTTCGACGCCACGCCTCTGCGCGTTTTTCTCCGAGCGTTGATTTCATACCAAAGTCATGCTTTGCATTCCTTCTTTTTCCCTGTCAGACACTGTTGTTTTTGTCCTTGAGTCACGGAACACGATTTGTGCCAAAGCTGCAGTTTAATAAGGAGAGGAGCCCGTGTTTGTAGCAACAAAGCAGGGGCGCCGTTGAGAGGTGAGTGCGCTCCCAGATAGTTTCTTTGTTGTGTGCAGCAGCAACTTTCACGCTGCCACAGCAGCTGCTGTTTCGTGTGTGCTGGAAGTTTTGGGATTTTTGACATATTTTGCATTTTCCCGGTGCGGCTTTGCTGATTCGGAGTTTCGTGTGTGTATCAGACAGCCTCTCTTGTGTTTAACTCACCGTCCGCGAAGTAACTCGTTACTTTTTTACGGTCTCTCGGACTTAGTTTGCTGTTTGTTACAGTTGTATTAGCTTCCAAGCTAGCAACTAGCATACCAGTTCGCGAACATTAGCACCTTCAACATGATCAATAAAAGGTTGGCAACGCCGTTCACAGCACTGCTACTTCTGTTTGTTAAATTTTAAAAGTTTGTAGGACATGCTATGTGGAAGTTCACATGTCAAATCCAGGCACATTTTGCCAACTCACAGCTTTTTAACCAATCGACGTGATTTAACTCCAATGCTAGCTGCTAGTTAAAAGTTCTAAAACATGTTGGGGTGAAGTCAGAACAGAAGCTGTTTTTTTCCGCCACCATGATTCCGGTTTATTAATTTACATCTGACTTAAATCATTAATCAGATCGTCTAGTATACGAAATGTTCCTCCAAACTAGTAGCACTCAGCTGAAGTTGCCATGGAAATGTGTGAAGTGCTGTGATGAAACAGAGTTTGAGTAATCATCATGTCCCTGATGCTCCCATTGGCGCAGAAGGCAACCTGTACTCTTTGCATGTGTCCTTTCAGAGTTTGCTGAGCTCATAGTTTTATTTAGCTCAATGCTTTTCTGGCTTCTCGCTGCACTAAACACCTGACCTTTTGGCCACTGGGAGCTATATTGAAGCTGGCAGGGCTACACGAGCCTTCTGAGTCCTAACATCACCACAGCTTTGCTAAAGTGTTAAATCTTAGGATCTAATGTCTGGTGTAGAGCTTCATTAGTCACTAAGTGCTAGATCATAAGGGGGGAGAACTAAGATTCTGTCACTTGATTATGTTTCTCCTGCTTAAGCGTTGTGCAGACATTTGAGATAGATTTCAGTTTGTGAGCATGGGCTACATGATTTTCAGGAGCTGTCCTCAGATTTCCCAGCCCTTTTGATGAATGATAACTCGGCCTATGACAAACTCACGATTGTGCTTTGTTCCTAGTCAGTGAAGCAGAACGAGGGTTTTTTATAATGCCATGACACAGTGAAAAGTGATAGTAAAATCAGTAAAAATGTTTCACATTTATTGAATTTAACTTATTTTCAGATTAAGGCGACTTTGTTTTCTAACTAGTCTTGCTGGGATTTAGTTGTGCTGAAATTGATCAGCCCCCCTCTCTAGTTTTCAGTATGTTGACAAACTGCCCAGACCTATAAACATGACAAAAACACTGAGGAAAGTATGTTTTTCCTGTTTAAGTCAAATACTTATATTTTAGTTATTTAATTTTATTTGAGAAGAGATGAGTTTGATATATCAATATTAGTTAAATCATAGAGATGTATGAAAGTGTTGACACGCTGACAAATCGTGATATTTCACGTTCTGATACTAAATCGATTTTTAAAAGAAATGTATCTAATTTTGTAATGGAGAACTTGCATGCAAACATTTATTGTATTTCATTTATGTAGTGCAATTCATACTCGGGCTGCTAGGAGGCATCTGTTTTTACCGTCTTCATTCTGACAGAACTACGAGATCTCACATTAACACTGGATGTGTCTTGGAAGGGTCTCGTCTGAGTTCAGTCTTACTAATTGCAAACATCATCTGGCATTTAGTATCAGAATATATCATATTGTCTCTCCTGTATTGCGATGTCTATTGTGTTGCCAGATTCTTGCCAGTACACACCCCTATTAAATCAACTTGAGTGTCTAGCTACTAGGGGTTGTACGAACTAGTCGACTAGTTGACTTCACGGCTCAGTAGTGACTTTTTATGCCTGTCATCAACTAGTCGCTGTCACGTGATAATGACTGACAAGATGCAGTCCTCGGAAAAGACAGCAGGTGATGAGCCCCTGCGCGTCTGGATCGAGGCGGAGGCGACGCGCTGTGCGGTACTGACACCGGCGGTAAAACGGACATTTAACCAAACTGTGACCTTTTCCCTCTTGCAATTTAACCTTCCCCTCACCCCCGTCCTAATCTTAACCAGTTTGCGCATGCAAAGCTCTGATCGTTGACGTGCGCTCCAGACATTGCGTCCTGAGCACCGCCAAATCAGGTGTCACCACCTCAAAAACAAATTAAACACGCGATCGTTCATGTCGGCTCATTTCCTTTCATGTTTTCTGTCTGTTATTTGTGCCTGATGCATTTCGCTGCTGCGGAGCGAGGCGCATCACCTGTTGTCCTCCGTTGACGCAACCCCAAGATTCCACTATCTCCACTCCGCTCCGCTCCGGCATGAACTCCGCAGCAAAAACGGTCCCGTTGTAGTCGGCCGGCGAGCAGCGGCACTCCGCTGTTTTTGCGGTCGGTAGATCTTTTAGAACTGTAGTTCAAAGGTAACTCATAAGGTGAATATATATGAACGCAGGTAGCAGTTTTTCTTTAGGACTGAGAGGAGATGCAGGAAGATAATAAACAGGCAGGACAGAAAAATAGTCAAATAAAAACAAGTTAGTTTTTGTACCTGGTGGTTGCAACAAACAGACACCATTGAAGGTAATCAGAAGTGAGGAACAGAAAATGAAATAATTATTTTAATGTTTAGAGCAGCAGGAAAGGCTGCAGGCACATCAGTGAGTTTGCGGCTGCTGCGCAGGGGGAGGGGGGAGAGGGCTGAAGTAGGATGCAGAAACTACCGTTGTTAAAAGAGATGTGTTAACTTAGAAAATGTGGGCGCAACTTTAATTGTCAAAAACTCCAGCGAACCTACCCACCGACCCCCCCCCCCCCCCCCCCCAACCGGCCACCGCTTTCGGCGTATGACGTCATCAACGACTAGTCGAAGTCGACTCGACTTTCATTACTTGACTGTCGACTTTAAAAAAAATAAAGTCGTGCAGGCCCTACTAGCTACCAGTGTAAACTCCGTAAAACTTTTGAGGCCATTGCTTTTCCTTGCCACCTCACCAGACCTGTCTCGTCACTATGGAAACTGCTCAGCCTAGTCAGCAGTGACTGAATCTGAAAGGGCTCAACACAGTGTGCAGTGGAAGCCCACTGCAGTATGGGGAATTTGGGTGACCACACTGATGCTCAGAGTTTTGTGGCAGGGACCATGTTTGCCACACTCTGGAAATCATTACACTCCACGCAACGTTCACATGAGACTCATATGAAACTTGAACAGTCCACAACAAAAACAACAACCTGTGTAATTTCCTTAAGTCTTACAAATCAACTTCTGGGAAGTTTAGACAGCTTTTGAGATTTCTTACCAACAAAGTTTTCTCTAAGATGACTATTGGTGTTGTCCCATTATTGATTGGTGGTAGGGCTGCAACAACGAATCGATAAATTAGATGAAAATCGATTACTAAAAGCGTTGGCAACGAATTGCGTCATCGATTCGTTGTGTTGCGCAACTCTTCCAAAAGCCCCCTCCCCTCCCGCCCGCCGTTGCGCGCAGACCGGTGGAGAGCCGGCAGGTGTTTGCAAGAGGAACATGGCAGAAGCAGCGAGACCCCAAAAAGTAAAAACTTCTAAAGTTTGGGAGCATTTTCAGTTAAATCAGGCGAAGACATACAACGTTTGTAGGTCAGACTTAGCATGGCACGGGGATACTACGGTGATGATGCAGCGTCTTAAACGCAAGCATGTCAGAATCATCAGCGAGGAATAAGAGAGCTCGGTGTCCGGGTAAGTTAAAAACTTTTCAAAAGTGATTCACCCAAGCCCCGGATTATTACACACGCTAGACATGCCCTAAGCTCGTTAAAAAAAGTCTATAAAATTGTAAGCGCGACGCTATTAGATAGGCGGGAGGGGGGGGGGGACTCGCGCCGCTGCGAACCGGTTCCGCCGTCACATTTCCGCAGAAACTGGTTGATTACACCGGGGCCAGACTACTAACATGTGGCTTTACAACCACAATGTTCTCAGAAGCAAAAACGCTTTTAAAAGGGAGGGAGGAGTCCTAACTGTTGCTGCAGGCGTGTTGTGTGAGAGTGCAGTTATATACTGGTTAATATATTTTTGGGTTCATTTGCTTTCATGTGGCCTAATGTGAGTCTATTTGGGATCATTGGAATGATCAGCAACATTTCTTGATGTGACTTTATGGCAGTTGCCCAGGGCATCATCGCAAGGAGGATGGCATTCATTTATTTTTGTTTTATTTGGTATTGTTTCAGTCATTTTTGGAAATAGTGATTAATTTTGATTAATTCACAGCCTATGTTTAATTACATTTAAAAATTAGTTGTTTGACATCCCCAATTATAATAAATGTCTACAGATGAGATCAAACAAAACAGATGAGAATTGCCCTTAAAGAGCAAGTCACCCCCAAATAAACTTTTTTTGCTGATAAACTAAATAAACGAGTGTCTAATCGTGCTGCAGACACGTGTCGTCAATAATTTGGCACTTCAGTGCATCTTAGTTAAAATTTAAATATTCTGCCTCAAACTGGCAGTGTTGTGCCATTGTCAGGTAAAAACTCTGCACTGTATTTTAATTTAAATCTGCCACCGCTATTGGCTAAGAAGTATGCTATGATGTAAACTGGTACATTATGATGTCACAATGCTGTCGTGAGCCTGAGTGTGTGTGTGTATTTGTTAGTGGCTCCGCCCTCTCGGTCTGCCAGGCAACAGCATGTGTTGCATTTTTCAAACATGAAGCGGGAGTGGAGTTAGACTCTGGTAGGGGTTGACTTGCTCTTTAAGCTGTTTAACTTGGACCAAGCATTTTAGGTCACAGATAGGTGTAGCTTAGGGTCTCTGTCTATACACCTTATAAGACAATTTAGGTGATGGCATGTTGTTTTTCTGCTATTGAACTGTTTTCTAATAATGGTGTGTTTAATAAAGTGAAGGAAGGAGAAAAATAACGTTTCCCTAGCAGTTTTTAAAAATGTCCCTATGTAATCCGATTAATCGATTAATCGTGTCGAGACCCCATCCGATTAATCGATTATCCAAATAATCGTTTGTTGCAGCCCTAATTGGTGGTATTGAATATTTGTGATTGGGTCAACCACAGAATGAATAAAGACATTGAAACTCCATAACTGAATTAACGGTATACAATGCTAGTTCCTGCCTTAAGCCGGGCGTACACTGTGCGACTTTTTCACTCGTAGCACTCACACTGTACGTCTGGTAGCAACACGTCGGCTACCAGGAGTTAACAGGAGTTAAGTGCTCGCCCCGTAATCGGAAGGTTGCTGGTTCGAGTCCCGCTCAGTCTGTCGCTGTCGTTGTGTCCTTGGGCAAGACACTTAACCCACATTCCCTGCTGGTGGTGGTCGGAGGGACTGGTGGCGCCAGTGCTCGGCAGCCTCGCCTCTGTCAGTGCGCCCCAGGGCAGCTGTGGCTACATTGTAGCTCATCCCCACCAGTGTGTGATTGTGTGTGTGAATGGGTGAATGACTGATTGTGTTGTAAAGCACCTTGGGGGGTTCTAGGACTCTAGAAGGCGCTATATCAAATACAGGCCATTTACCATTTACCATATTTTGTATATTTTAACCTGTACACACTGGCTTGACACTAAGGTCTTTTATATACTGTAGCTGATTTAAACTTTGTTTTCAAAGAATCTAGAGAGAAACTTCTTTTATTCCTTTTTTCTCTAAATTCACCAGCTGCAAAGATAAATGCAACTGATTATTGGTGCTATTTTTGTTCATACCGCTTTAATGTGGGAAAAAATCCAGATGAAAACCAGTGTTCAGGAGAATTATTGCATCATTTATTACTTATAATCTACATTGATGATCACTAATCACAAAAATGTCTAAATGTCTAAAACCAAAACAACAGTAATTATCTCATCTTTGTAACCAGGTGAGTTGTAGCTGGAACCGTCATCATTGCGTCGGAGTGGAGTTGCCGTAGCAGCCCTGACGGGGCTCAGGAGGAGAGTGGCAATGGAGATGCACTGGCAGATGGGGCAGATCGTGGTTTGGACGGCGACCCTGAAGGCGTGTGGAGTCCAGACATCGAACAAAGCTTTCAGGAAGCCCTGGCCATCTACCCTCCATGCGGCAGGCGAAAGATCATACTTTCAGATGAGGGGAAGATGTATGGTGAGGAAAACCAAATTTTTGTACTAGCCTTTACAAAGTTTCATTGGTATGACTTTGGAGCATTTGTTAAACAACTTTATATGTGAGAATTCTTGGAATAAAATAAAATGTGAACATGATATTTCCAAGTATTACAGATACACACTTCTTAAAATGCAAGGGGTAACATATGAACTGAAACACAACTTTTACCCAAAGCTCTGTCCCATGTTGTTGTGTCTCTAAATAATGATCAAAGTTTTATTATTATTTAGAAGTTTGAACTTTACGGAAGGGGATTAGGGCAACTGAAATATATATATATATATATATATATATATATATATATATATATATATATATATATATATATATATATATATATAAATAAAAGAATGAGAATTCTGATTTCTTAGAATTATTAAATTTAGAATTTTGGGATTAAAGTCAGAATTCTCTTTCTTTTATATATTTCCTTTTCAGTGGCCCTAATCCTCCTCTGTACATCTTTGTATTACATGTTGTGAAATTGAAAATGAATGAGTAGATTAATTGTTAAGTATGGGTATAAACTGATAAATAAACAAATAACTAAGTTATTAACCAGCCACATGGTCAAAAACTTAAATTTCTTTTAAGAGTTAATAATTTTTGACACTGGTTCCTTGATTCTCCAAAGACCCACCACAATCATAGATCAGGTGACTGAACTTTGAATGTTTGTTGGTTATTGGTGCTTCTTTCACAGGTCTCTAAGTTTGAACTAGATATCTGCCTGCAGGTATTCTGGGAGAGGACTATTTAGCTCTGGGGTCAGAGGGCAGACAGCAGTAAGAGGATCAAAGCTGACCTTTCAGGTCAAGTCAGGGTTAACATGTAAATAAGCTTCTTGATTGCTTTGTTTATGCTCTGATTGGTTAAAGATCTGTTTACATTTGTGTATTGGATTAACCAGAGTTGTATTGTGTGTACTTGTGTTCGTTTTAGGGCTTTTTCAAATAGCTGTGCTCTTTCTTCTCATGCAGCCTGTGTCATGCATAGGGCTGGGCGATATGGCAAAAATAGAATATTACGATTTTTCCAATATTTTATCGCGATTTCGATTTTATCACGATTTTTTATCCATGAATAGCATAACCTCAATTGCGTATTAAAGAAGAGAAACATTGAATAAACAAACATTTATTCATATGAGGGATAATCAACACAGTGCTAACACACTTATATTTTAAACACAGCAGAGATGATAAAAGCCCTGAGAGAAACAATTACAAAAATCAGTTTTTCTCATTTTTCAAGTAACTTAACATCAATTAAAATCGTAAACATATTTTAAGTGCGAACATGTCAATTGCAAACGTATTGTGCAAACATTAACTTGTTCAAAATACTATGTAGCTCCCAGTTGCTCATGTAGTGGATAGTTAAGCTCAAATACGGCTCTGATGTGCGGCTGGACCAGAGATCGCTTGTGGTAGCAAAAAACTGCGAATTCTGAATATTTTCTGCAACTCTCACTTTGCATTCAGCGTACATGCGTGGAATGGCGGTGTTCGAAAAATACTGGCGGCTGGAAAACTCGTAGCGCGGATCCAATGTTTTTATCATTTTCTTAAATCCCACTCCTACTGTTCGCACGGGACACAAATCTTTAACCAAGTGGTACGTCACTGCATCTGTCACGCTGTTCCATCGTCTGCTGTCTCTGTCGTAAGGAGTGAGTTTTGTGAGTGTTTCTGTTAGCGTTTGCTGCCTGGAAGAAGCACTAGCGCAGCCACAGGCTTTTTAGCTTTAGCTGCCAGCTGGCTCTCATTGTATTGTTTGGGATGATTTCTTTTCAAGTGATTAAACAAGTTTGTGGTGTTGCCAGACACCTTGACGCTCTCCTTGCAAACTTTGCAAATGACGTTTCGCTGCTCTTTGTCATCTGGTGAAAAACCAAACCAGTTCCATATAATGGACGAGGCGTTCCTCTTCGGAACGAAAACCTCGTTGTCGCTCACAGCCGCGGCCGAAGCCATGTTTGTTCACACACAGGTAAAAACAAGTGGGGCACTAATATATTACTATGACTCACTCTGATTGTTTAAGGGTCAAACAAAGGCGTGTCATTCGCCTGGGGTAAGTTCCCTTTTCATTCAGAGGTGGAAATTCAACAGCAGAGCTGTGAATCGTGATAAAAAGGTCTCTCAAAAATGACAGACCGTCAGATGTGTAGATCGTAAAACGGTCTAAACTCGTCATATCGCCCAGCTCTAGTCATGCATTAGCGTTTGTTTCAGGGTGTGCAGTGAGGGGAAACCGATCACGTTAATGACAGAAAGAGAAACTTTGTTTCAGCGTTGCAGTATTATCTCCTTTTGTGGAAGTGCTAACTAACTGGGTTGACCTCCCACATTTCTAGTTTGGTAAACAGCAGTATTCCCACTGGTGCACACAATCACATGTAAAAGCTGAACTGACCAGGAATAATACACCCCTGCTCATATTACCTAAAAGTTTCACATTTTTCTCCCATCTCAAAGGACATGTCTCTCACTCACTGCAAAATAAAGTCTTTATTAAAAAAAATACTAAAGGTGCACTTATACAATTTTTTTGGCCGATATTACTATCACTTTTATGGCCAATAACCGATATTTTCCAATACTGATATGAATTTTTCAATACCGATGTGAATTTACACGCTGACACTTAGCTAATTTTGTATAAATTATGCAACCTGCATTTTTGATTGTTTGGCTTTATTTCTATTAAGTGCAATTTGCAGTATACACACACACCACACACATTTATGCTTCTGAGATGATTACCATCACTGGCACATGACTAAAAAATTACACATCATCACCCCCTCACCCTCTGAAAGAGATGCACAAACGGAAACACGATTGAGTAAATATCAGTTGTTAATATCTGCCCAGTTTTTCTTATTAGACCGATACCGATATGTAAAAATATGACTGATGTCAGCTGAAACTAATACTGATGCCGATATATTGTGCATACATACAAAATACAGCTATTTATTGTTTATTTATTTATTTACTTTTATATGTTTGTTGTATTATTACAAATCATTTGGTGTTTTTTGTCCTCTAATGAGCAGAACCGGTTTTATTTGACTTATCCAATTTCTTCGTGTCAGTCATGAACGAAACAGATCTCAGAGCTCGTTGATGTGACCGATAGGAGCCAGCTCCCTCTTAGAGGAGTCAAATGTTAGTGACGCAGAGTGGCAGACTGTACCCACAGGCCCTGGAGCTGTTAAAAAATGCCAAAATGTGCGTATGTGCGCACATGCACGCCACGCACACATGTGCAGCTGGCATCTGATTGTCGTAAGACCAGGGGACAGAGAGGAGGAGGTGGTGCAGAGCAGTGCACCTCTGTTGCTGTGAAAGTGGGGATAGGGGTGGCATGCACAAAATACCTGGGAGACTATTACATTAACTGATGAGACCTGAAAATATTGGGAGAAAAATCTGTAAAAGAGGAGAAAAGATAACCAAACGGCTACAGAAAGATGAGGCAATGAGTAAAAACAGGACAGGCACCACTGACACATTTTAACTACAGTGACAATTTTAAAGCAGAATGTGGAATATGCAAATGGCAAATATATCCAAGAGGCTCTAATGGTTCAAAGGGTTTACATGCAGAGTTTTTTTTTTGTCATCTAAAATGTGTTTTTGTAGCACTCTGCTTCAAGTTGAATAAAATAAGTTATTTAAATAATAAAACATTTGATATTTTTAGATAGTAATTCAGATTACACACAGTTTTATATGATTTCTGCTGATTAATTCATTTAGGAAACAATAATGGAGGAGCCATTTGAGAGTCAAAGGAGCCGGTTCAATTTAGTGAGCTGAGCCATAAGAACCGGTTCTCTTAGAAGAGTTCGATCCCTCCCACTATTGCGCGTAGCCACAGATTTACTGTGTTGAGCACATGTCCACCTGCTGTCCATCAAAGCCATCTACATTCCAGGCGTCCTGAACGTGGCAGCAGACATCCTGTCAAGAGGAGGACCCCGCGACTCCGACTGGCGTCTGCATCCCGCAATGATATCACATATCTGGATCAGGTTCGGGGAGCCATCTGTGGATCTGTTCGTGGCTCACGGAAACGCACAGTGTAGCCTGTGATTTTCCCTGAGACCACGGGACGGACCCCCGCACGGAGCGGACGCCTTCTCATACCAGCCCTGGCCTCAGACGCTCCTGTATGCGTTTCCGCCAGTCCCACTGATTCCCCGACTCCTGTACCGAGTTTGGTCGGAACAGTTCTCTGTGATTCTGGTCACTCCCAGACGCTTGTCCGTGTCATGGTTTCCAGACCTACAAGCGCTGGTGTCCGGCTCCCCGTGGAGGCTCCCATGGAGGAAGGACGCCCTCCTCCAGGCGGGAGGAATAATCAAACATCCTCCAGAAATAGGCCAATGGCTGTGGGTCTGGCCGCTGAGCGGTCACGCTTAGAGGCTTCTAGGCTGCCGCGTGATGTGGTCAACACGATTCAGAGTGCGCACGTGCCCTCTACCATTGCATTTATGCTGCTAAATGGGCAGCTTTGCAAAAATGGTGCACAGAGCAGAATGTTCAAGCACTCTCCTACCAGCTGACGGATGTCCTATCATTTCTGCAGATACTGTTGGACAGGGGCCTCGCATTTAGCACTATTAAAACATATGCTGCAGCTATCTCATCCTGTCACCAAGGTTTTGGAGATTGATCTGTTTTCAATCATCCCCTCACAAAACGTTTTCTAAAAGGTGTCAGAAGGAACAGACCTGTGTCCCGCCCGCTATTTCCCCAGTGGGACCTAACGGTGGTTCTGCACGGCTTATCTGAAGCCCCTTTTGAGCCCTTGGACCAGGTCTCACTCAAGTTCCTGTCACTCAAAACTGCTGTGCTTCTGGCACTGGCATCAGTCAAGAGAGTGAGCGACCTAACCGCCCTCAGTGGCTCCTGCCTGCCTCAGAATCAGGGAAGATGGCGGGTCTGCTATTTTATGCCCCGACCCAGCCTTTGTGCCCAAAAACATTTATACTTCCTTCAAATCCAGGTCACTTTCATTGGCTGGACTTTTTCCTCCTCCCCATAATTTTGATGAGGGGGCGGCTTCCCACCTTCTCTGCCCGGTGTGCACGCTCGCACGATATGTGTCTCACACTTCAGGGATTCGTCGCTCACAGAGCCTCTTTGTACACTACAGAGACTCTTCCTTTGGGCAAGTGCTGTCGACCCAGCATCTTTCACACTGGCTATGTGACGCTGTTTCACTCGCTTACACATCATCAGGGCGGGGTCCTCCTGAGACACTCAGGGCTCACTCAGCCAGAGGTATTTCCTCTTCTGTGGTGCTCCACAGTGGTGTGTCAATGGAAGACATTTGCCTAGCTGCTTCATGGGCTTCCCCATGTTCCTTTACTCATGTAGCCCTGGCTATATAAAAAGGTCAGTTATTTAAATAGTTAATTTGTATTCATGGTTAATTGCAAATGTTTAATGTGTTCAAGAATGTTTACAAATGCCTGTAAGGTATGTGATGTGTGTCAGTTAATGCACAGTTTTTGTATTTTGAGGTTTATGCCATTATTTGTGATATGGTATTGATATGTACTACAATTCCAGTGAACCCTGAAGTAGTCTCAGATAGAGGGGCGGGAGTAAGGGGGGAGCCGGGTGCACTCGGCAAGAAGCGAGAGAGAGACGAGAGCTGAACAGTGTGGAGTGAACGCAGAGTTCATAGAAGGGCGACAGAAGTATTTTCGTGTTGACGGATGTTAACTGGAGTGGAAACTGTTGTACCCTACTGTGAGCGGAGTTGTGTGATACTGTGAGGAAGAGACGGACATCTTGCTGGCGTGTCGGAGAGGTCCCCTTTGCTGGTGTGCTGAAGTTATGTGTTCACCTGGGAGCACGCGGAGACGACGACTGAGTGCTGCTGCCGCAGCCTGCTGGTAGCCTTGACTCAGCTTTCCCCGGCTGTCCCCTTAAACTGCCAGGAGGTGTGAGTACTGTGTGCACGTTTTTTTTTACTGCTTGGTAACAAGTGAAGCGACCATATTGTTTTAGGTCCCAACGCACCCGAGCCACGACCCAGGCCTGCAACGAGGGGTGGGCTAAGACTGTAGTATTTGAGGTGTGTGTGTGTTGGTGAGAGTGCGTGTGGGCCCATAATATTATTCGATTACTTTGTTTATATTGAAGTAGATACCATACTATTGTTCAACAAACTTAATTGATTTTTCTTATTTTTTGTTGCCGTGTTAATTGTTCACTAAAGTGGAGTTAACTTTTAATTGACCTGCTTGTGTGTGATTTCTTTGTCCTATATAGTGTGGTTTTATTGCATATTTTATACCATAAGCATCATAAAGGGAGTATCGATAGGAAAGTAACAACAGGAACCCAGAGCCCCTCTCAATAGAAGTGGGACGGGTGTTACACAAATTGGAGGCACCGCTGGGATACTTCCGTGCTTAACTTTTCTAGTTTGTTCTTTAGAGGGATATTTTGTCTACAGATTTGCACAGCTTAGCACACCAGTATTAAGATTTGTAGGATGACTGCTCAAAAAGAGTCTCAATTTGCACCTGAGCTTAGTAGCTGGTGCAGTAAAGCAGGTATAGACCCAAACAGGGCTTTTGTACTGCATGATGTTCCTACTGACTTTGACTTATCAGACATTGAAGAGACCGCTCAGTCAGTAAAAGCTTTTGGGAGAGTAAAAGTAAGAGATAGACTAACAGACACCCAGACAGGTGATAACCTTGTGCTGTGTGAATGCCGCCAGGATATACAGCCAGACCGCATACCACCACATGTGCAGCCATTGAACGGAGGTCCTGTCTGGAAAATTTTTCTCCTCACTGAATCTGTGAGGTCAGCTGATGACTTCTCAGCCAAGCTTAAGAAACTAATGGTAGAAGAAGGTAAAACCATTGATGATGTTACTGCATTGTTGTCTATTACAACCCCACAGGAAAACTCCCCTGAAGCCATCATTCGGGCAGTCGGAGACTTGTTAGCGAAAACTATGCGACCTACCAGTGAGAATACTGCATCTCGACGTCTGCGGACATTTTCTGGCCACTCTCCGACGCCAGCAGGTGAAGAGAGCCTTGATAGCTGGGTTGAGCAGGCTCGCCTGATGATTGAAGAGTGCGACTGCTCTGAGCGAGAGAAGCGAAGGAGAGTAATTGAGAGCCTAAAGGGACCAGCGTTGGAAATCATCCAAGCTGTACGGCGAGATAATCCTGATGCCAGCCCGGAGAGCTATGTAGAGGCTCTAGAAAGTGCATTTGGATCCCTGGAGACTGGCGAAGACTTGTACGTCGCCTTCAGGAGCCTGGGTCAACTGCGAGGTGAAAAGCTGTCAGACTTTCTGAGAAGATTGGAACACTCTTTGACCAAAGTAGTACAGCGAGGGGGTCTGCCTAGCCATCGAGTCGACCGTGCCCGTATTGACCAGCTTATACGGGGTGCAACTGAGTCAGAGATGATGTTACTGCAGCTAAGACTCAGAGAGAGGAAAGAGGAACCACCTACTTTCCTGAGGCTGCTCAGTGAGATTCGAGAAGAAGAAGACCATGCAAGGGTGAGGTATGAGTCAAACACCACAGTTAGACAAGTGAATGTTGGCAAAGAGACCAAAGGCAAATTAACCGAGGTTCAAGAGCTCAAGGCCGAGATCAAAGAGTTACGCTGTGAGATTAAAGAGTTAACAAGCAAGCGCTCAGATGACGAGCTAATGTCGAAACAAACCAAGAAAGTTGCTCAGGCTGGGGCGGAGAATGAAGTCCAGCAGTTAAAGCAACAAGTTGAACAGTTACAACACCAGCTGACTGTTATGGCAGTGGCACAGGGTTCAACCCAAATGGACTCAACAAAGACAGAGGGGAGAGCCAAACGAAGCAAAGTAAACAGACCATATGCTGCCAATGATTCAGAAAGCTACTTTTGTTACCGGTGTGGGGAGAACGGCCATATTGCCACCCGCTGCATGGCGCCTGAAAACACTGCCAAAGTAATCCAGAGGCTACTCGGAGCCCTCCGTAGGAGCAGAGAGGAAAAAGGGGCTACAGGTGGCGCTTCCGAGCCCACACAGGTCGGTTCCATCAGGAAAAGTTCCGTGCACACATCCTCACAGTGTGGACTCCCAGATGGATTGGATGGTCCATCCATGATGACCGAGGTGACCATAGAGGGACAACCATGTAGAGCTCTCCTTGACAGCGGCTCTCGAGTCACCATTATATTTGAGGGCTGGTATTCCCGTTTCATCCCCAATGTGCCCATTCTTCCTTTAAAAGATCTCGCCATATGGGGACTGAGTGATTCCAACTACCCATACAAGGGGTATGTTGCAGTTGAGGTGGGTTTCCCTCCAACTCAAAGGAAGCTGTAGAAACAGTCACAGTCTTGGCTTTGGTGTGTCCAGACCCAAAGAGCCCAGACCCTGTTCCTGTCATCATTGGCACTAACTCCCAGAAACTGCATTCTCTGCTGAGAGATTGTGAAGAGGTAGGAGGAAAAGATGAGGTCCGCTCACTGAGGATAAATACGCTCTCCTCAGAACAGCCCTCATCACTTATCACCAAACAAACAGGCGTGGTGGGTCATGTGAAGTGGCAGGGTCCCGGGCCTATCACTATCCCTCCTCGTGCAGTGCAGTATGCAGTGTGCAAAGTGGAACAACAGCAGCCATTAGACAAAAGTATTCTAATGGTAGAGGTAGGTGAATCCACAAACCTCCCAGCTGGCGTGCTGGTTCCATCTGTGGTACTACCTTCTTCTGAGATGGATACTAACAGTTTCACAATTCTGCTAAGAAATGAGACCCAAAGAGAAACTATTGTCCCCACCGGTACAGTGCTAGCTCAGGTGTACTTGGTGGACACTGTCACTGAGTTAACAAAGACCTCTGCCCAAGAAAGGTCCATTGATCCTGAATTGTTTGACTTTGGAGATTCTCCTATCCCTGAACAGTGGAGAGCCAGGTTAGCAGCAAAGTTAGCAAAAAGAGCAGATGTCTTTTCCCTGGAGGAGTGGGATGTTGGCTTAGCCAAAGGTGTCACTCATCACATAAGGCTGAGAGACCCGCGGCCATTCAGGGAGAGATCTCGCAGAATTGCACCTGCTGACATTGAAGATGTCCGACGCCATCTACAAGAGCTGCTGGCAGCCGGCATAATCAAAGAGTCACGCAGTCCGTATGCTTCCCCGATTGTCATAGTCCGGAAGAAGAATGGCAAGGTGCGGATGTGTATTGATTACCGTCTACTGAATTCCAGAACCATCCCAGACCAGTACACTATGCCCCGCATAGATGATGCACTGGATTGCCTGACAGGAAGCAAGTGGTTTTCTGTACTGGACCTGAGAAGTGGCTATTACCAAGTGGAGATGTCTGAGGCTGATAAAGAGAAAACAGCTTTTATCTGTCCTCTTGGGTTTTTCCAGTTTGAGAGGATGCCTCAAGGCATTACTGGCGCACCCGCAACCTTCCAAAGGTTAATGGAGAGAGCAGTTGGAGACATGAATCTGATTCAAGTCCTTGTGTATCTGGATGACCTTATTGTGTTTGGCAGGACACTGGAGGAGCATGACGAACGGCTACTTAAAGTCCTGGACCGACTGAAGGAATGTGGTCTCAAAGTCTCCATTGACAAGTGTCAATTTTGCCAACCCCAGGTGAAGTTCTTGGGACACATTGTCTCTGCCTCAGGAGTTGCCACTGATCCTGAGAAAGTGAGTGCGGTGACCCACTGGAAGAAACCCATTGATCTGAAATCCCTAAGATCTTTTCTTGGATTTTGTGGATACTATCGGCGGTTCATCCAAAACTACTCCGCCATAGTCCGCCCTTTGACAGAACTGACCAAAGGATATCCTCCTGCCCAGGGTAGCAAAAGGGGTGTCGCTAAAGGAAAGCAAAATAGCTACTTTCGAGTTGCCGAGCCGTTTGGTGATCGGTGGACCCCAGCTTGTGATGACGCCTTTCAGAGCATTGTTTACAAGCTCACACATGCTCCAGTTTTGGCATTTGCTGATCCAACCAGACCATACATTCTACATGTTGATGCCAGTTTGGATGGGATAGGAGCAGTCCTGAACCAAGAGTACCCAGAAGGGCTCCGCCCGGTAGCGTTTGCCAGCCGCAAGTTGAGTCATGCAGAACGGAACTACCCAGTTCACCAACTGGAGTTTTTGGCTCTGAAATGGGCAGTAGTGGAGAAGTTCCATGACTACTTTTATGGGGCTAAGTTCACAGTGAGAACTGATAATAACCCACTCACCTACGTCCTGACCACTGCCAGGTTGAACGCGACAGGTCATCGGTGGCTAGCAGCACTTTCCACCTATGATTTCAACATTCAATATAAGCCCGGCCGTGAAAACGTGGATGCCGATTCACTGTCCAGGAGTCCGCAGGACACCACAGGTGGATGGGTGGATATCCCACCTCCTGGAGTAAAAGCTGTGTGTCATCGGATCACTACCAATGGGTTTCAAGAACAAACCACCAGATTTGTTGACCAGCTGGGTGTTGCGCCAGACGCCATTCCAGCTTTATATGCAAACTTCACACAAATAGAAGTGAGCCCGCTGGAACAGCTAAGCCTGAAAGAACTGTCAGAAGCCCAAGACTCTGATCCCGTTGTAGGTGTGGTGAAATTTCAAGTTGAGAGAAACCAAAGCGTTTCAGCTCCTACACATGCGAACCCAGATGTTGTGTTGCTCATGCGAGAAAGATCCAAGTTAAAGGTTAAGCGTGGCCTTCTCTACAGAGTCACCACAAGACCCTCTGGTCGAGAAGTAAGTCAGATCGTCATGCCCGCTAAGTATCGGCCAATGATACTAAAGTCAGTACATGATGATGCTGGTCACCTGGGCACAGAACGAACTACAGAGCTCATTAAAGACCGGTTTTACTGGCCCAGAGTTGCATCTGAAGTTGCAACATACATACAGAACTGTGGAAGGTGTGTAGCTAGGAAGTCCATCCCACAGAAAGCTGCCCCTTTACAGCACATCACCAGTAATGGCCCTCTAGACCTGGTCTGCATAGACTTTCTTTCTATTGAGCCTGACTCTAAAGGTATAGCTAATGTGCTGGTGGTCACTGATCATTACACCAGGTATGCTCAAGCTTTTCCCACAAAAGATCAGAAGGCTCTGACTGTTGCCAAAGTCCTTTTTGAAAAGTTCTTTGTGCATTATGGATTGCCTGCTCGCATTCACTCGGACCAGGGAAGAGATTTTGAGAGCAAGCTCATTAAGGAGCTATTGACCCTGCTGGGCATTCGTAAGTCCAGAACGTCGCCCTACCATCCTCAGGGTGACCCGCAGCCTGAGCGTTTCAATCGTACTTTACTGGCAATGTTGGGCACCCTGGATCCAGCTAAAAAGCCAAAGTGGAGCCAGCATATAAGCCAGCTAGTACATGCTTACAACAGCACTAGAAATGATGCCACAGGATACTCGCCCTACTTCCTCATGTTTGGAAGGGAGGCGCGACTACCCATTGACCTGTGTTTTGGTGTGGGGTCAGATGAAGAAAATGACTTAAAGCACCACCAGTATGTGGTTAACATGAGAAAAGAACTTCAACAAGCTTACCAGCTAGCCGCTGATGCAGCTTCCAGGAACCATGAACGAAACAAGAGACTGTATGATGCGAGGGTTCGGAATCAGACACTTGAAGAAGGTGATCGCGTGCTGGTTCGGAATCTGGGCCTCACAGGAAAGCACAAGCTAAAAGACAGGTGGAACTCACTACCTTACATAGTGATGGCCAAGTTACCCAATCTCCCGGTGTATCGTGTAAAACCAGAGAGAGGAACTGGTATAGTAAGGACCATGCATAGGGATCACCTGCTGCCCATTGGTTACATGGTCAGGATGTCTGCTCCATCAGAAAAGACAGTGCGACCAGAGAGACCAAGGACCAGGGCACAGCAAGTGAGTTGTGAAAATGAAAGTCAGACACAAGATTTGTTGCATCTGAGTGAAGATGATTCGTCCTCAGAGTCTGAAGAACAGTGTGTCTACTATGAACCTCCTTTAGCCTTTCATGACCGTGTTGAACCTCAAAATGAGGAGACTAAGCAAAAGGAGGTTGTGAGCCTTCCTGAACAGATGGAAAGTGATCTTCCCAGTGTTCATGAATTGTCTGAGGTGGAGGAACTGGGGGAACACCTCTCAGTAGCAGTAGATCAGACAGAGGAATGTTTACAACAACACCAAGACTCTGTGGTGGCTGAAGAGATGGAGGAGAGGGATGTTCCCGCACCTAGTGTTTCTGTGGGGGATGCTGACTCACCCTATGACCTCCAAACGAAAAGGAGGGTGAGACCTGTTTTGCGTCTCAGTTATGATGAACCTGGAAGGCCCACTGACAGACCTGTGACTATTAGTTACCGAGGTATGGTAATTCAGATTTGCTGCGACCCAGACTCCTAAATGTTATGTGAGTTTTTAACTGGCCTACTGAAAATAGGTCTGATGGGGACATTCAGACATTCAGAAGGGGGAGGGTGTAGCCCTGGCTATATAAAAAGGTCAGTTATTTAAATAGTTAATTTGTATTCATGGTTAATTGCAAATGTTTAATGTGTTCAAGAATGTTTACAAATGCCTGTAAGGTATGTGATGTGTGTCAGTTAATGCACAGTTTTTGTATTTTGAGGTTTATGCCATTATTTGTGATATGGTATTGATATGTACTACAATTCCAGTGAACCCTGAAGTAGTCTCAGATAGAGGGGCGGGAGTAAGGGGGGAGCCGGATGCACTCGGCAAGAAGCGAGAGAGAGACGAGAGCTGAACAGTGTGGAGTGAACGCAGAGTTCATAGAAGGGCGACAGAAGTATTTTCGTGTTGACGGATGTTAACTGGAGTGGAAACTGTTGTACCCTACTGTGAGCGGAGTTGTGTGATACTGTGAGGAAGAGACGGACATCTTGCTGGCGTGTCGGAGAGGTCCCCTTTGCTGGTGTGCTGAAGTTATGTGTTCACCTGGGAGCACGCGGAGACGACGACTGAGTGCTGCTGCCGCAGCCTGCTGGTAGCCTTGACTCAGCTTTCCCCGGCTGTCCCCTTAAACTGCCAGGAGGTGTGAGTACTGTGTGCACGTTTTTTTTTTACTGCTTGGTAACAAGTGAAGCGACCATATTGTTTTAGGTCCCAACGCACCCGAGCCACGACCCAGGCCTGCAACGAGGGGTGGGCTAAGACTGTAGTATTTGAGGTGTGTGTGTGTTGGTGAGAGTGCGTGTGGGCCCATAATATTATTCGATTACTTTGTTTATATTGAAGTAGATACCATACTATTGTTCAACAAACTTAATTGATTTTTCTTATTTTTTGTTGCCGTGTTAATTGTTCATTAAAGTGGAGTTAACTTTTAATTGACCTGCTTGTGTGTGATTTCTTTGTCCTATATAGTGTGGTTTTATTGCATATTTTATACCATAAGCACCATAAAGGGAGTATCGATAGGAAAGTAACAACAGGAACCCAGAGCCCCTCTCAATAGAAGTGGGACGGGTGTTACACACATTATTACTTACGAGACGTTTCTTCAGGATCCATCACTCGTTCAGTGCTTGAACACCAACAGGCTGAGTGAAAACATTACGGCCTCACATCGGCTTTACTACAATAATACATATCCAGATGGATATGTTTGCGATCACTACCTATGTTCCCCTCATAACTGGTCCCATTCAATCCATTGCCCTCTTGTCACCCTGGGCTCCTTATTATCTTATCACCCCTCATACATGAGCCAGTGATTACATCAATGGATTATTAAATTCATCCACTTGTGGAAGATCATTTTAGTGGGAACCCCACTCTTCATTTCTGGCTGCCTCAGCCTTCTAAGCCCTTAGGCTTAGGCTGAGCGACCCTCTTTAAGAAGAGAAATGTTGGATGTGCCCATTTGGTTTGAGCTAACAAGTGTGGCGTAAACTCATCCAGCTGCGCAATTCCAATAACAGCTAGCTTAAGGGCTAAGACTAGACGAAATAGAACGTTGGTTACGTATTGTAACCCCAGATTCTATGAGTCTAGTCACAGCCCTTAAGCCAATGGCCCCACTGGTTCTGACAGGACCAAGAGCCATCGGAGGGGAACAGTGGAGTCGCTCCACTTATATACCCATGGGGGTGCCCACCATTGGTGGGCGTACATTTAAGTTCTTCATGATTGGCTGATGCTGAGATATGTAAATATGGACATATGGAGGACAGAACCCTGAGGAATCCCAGAGAACATTAGGACGTTGCTGTTGTTTGCTAGTCCAGACGTCCAGCATCAGTTTTTGCATACGTTGTATGAGATACGGTGTATTTATTTATTTATTTTTTTACTTTTATATGTTTGTTGTATTATTACAAATCATTTGGTGTTTTTTGTCCTCTAATGAGCAGAACAGGTGTTATTTGACTTATCCAATTTCTTCGTGTCAGTCATGAACGAAACAGATCTCAGAGCTCGTTGATGTGACCGATAGGAGCCAGCTCCCTCTTAGAGGAGTCAAATGTTAGTGACGCAGAGTGGCAGACTGTACCCACAGGCCCTGGAGCTGTTAAAAAATGCCAAAATGTGCGTATGTGCGCACATGCACGCCGCGCACACATGTGCAGCGGGCATCTGATTGTCGTAAGACCAGGGGACAGAGAGGAGGAGGTGGTGCAGAGCAGTGCACCTCTGTTGCTGTGAAAGTGGGGATAGGGGTGGCATACACAAAATACCTAGGAGACTATTACATTAACTGATGAGACCTGAAAATATTGGGAGAAAAATCTGTAAAAGAGGAGAAAAGATAACCAAACGGCTACAGAAAGATGAGGCAATGAGTAAAAACCAACTAATGGTTAGGGTCACAGATCATTTTATTCCAATAGTTTACACCTGATGGGGAATAAAACTGATTTAGTTGAATTAATTGAAGTTGTGGTAGGCAGCACAGACGAATTAGCTCTTTTTTCTTTTGCAGCAGACTGCATTGTCTGAGTCAGCCTCTTTTGTGGATTCTGGGGAATTCTGTGTTTGGGTAATTTAACTGGTGTGACTCATCTGAAGTCTCTATGGGGTCTCACCATTTCCCAACAGCCCAGATGGAGATGTTGATGTTGTTTACAGCATATAATCAGCCATTTCCAGCTGTGATTTAAGTCTGGTCACCATTATTTACTGACCTTACAGGAGAATTGGTAAACCAAGTGTTGCTCATTAGTTACCAGCAGAGGTGCGCCGGTCATCCGTCAGAATTTGTAGCTGGGGAGGGGAGGTAGAGAAAGAAAGAGCTGAACAAGCATGGACAGAATAGAAAATCTGTGATAACCTCTACTTTTCATATTTAATTCTGGAGCAACACCAAATCTCTCTTGAGTTACCACTGCTGTTTTTAATGAGGAAATTCAAAAACCACATATGGGTTTAACCTGAGTCATTTTAATGATGTGGTGTGAAATGGCACAATGGTACATCCTGATATAAAACACATACATTACATAGAAAATGCTGTCGCAGTAAGTGCACATGTTTTTCTGAAGCTTTGTGAAAACCAACATCTTCCCTCCCACACTGTGATCCAGGGGTCATCTTGACCCAATGCCTAAACCTCGTCAGCTGGCTCCTCTCAGAGTGGAGGAGCAGTGGTTCTAGTCCTTTCCCAAAGCTCATAACGATAAAGGGCGTGAACGTAGCTCGACTGGTAAATCTGGATCTTCGCTCCTCCTTGAACCATGATCGTGTAAGAGTTTGATAATAACTGCCGAACGCACAAACAGCAGATGTATAACGTTTAGAAAATAAAGCAGAACTATTTGATTTGAGATTAGAGCTATTTTAAAAATGTCAGAAAAAACTATGGACTTTGCTGTGCTCACACTAGATGTTTGCATCTTTTACACAGGGACACTTCCCTGAATGGATGAAAATGTCCTTCAAGAACACGCTGCTAATGCATAAACAATGTGTTGATAAGAGCCAGTTGGTTGAACTGAAATAAAGAAAACTCGAAGAAGAAAACAGAATTTCTTGTACCAAAATGATCCGTGTTTTTCTAGTACCTTATTAAGATCAACAGAAGTTGTTTGTTGTTGCGCTTTCTTTGATTTTGTCCATTTGTTTATCACTGTTAGGTCGAAACGAGCTGATAGCTCGCTACATAAAACTGCGAACGGGGAAGACGCGTACCCGCAAGCAGGTGAGCATCAACATTTGTGAGCAGTCCTGTTATCTGTGACATTAATTTATACATGTATTTCATTTACCTTATGATGCTTTTCTATCCAGGAAGTGACATAACTGACTGGGCCTGTTTAAATTAAAATATCATCCTGTAATTATGTTTGTTTTCATGGGGATAACCCTGACCCCAAAGGTTTCTAGTCACATTCAAGTTTTGGCACGTAAGAGGGTGCGAGAATATCAAGCAAGCATCAAGGTGGGTTCCCACAGAATCCCTTTCCTCTGTAGTCACATTCCTCCTCCTTGTCTTTTCCTTCTTCTCCCATCCTTTCCCTTTCATCCTGTCCTTCCTCAGGTCTCTAGTCACCTGCAGGTCTTGGCCAAAAGAAAGTCTCGTGAGATTCAGTCTAAGCTGAAGGTACACAGGCTAACTGACTGTGATGCGAGCAGCTTTGTTCTGCATGTGGCCAAAATCTGACTGGACACATGTCATTAGATAGAGACATGCTGGACACATTGTTTGGTTTTTTAAGCTTCTTTTGGACATTATGTCAGAGTTTATTTTTCCCCTTTTTTAGTTTAGTGGCGATATCTAGCGATTGGTGTTTGTGAGATTTAGCTGCATGAACATAATGGTTACTAGGTGGTCTTTGATGCTGTCTAGTGAATTTTGTTAATGCTTTACACGTCTTTGTTTACATGCTGTCCATGTAGTACTTTGTTAGCAGTGGTTACAACGAAAGCATGTGTGTGGTGGAACTTTTGATGCATGCTGAACATTTGTATAGTTCAAGAGGTTTGTGACCTTAGACACGATTGTTGCATGAGAATCTTTTACTGAGGAATGTGTTTGGCTTCATTAACGTGCATTTATGAGTGCAGACAAGCAAAAACTCATTCATGTTCTCTGTACTGAGGCAAATAGTGAAGACTTGATACATTTCAAACCCTCTGTTTCTGTACTTAAACAATCTTTTACTTCTTTATATGTTATTTTTATTTCCTTTTCCTTTAACCCTATCCGGTATCACAGTATATTTGTATAACGTTGTTGTTGATACAAATTAAAATTTCATACCAGCTCACTCTGGTGTGATGGCTATGTGTGGGTTAGGGTCAGCGCCTCCTGACAGAACAGAAAGGTAGAGAAGGCTTCAAATGACTCCTAATCATAGATTCAGGTCATCATTTTTGTTAATTTGCAGAAACAAAAAGTCAAAAAGGAGGTCAACCAATATGGATTTTTCAATGGCTCCATTTATTTATATTTCTTTATGGACTGATGTGATTCGAATCGTGTGTGGAACATTTGTTTAATAAGTTTGCACTTTAACAGTTCTTTCATATAATTTCTATGTAAACAGATGAATCACTTTTACCAGAGTTTCAGTTCATCCTTTAACATTAAGTTTGTTACAGACTTTGGTATATCGCTCTGTGTGTATGCTTGTTGATAAAGATCAGCCATAATACCAAATGTCAAAATAACATCAAGCTATAATTGCAGTGTCTGTTTTCATGTGTCATTTTATATTTTTTTGTCTGAGAATCGGCTATTCTCGACACAACTTCACTATAAACATCTGCTGCCTGTGTGGAGTCTCGTCAGCATGGCTCCGATTGTGTTCTTTCAGACAACCAAATGTATGCTGGTACAAGTGTACCAGACCACGCCCAAAGGTAGATTCAGGAAAGACGTCATCAATGCATACTGAGTGTTAACACTGGTATTTAGTCATCCAAAATGTGATCAGATCACTTTGGACAGCTGCTGGTGCTGAACAGGCTCTTAGTGCAAGGGAAGCCTACAGTTCCCTCCCTGTCTATCACAAAAACCTAACTTACTGTAAATGTGTAAAACGTAGGGCAAAGACTCTGTCTATGAAGTTAGGAGTAATCCGTTTCTGAAAGGGCGATCTGAAGTTAGTAGAAAAGCTCTTCAGTTAGGTTTTGGTGTTTTAGGAAAGCTCTTCACTTGGATATCTTTCTTGTCATAACTGTTTAACTTTCTCACCTTATTGATTTTTTTCACTATGAGCTACATCTTTTAGTTTAATTTCAGAAATATTTCTTTTTTGTATTCAACCCCTACCTTTCCAGTGAAGGAAGTACATGAGATGGTGTTTTCCTTTGTTGCCAAACAGTGAATCTGTCCCCACTTACATTTTGAATGTACTAAATTAAGTTTATTACATGTCTTTTTTGCTATAGGCCATGAATTTGGTAAGTTTTGGTTATACAACTCCAGTTCTCTGCTTCAGGCTTTGTGCTGCGCGATTGCCATCACATTACTGCCAGACTTAAATCTCATTGCTTTGTTTGTTATTTATTTTTCTTAGCGGCATTAGTTGAGTGCTGGTGATGGCTAGCTCTTCTAGCTTGTTACACTTCCTGCTTTTGCTTCTTCTCAGGTCTGCTTTGCTGTTTTTCCTTTCTTACCGTACATAGTTACTGCATCATGCTGAAGTTCAGTAAATATCTGCTGGCTTGCTGTGTAAAGTGACATTTTAAAGTTGGCTGAACTTGGACTTATAACCTACATTGGTAACTTATATTGAAGATAAATGCTAGAATGTTTTTGATTATGTATTACTTTGGTTTGTCTTTTTTACATTGTTTTTCAGGATCAGGTATCCAAAGACAAGGCACTCCAGACTGTGGCCAACCTCTCATCAGCTCAGATTGTGTCTGCCAGTGTAATGAAGCCTCAGACTTCCTTCCCTCCACCAGTCAGAGTAAGACATAAACTGTTGGTCCACCTATTTATCAGTAAAAAGACAATCTTATGTTTTAGTAAAGGAAGCCTTGTGTAAAGACCTACATAGTCCACTAGAGGGCATCCAAGCTCTGGGTGCTTTTTATTTCCATTGGATCACACAGTAGTGAAACATATCAGTGATTATTCTCAAAGGATGGTAATGTGAGGACAAAAAGCATGTTTATGATCAGATCAGCCACAGAATCAGGATCATTATTTACTTTCGGTTTAGCAACAGGTAATGTTATTATTTAATCCTCCACATTTCATCTGTGCACAACAGAATCAAAACTAAACAAATGCAAAACCAATGTCCCTGGGAAAATGCTACAGCTCTAGCCATTCATTTTCAAAATAAGGTGTTTATATCTCTGCCAATAATGGTGTCGGCAATATGAAGATATAATTATTTGTATTTGTTTAAAATACAATATATCTAACATACCATAGACACAGCAGTTGATAATCTGTATCAACAGATCCTGCTTTAAGTAGATGGTGATGAACTTATATATTTTTTCTTTTTAAGTCTGAGGATTTACCAACTAATCTGTTTTTTTTATTTTTTTATTTATTTTTTTATTTTGTATTTTTTATTTCTTGGTTTGCTCAGTATTGGCCTGGCCCGGTACCAGGACAACCTGGACATTCTCAGGAGTAGGTATCACTATCAGATTAGGTGCTTTGGTGTTTTGGGACTGCTTCCCATTTTTCCTTTTGTGCTTTTTTTTTATATCAGCATCAAGCCCTTTGCACAGCCTCCATACACCACACTACCAGCCCCTGTTCCACCACCCATCAGTAAGCATAAAAAAATCTAATTCTTGTACATGTGTGTTAATCTTGTGAGGTAATTGTTGTCTCCCTGTTTAAATGTGTGACAGGCTATGAGGCTTTGCCACCCCCCCGGCCTGCAGCCATAGCTGCTCCCGTCTGGCAGGACAGAACCATTTCTTCAGCAAAACTACGCCTACTTGAGTTCTCTGCTTTTATGGAGACCCAAAGAGACCGAGAGATGGTATTTGTGCTTGTTGTTAAAAGTAATCTGTTTTATTCCCCTTGATAACACTTTTCTCTTTTCCTCCTGCAGCACAAACACCTTTTTGTTCACATCGGCCCCTCGAACCCAGTCTACAGTGACCCTGTTTTGGAGTCTATAGATGTAAGGCAGATTTACGACAAGTTCTCAGAAAAGAAAGGCGGCCTGAAAGAGCTGTATGAGAAAGGACCACACAATGCTTTCTTTCTCGTCAAGTTCTGGGTTAGTGAACAAAACCATTATTCCCCTGAGATTTGAGGGGGAAAAAACATGGAAGGATTGGATTATAGGAAGAGGATCTTTGCTCTTTGTTTTAGGCGGACCTGAGCAGCGAAGTTGAGGAGGGCTCTGATGCGTTTTACCTAGTGAGCAGCCAGTACAGTGGAACAGAAAATATCACCATCAGTGTGTCTACGAAGGTCTGCTCTTTTGGCAAACAGGTGGTGGAGAAGGTTGAGGTGAGAGAACGAGCCAATTCTTTTATTAAAGGAAACTTTTTTTGAGAAGTTTTAACCACTGTAAATATGTGTGGCTTTTCACCATGTAGACAGAGTATGCCCATTTAGAAGGAGGAAAGTATGTTTTCCGCATCCATCGCTCACCCATGTGTGAATACATGATCAACTTCATCCACAAGCTAAAGCATCTGCCAGAGAAGTACATGATGAACAGCGTGCTGGAGAACTTCACTATTCTGCAGGTATTTCACAGTTGTTGGAACCTAATGTTGTTGAACACAATGTCTATGGGCAGTGTTCACAACATTATTGTTAAAACTTGTTCATTCAGTGGATTTTAGGCTGTAATCTGACACTGCTGTTTTTACAGTGCTTAGCCGGAGGTTACTGTCACACACACACACACACACACAAATGCATTCAAGTGTTTAGAAAGCTTTTTTTTTTTACTGCAGTTACCTTCTCTGTTGGTAGTTTTGATGCCTGGTGTTATGCTGCCACGATTAGTCGGTTTGTCACAATGATGTCGACAAACAAAATAGTCAACAATAAATGTAATAGTCAATGTCGTTTACTCTATCAAGCTCTGTTTTTCTTCTTCTGAAAGCACCTTCTGCTGCTTTCTATCTTTCTGCTTGAGGCACGTGCAGTAGTGGCCATCCGAGTCACCCGTCGCGTCACCAGAAAAAACAAGACATCATGGCGAGCCGTTGAAGTAGCTCAAAAGTTTGGGAGCATTTTACAAAGATAAAAGAGAAGCATGTACAGTGCAAAATCTGCAAAGTGGAGCTCTTCTTTCACAAGAGGACAACAGTGATGCATGAACACCTTAAAAGGAAGCACATTATGGCAAAGGACAAAGAGGGACGGTCACCTCTGTAGGCAAATTACCACTTGTTAGCTGCTAACATCAACACGAAGTTACTTGTATTTATAGCTGTAGCAACAACAGTAGTGATGGCGATTTTATTGTTTCACGCATTTGCTGAAATGTTGCAAATGCTAATGATTGATTGTGTCCCGTTATGTTGTTTTTGTTTTTCGTCAGGTGGTGTCCAACAGAGAAACCCAGGAGACTCTGCTGTGCATTGCCTTCGTATTTGAAGTGTCCACGAGCGAACATGGAGCGCAGTACCACGTTTATCGACTGGTTAATGACTAGCAGCATGATGTGTGCGTGCACGCAGAGACTCAGAACTCTTCATACAAACTGCTTAAACACGACTTCCTGCAGAACACTCAGACCCCCACCCCCCACTCCTTTGAACACATTCACTTTTTTTTTTTTTTTAATCAGACCAACCGTCACACTGCAGTCGTACCTGTTTCTCATTAGAATCATATCAGTGTTGGTTTTGTTTTTTAAATCAGAAATGTTTTGTAGTGAAAGACATTTCATATCAGAAATGCTCCAAACTATGCTGAAGTTTTCTATTCGGATTTAAGCGTCTTAAACCATTTGATGCACATGGTTCATAGGTAAGACTGGCGTGAGACGAGTTTGAATATAATTTTTCAGATCATTTAATGAGTGTTATTGTAACCTGCCACCGTGGCTATTCTACAGTTTATAGTATTTTTAAAAGGTACATATCCTGTGTTACTAGCCTAGTGAACTAGACCAAATTCTTGCTTTGCAAAGTTTGGTCTAGGCACGCTCCATTGGAACCTCCGCAGCTCCTACCAGGACTCTGGCTAGCCAATCACAGCTCTCTAGAGGGAAGAGCTGTGATTGGTCCATAATGGTGGGCCAATCATAGTGCTCTATCTGCTTAGTGAACAAATCACAGAGCTTTATCCGCTTTGTGGGCCAATCAGGGCACTCTAAATGCCTGGTGGGTGGGATGATGCAACAGAGTGAAACAAGAGTATGTCACATTCATTGTCCAGTGGAATGCGGAGATCATTTGAAAGACAACGGTAGAACCCGCCCCACAACCGAGAGCTGTCAATGGAGCGTGGCTAGACTAAATAATACATTTATTTAGTCTGGCTTGCCAGGCTACTGTGTTACAGCTTTGTGTGAAAATGTGGACTACATTCAATTTTTTTAAATACAATCATAAATTGCAATGGTCTGCCTCTTCTTAAAAATAATGCACTGCATGTAGAGATGTGCATGTTGTATTTATTTTATAACACTATCATGGGGTGAAAAAAGTGCAACATTTTGAGTATTTGTTGTTTAAAAGATTTTTATTGGTGCACTATGTGAAGAGGAGAAAAATCTCAAATGTGCATTAAAATATCGGCTCATACTTGTTTTTAAACAAATTCAAATTTATGTCATAGTTTTTAGAGACGTTCTTCAATACTGTTTGTATTGTGACTGCTTGAGCTTTCTGGAGTATTTCTACCTCCACATGAGTTGAGATAAGGATGTGCTTTGATTCTTAAAGCGGAGAAGCACTGATGTATAGGACACTACATTAGTAATGGTACTGTTGTTTATAAACCAAACTGAGATTAGTAGACATTTTGTAAGGGTTTTTTGTATTTTCATATCAAGAAAAGTAAACACTAAACAGTGGATATTTTGGTTGTTAAATATGGTACAAATTACATCATGTCACCCACAATGCATTGGGGCACATTTTTGCCTGATGACACTACCACATTATCCAACTGATATGTTTCTGTTTTGTATTATTTCTTGTGTTTACTGGTGCACATGGCTACCAACTTGTCCTTTTTTTTTATCTTATTTGACTCCAACACACCCTCTGCTTAAGGGGTTTGCCTTTAAACTCAAGGAGGAACATCATATCTTTAGACTTGCTTCTGTTTGAAACAAAGCTGTCATTTAATCCTTATGGTGGGGTCCTTCAGAAGTGTTACATTATATCATTATTGTAATTATCTGTGTACTCTGACTTTGCCTCAATTGTTTCAGTCAAATCTACGTGGAAAATAACATTTTGTGCCTTTATGTTTTGCCAATAACATCACACAGTGACTGAGAGGATGTCATTCTTAATAAATTGATAAAAAGTAAATATTTTCTGGTTTCACTTTAATTAAATTCCGAACTTTTAATCTATGTGGTTGATCACCATTGTCATGATTTTAATGGCAAAGAGACCTCAGACACATATATTTTATGTTTTCAAATATGGTTTTTAGAAAAGTCCAGTTGTTACCTGCTAAACCTTCAAGAAAGTGAAATGTGTATCTCACCACTCTCAAATGCGTTTTATTTACATGGCGCAGATTTGCTATTAAAGTTCTTTTGTCTATAGCCATTTTTGTCCAAAATGGATTATGCTAAACTAAACGCAATCAATCTCATACACCTTATTCCCTCCAAACTTGATTTTAAATGCCTCTGACATTGCAGTTACCATCTTTCCTGCTAGGTGGTGCTGTCACCCCAAGTGTGTGTTTTAAGTACAATCCAGGTTAGATAATTGAGATTGTTTACCAGAAGCTAAACAGCTCCAGGTATTTCCTTGCATTCCTGCAATGCTATTAGTGTGAACTTATCTTAGACTTATTTTTAAAAAAACAGCAAACCTGTTCAAGAACGGTTTTAAATGTCATACCTGAACTATTTAAGGGAGTTTTTCACATTCAAAGTTCTGCAAGAAATACAAGAAAGGTTAGTCTTCTCTCAAGCTGTTAAGATGTGAGATAAACTTATTTATCTCGTATAACTGCTGGCAACCTTCCAAAGTATTTGTCATGGTTTGTGTGATTGGTGTACATATATGGCTTTATCTGTGTGTGTTTTCATTTTTTACAATACACCGTTGATAGTGACATTTGATTTTTTTTATTGGCGGGGGGAGGGGTTGTGTTTTCAATATATAAATTAACAATAGGAAACAGACCGTTGGCTACTGTTGATTAAAACTTATTGTGACAGTCTATAAAACAACCAGTACAAATAATTCAGTGACCGCAAAATCTTTTTTAACTTCTATTGACATATTTTATTCAGTGTTTTATGCCAAGCCCAGCTGCAAATCGTAAAATAAAAATAAAAACTAACTGGTCATGACACAGTTGATACAATCAGGCAACTTTCAATTAACTTTATGTGTCAGACATTTAGTAAAGAAAAATGACCAGATCTGGTTTGTGGACAAAATGAGATTTCAATTTAGCTTGTGATCTAGTCCAAAGCTCCTAACTAATCAAACAAGATGTTTAAATAATTAATTTATGTTGTCAAATTAGAAATGGCTGGGGCAGCATTGGCAACAAGTCTTTTGTTAACCGAGACCCATTCCTGCTCTTAAAGCCTGTAATATGGTCCAAATAGTTTAGAAAGGGCAACTTTTATGAATTTTGTGTCAATCTCAATAAGTCAGACCAACGTAGATGTTATCAAACTATGAAGAATTTCAGGAAAATGTCTCTTGAGTCTTTCAAGGGTTTACATTTTCACCACAGACATTTCGAAAAAAGCAGTCATCCAACCCCACACCTAGAGTTTTGTAGAACAGTCACATGTCCTGGATGGTCCTTATGTGTCCAGTTTGTGGAACAATGTAACACACATTTCCACAGAGTCCCAGTTGCATTCAAGGCCAGAGAAGAAGTCTAGGTAACATTCTCTCCATCCTCAAGTTTTTGTTGTGTTGCAGATCCTAAATTATGGACTCTGTTATCGAAATGACCAAATATCTATTTATGCATTTTCTGACACACTGCACCAAGAATGTATTGCCTTGGCTGTGTTCAAGGCAGGCAGAAGGTGTGGTGGGAAAATGCAACCAGAAGACTCTTTGCCAAAACAGTCCGGCACAAATCAAATTCTTAACTCATTACTTCCTTCTCAGTCGTATTCCCTTTCATCTTGTTCCAACCATTTTTCATGCTCCTGATTGTTTTTTTTTTCTTCTTTCCTCCCAGGTTGATTACAGTCTTTCTTGAGCAATTCAGACATTAAGATATGATCCATGCAGCAGACCTCTAAATGACCTTTTGAAGGGAGTTTAAACTTTAACGAGTAAGACTATGTGGCATATTCAAATGGTTGCTGCATTAGTGTCCAGTTATATGCCACTTTTCATGCCGATGCTCATTAAAATTTATTTAAGCAATATTTAGTAATGTAAAGTAAAATGCTGTGTGATTTCTGAATAGGATTGCAGAGAGCTGATATCATTTTCCTCTATTCCTTTACTGCTACATTCAAGTGAAGATTTAGAGAAATCGCCTTTGAATGCAATTCCAGATTGTGTATTCCAATTAAAGATTTAATTGTTTGTTTGACAAAAGGTAGGGTTAATAATGGACAAAAAGCATCCATCAAGTCTGTGTGGTGGGGTTGGTTTTGTAAAATAAATAGAATAGCACGCACACATACATACATACATATGTATATATAGGTCAGAGGGGGATTGACATCCCCTGCATATTTGAAGATTGTGTACGGATAATGTTGAACGAGGCAGCAACTGACTTGAAAGATAAGATCGCAACTTGAATGAGCACCAGGCAACTCCGACGCCAACTACAACAGCTGAGTGTGCCATCAGAAATCTTTGAAGATGTGGATGCAACATTGACAGTAATTCCTACAACCACCTTCACTGAAACCAATGAGCTGATATACACTTCAGCAGCAGTGATCCTTGACATGTTTGGCTATAAGAATAAGAGCAACCATGAAAAACAATACCCACCATGGAAAAGAAGGTTGGAGGCCAAAATCAAGGCAGCACGTAGAGAAGTGAACCAACTGTCAGCTCCAGAAAGGTACAATGGGAAAAGCAGTACCTAAGAGCTATAGCAGGGGTGGGCAATCCTGGTCCTCGAGGGCCACTATCCAGTAGGTTTTAGTTGTTTACCTGCCCCAACACACCTGATTCCTGGATGAATCACCTGTTCAGCAGCTCATCAGGCTCTGCAGCAGCCTGTTAATTACTAGTAGATTCAAACCAGGTGTGTTTAAGCAGAGAAACAAGTAAAACCTGCTGGACAGCGGCCCTTGAGGACTGGGATTGCCCACCCCTGAGCTATAGCCAGATACCCATATGTGAAGTACTGGAAACTGCCATGACTGCCAGATGAATAAACCGGTTCTTCTCAATCCAGCCAGCCAAAGTGGCAGGGTATTAACAGCAGGGCAGACCCACCAGTGCTGGAGACTCAACAGTACTGGAAGGGCAAATGGGAAAATAAAGCATCACACAACAGGGATGCAAAGTAACTAGCCCCTCTAAGAGAAAATGACAGCAACCTCCCTGAGCAGAACCCAGAATCCATCACTGTGGCAGACAAATAAGAAAGAGTCACACGTATAAAATAAATAACTTGACAGCACCGGGGCCTAACATGATCCATGCCTACTGGCTGAAGAGGCTCACTGCACTTCATAAGCGCCTGGAAGTGCAAAGGAGCTGCCAGCTGCTTAAGAATAAGACTCACTCTGAATAAGCACAGCACAGAATGGCATCGGCAAAGATACCAGAGGAGCCAAACACCAGCTGCTGATAGACTGAAAAGTTGCCCAGGACTGCAAAGTCCAACACATCAACCTGTGCACGGTCTGGATTAATTACAGGATGACTCAACACCACACTCATGGATCATTGAATGCTTGGAGCTGTACAGCATAAGCAGGGCTTTGACAGCCTTCATGTTAAACTCAATGGGGCTGTGAAAAATCACCGTTGAGACCAATTGCATGCCAATTGCACAAGTATCCATGAAATGTGGCATATAACAAAGGAGACGCCCTGTCCCAACTGCTATTCTGCATCAATCTGAACCCCCTCTGCCAAATAATCAACAAGACTGGCTATTGATACTTACTCAAGAATGGAACCGCAATCAGCCACCTCCTCTGCAAGAATGGCATAAAGCTGAGCACTAAGAGCAAGCGAGACATCAACTCACTGAGCCACACCACCAGGATCTACAGCACTGATATCAGAATGTCAATCAGACTTGAAACGTGTGGTCGGATGGTGGCTAAGAAAGGGAAAGTAGTCCACATAGAAGTGGTCTTACTCCCAGAAGGAACAATAGCAGACATTGAGGACAGCTTCAAGTACCTTTGTATCCCAGAAATCCAGAAAAGGAAATTGCTTAGTCAATCACCTGACCTGAATGGCATTACATTAATCTCCGAGAACAAAATATGGAACATTGGTGTAATCTTTGACCAGGACATGGCATTCAAATCCCAGGTTAAACAGGTTTGTAGGATTTCCTTTTTCCACCTTCGGAATATTGCTAAGATTAGAAGCATCCTTTCCAGGAGTGATGCTGAAAAACTAGTTCATGCATTTATTACATCAAGACTGGATTACTGTAATTCATTACTCTCAGGAAGTCCACAGAATGTAGTTAAAAGTCTTCAGCTTGTCCAAAATGCTGCAGCTAGAGTTCTGATGAGAATTAAAAAGAGAGATCATATCTCTCCTGTCTTAGCTTCCCTACATTGGCTACCTGTTAAATTCAGAATAGATTTTAAGATCCTTCTTCTCACATATAAAGCTCTTAATAATCAAGCTCCATCATACATCAATGATCTGATTGTTCCATGCGTTCCTAACCGAGCACTTCGCTCTCAGACAGCAGGTCTACTGGTGGTTCCCAGAATATCTAAAATTAGGATGGGAGGCAGATCTTTTAGTTATCAGGCTCCTCTCCTATGGAACCAGCTCCCAGCTTTACTCCGTGAGGCAGACACCTTGTCTACTTTTAAGACTAGGCTTAAAACATGTTTATTTGATAGGGCCTATGGTTAAAATCTGATGTTAGCCTAAATCTGGACAAGTGGGGGAGTAGAAGGAGGTGGAGTGTACAGTCGGTAAAGACGGCTCTCCCTTGCCCTGCCTCCAACATGCTTCCATCTAAATAGGATAGATTATCCAGAGTTTTCTCTGTAGTTATGCTGCTATAGGCTTAGACTGCTGGAGGATACACTGACCTCTTTTCACACTCTACTGCTTTCTTCTACAACCTGCTCTTTAACTGTATTATTTTCTGCAACTTCAGCTGTTAACTTTACTTTTTCTCTAAGTGTTTTTCTCCCCAGAAGAAGCTACAATGATGTTCTGCTGAGCTGTGGTGGCCTCATGGAGGGGGCCATCGTCGAGCACACTGCTGCTAACCACTTAAACATTCTCCCTCTCCTGATAATAACGTTTTGCTTTCCTTGACTTTGAACGTGCTACTGCTAGTTTACCCATTTAATTAGAGAACCACTAGGATAAATACAATAAAGTTTATCTCACCAAATAGAATATTTACTAAGAAATCACAATATAACTATAGACACATTACTTTGTCGTGTGTGTGTGTGTGTGTGTGTGTGTGTGTGTGTGTGTGTGTGTGTGTGTGTGTGTGTGTGTGTGTGTGTGTGTGCGTGCGTGCGTGCGTGTGTGCGTGCGTGCGTGCGTGCGTGTGTGTGTGTGTGTGCCTGCTCTGTCTTCTCGATCCCCAGTGAGTCGTGGAGGATGGCTGCTTATACTGAGCCAGGATTCTCTGGAGGTTTCTTCCTGTTAAAAGGGAGTTTTCCTCTCCACTGTCGCTTTATGCTTGCTTAATATGAGGATTGCTGTAAAGTCACTGACACTAGTCAGTGACTTGATGCAATTTGCTGGGTTCCTTATATAGGAAAAATTATTTCTGATTGGCCTAATGAACTGTCCTGAATTGGAATGTTTATTATGTGAAGTGCCTTGAGACGACTCTTGTCGTGATTTGGCGCTATATAAATAAAATTGAATTGAATTGAATCGAATCCCACAAGCAAATGGCAACCTTGATAAAGCTGCAAGGAAATAAGCCACAGCCAAATACCTACAGAGAGTAAGGCAATTCCTAAAAAGCTCAATGGCAAGAACAAGATCTGGGCAAATAACAGCTACTCTCTGCCAGTAATCAGATATCCGGCTGGAATAATAAGCTGGCCAAACGAAGAAATACTGACCACAGATGTCAAGACACGGAAACTCCTAACTATGCATGGAGGGTTCCATCCCAAATGTCTCAGACAATGGCGAGTCGAGGAGGAGATGCTGGAAATACCATCATGTGAGGACAAGCCCCTACATGGGATGTACCACCGACAGATAATTGAAGTGGCGGATATCAAGAAATCCTACCAATGACTAGAAAGAGTTGGTATGAAGGACAGCACAGAGGCACTCATTATGGCTGCACAGGAACAGGCCCTGAACACCAGAGCAATGGAGGTCAAGATGTACCACACCAGACAAGATCCAAGTTGTAAGCTATGCAAAGAAGCCCCTGAGACAATCCACTACATGTGTTTAAGATGCTGGCAGGGAAAGCATAGATTGAACGCTACAACCAAGTAGCTGGCATAGTGTACAGAAAGCCCCAAGGTCAAAGTGGGCAACACCCCCTAAGATGGTTGAGAATGAGCAAGTCAAGCTCCTGTGGGACTTCCAGATCCAGACTGACAAAATGGTGATGGCAAACAAACCGGACATCATGTTGGTAGACAAACAACAGAGGACAGCTGTTGCAGTTGATGTGGCAATACCAAGTGTTGGCAACATCAGGCAAAAGGAACATGAGAAACTAGAGAAGTACCAGGGCCTCAAAGAAGAACTTAAAAAAGTCTGGAGAGTGAAGACATTGGTGGTGCCCAAGGTCATCGGGGCACTCAGGGCAGTAACCCCCAGACTGGAGGAGTGGCTAAAGCAGATCCCGGGAAAAACATCAGACATCTCAGTCCAGAAAAGTGCAGTTCTAGGAACAGCTAAAATACTGCACGTAACTCTCAAGCTCCCAGGTCTCTGGCAGAGGACCCAAGCTTGAAAGGATGAGTCCACCCATGGAGGGTGAGATGGGAATGTGTATTTATATATAGTTGTTTCCCCCCTTAATCAGCTAATTAATCCAACACACCTGCAAAGGGTTCTTGGGCCTTTAAAGGGTTAGTCTAATGTAATTTACTGAGATAAATGGGCCTTTGCCCCAATTTATTTGAGTTTTGTGTGTGTGTGTGTGTGTGTGTGTGTGTGTGTGTGTGTGTGTGTGTGTGTGTGTGTGTGTGTGTGTTGCCCATGCAAAATGTCCTCTCTGTCCAAAAAGGCCTTTAGTCTTTGTTTCAAAATTCTGACGGTCCTCTTTATAGTACATAAACAAGAAACACACGCACACACACAAGTGTGCACAGTGTGTGGATCCTGAAAGAACGTGCAACAAACGTGGATATTTTGACATTTGACAAGCTTAAAAGTGATCATGCGAATTGTAACATACCTACAGTTTGTGTGGCTGCTTCAGCTCCACCCTTCATCCCACACCCGTACTCTCCACGCAGGGGCGCGGTCCCAAGGGTGGAGTCCACCGCGGCTGAGCTCCAGGAACATTAAACTATCTGCATACTTGTCAGTTCATCTGGATTCGTCGGTCCTGAGGCTCATCTCCGGTCCTGCTCTTTTGGAAAACTAGTTCAACCGATCTGTTCAGGGAGAGACGGGGACGCCGAGTCGGGAAGATGATGGTATCGGATACGCTGCGGTCGGGAACGATTCGGGTCGGGAACGCGGAGGACACCTCGCTAGCGCTGCCGTCTGACAAGAGCCTGAGCTCAGGGCAGCAGCGCGTCCTGACTCAGGTTCACAGCATTAAACGGAGCAAGTCCAAACAAAGCAGCAACGGAGCGTCTCCTACAAGTACGGAAACAGATTTATAAACGAGACATGTCAATGTTTGTATTTTTATATTGGTGGTGGTGGTAATTTCTGCTGTGTATTTATTTCATATACGGGGCAGAGCTTCTTGTTTTCTGAAAAAAAAAAACTGCGCCAAACAAGTTGCCTCCAAATGAATTAAAAAGTGTACTTGCGTCAGCTTTGTTATAGCCTCATTATTACAGTATTTAAACATGATTCTAGATTGAAAATTCAGGAAACTCATGCAGTCAAAGCAACTACAGTGTGGGAAAGTGAGAGCCTCCATGGAAAATAAAAACGTAGCAGGTGAGCAGGCAATGTTTTTTAATGAAATGATGCAGCCATGAAGAATAAAATAGTCTTTGAAGCCAAACTGTGTGACATTGTCAAACACATGTTACTGAAATAAAGAAATAACTCACACACGTTGATAATTTAATTTTAGACGTCTAAAATAACACAACCATCTCTTAGATTGAGAACTGTTTTTGTAACTTGAGAAAACAGAGCACCTTGTGTTTCTTTATGGTTGTTAAGGCAACACAGGATTAGTGGCTTTAACATACCTGCACTCTAACAGTTTTACTGACACTCACAATTTTTAAATACGTCAGAAAAATTCCCATTTAGAAATATGTGGAACAAAAGGCAAAAAAGCGTGTGGATTTTGGAACAATGACCAGGCATTTGTAAAACAAACTAAAAAACTGTAAGGCAGACATGTCCGACGTGTGACCCGGAGGCCATTTATGGTGGGTTTTGTTGCTGTTGTTGTTATTGTTTTTTTTTTGTGTGTGTGATCATCAACATTTGTTTGTCCTTTTTTACTAATTTGAGGCAAGTTTTGAGCAGATATTTAAAACTCCATGTTATGGTAACACCTATAGGGTCAGATGGTTAGGTCAAGTTGCTCTTAGCTTTAAAATGTGATCAAAAGGTTTATTAAGTAACAGGTTTCTGTTAGTTTTTGTCATTTCACTTGTAATTTTTCCAAAAAGCAAAACAGCAATTGGTTGCAAGTCTGCAAAATCCAAAATATGGTGACAATAAACATTTTGCAAGACAGTGTTCAATCGCATCAAGCCAAATATTTATGCTATGAGCTAATATCCTAGATAACTTAGGGGATTAGTGTGATTTCATCCTGCATAATGTAGCTTTGCTTTAATCAGGATTCAGCAGAACAGTGAGGACAAGTCTGTGAATTATACTGAATAACCGGTATTTAGGGTTATGGTAGGTTGCCACGAGAACATGTTGAAGCTGACTTTATTTATGTGGAAGTATTTGGAAAATAAGCAAGTGTTCAGTGAAAATGGGTCATTTTTACTGATTGAATGATCCTTTTGTCATTCTGGGAAAAGTGATTATATGTATTCTTTGTACATACGTGGATGAAAAATATTTTTTTAAGTCAAAAGATAAAACATAAAAAATAAGCATGAGCAGATTTTTCTGGTGAAAGATCCCACTAGGCAAACTGAAAAAGTATGATAAGAAACACGATAAAATCCCTAATTTTACATTTTCTTTCATTTGTGTCCAGGAATCATTTCATGTGTATTTGTGTGATTAAAATAGTAGCAGAGACCCAATGTTTAATCAGGTGATTAGGGAAGCCAATATGAGCTATAATATAATATAATATAATTTAATTTAATTTAGTATGTGTTCTTTAAGCATAAAAAAGTTACATATTAATATAAAAAGTCTGAAAATTTACATTTTTCAGTATATTATGGTATTTCTTTAAAATTTCCTCACTTTGTTTCTCTTTCTACAGGCCCGAACCCAACATCTCTACCAAACTATAATGAGTTTGGAACCTTCAGGTTTAAAAGTAATGGCGTTTTCACTCGCAACAGCTCCATGATGACATCAGGCTACACCAAAGGGGTAATTGTTTTTTTCTGCTCAGCATCTGTTGAAAACGAGAGAGCATGTTCTTTACAAACTCTACAATAAATAACTGCAATCTCACATTTCAATAGACTGTTTTATTCGACCTGAAAATAGTTCAATGCTGTCTTGGACCAGATGACCACAGTGATGTATTAGAAAATAAGTCAAACTTTTCCTGAATGCCTACTGTATAACGTGCAATAATATCTTAATATTTTGATTTTAAAACAAAACATGATACAAGATAGACTTTGTGATCAGGTTTTGCTTTCAGTTGCAGCTGTTGATTTGTACTTAAAATAATTCTAAGGCTGCACTTGTCCAGTTGTATTAGACACTTTGACTAAGTGATGAGTGCTTGGATCAAGACTTTTTCTATGTTATCTAAATTGAGTCATGAAAGCTTGACTAACACCATGACTCAGTCTGATACAAGTATTTACCGTAAGTGCATCAAAGCTATAAAGACATGTGCCAGTTTGCTAATGCTAACCTGTAGGTGCCTGGTGCTTTGCAAAGTTGCTGATTTAAATTGTGTTTTACATTTTTTTCGACTTGGGCAAATTGTCGATCTGTTTCCAAGATGTTTATTCCATGTGTCTAATTTACACTAAACAATTTTAACATGAATCCTGTTAAATCAAATGACAGAGGTAAGAACCGAGTCTAAGCGACAGCATCATCAGAATTGAATAGGTTAGTGGGAAAGTCCACAGAGGGAACATCACGCAAATAACCTGGTTGGTGTATATTTCATACAGCCTGCCAGTCATTGGAGGTGGTCCAACAAGAAAGGAGCTTTCTACAAACTTAAATCATGACATTATCACATGAGTTTCTAAAGCTAAGTCTATGCAAAATCCTGAAGGAACAACACTTGATATTTGAGATTTATTTGATAGTTTAAGGGTGTTTTATTAAACATAAGTTGTTGATAAGAAACCTTTAGGATGAGGCATGGAATATATATATATATATATATATATATATATAAAATAAAATAAAACAAGTTATATAACTTGTTGATGTTCTGCACATATTTCAAGTCTTTCTGAATCTAATTGGTTAATTTAGATGTGAGGGATTGTTTTACATGCCCAGGGAACTTAAAGGGACTTTACTGAGTTTTGAATTTTTATGCTAGCGATTGCCCCCTCAGGCCAAAAGCATAACGGCAGCTTCAATAGTAGGCTTGTGCATGCTGTACGTGCACACTCCTTAACGAAAGTAACAGCTGAGACAGTCCCGTGTGTGTGTGTGTGTGTGTGTGTGTGTGTGTGTGTGTGTGTGTGTGTGTGTGTGTGTGGCCCGGAGGACAGAGGACAGGAGAACGCGCAGCTAATTAATTAAATAATTTGGTTCTGTACCTTTCTCTTCAGCACAGCCGACAAAGGTTGATGATGGGTCAGTCTTCCTGCATGCTCAGATCATGCCCTTGCTTGAAAAATTGTTCCAAAATGAAAGTTGAACCCACATATTTTTTATCTGCGAATTCAAAGCCGTTCGGCGAGTCTCAAATAAAATTTGGGCATCTTACCGTAAAAAAAAAAATACAATTAATGTAAAAAAATACACTCTAAATAAACTATGTTAACATCCAGATTCGAATTCGGGTCTTCAGCACGAGAGTCCGACGTCTTACTACGTGAGCTAAAGCGCCAATGACGTCTTCTGTATCTGTAACATTTATATTCTTGATGACAGCTGAAACGGTTCGGAGCGAAAATGACTATTTTGTTGCTAATTTGCAGGACATATCTAGAAGAAAGTAGCTAAGGGTCCTCAGAAATGTAGCTAGGTTCATCACTGGGCATTAGGAACAGCGACAAAGTCGCTGAGCTGGCACTACCTCACTCTCTGCTGCTAAAGCTACTGATAGCAAATGCTACGGGCTATGCCTGAGCGTGAACGCGCATGAAGCAGCCTGCTCGACCCGAGCAGCTCTCTTTTTCTGTGATTTTACATCACAGTAAAAATGCCAGGGCTCATTCTACAGGACCAGGGCATTGCAGGAGAATGTATGAACAAGAAATTTATTATTTCTATACATGTGTTGGCTGTCAAACTTCCATAATGCCCCTTTAATGTTTTTCTGTGTCAATAATCATCATTGCATTTGCAGTCCAGTTCTGTTTCAGACCACAAAGATAAGCTGTGTTGACAGTAGCTGTGTGTTTACGTGAGTGTCATATTTGAGTGTGGGTGTGTGTATGTGTGTGTGTAGGTATTTACGCTGGTTTGACCCAACCTGGTGACATAGAGTTGTGGTATTTCTAGAGTATGTGTTGATATTTTGTGGCTGATGAAGACTCATAATCATCACATCATGAGAAGCATTAGTCTCACTGTGTTCATCGGTGAAGTGCTAAATGTTTTTTGTTTTTTTTATACGTCTATTTAAATGTAATACATCTGTGCCATTCATTTTGTTGCATGATTGTTATATAAGTTTGGTAAATATTGTAAACACCACATTACTACAATCAAACATTATTTCTTCAGTTGTCGTGTTGCCTGCAGGGCTAAATTCAGCTATAAAGGTAAAAACAGTGTTTAAGTTGATGAAATCACTGTAATTTCCTGTTATTGTAAAAGTCAGAAGTTCTCCTTAATGAGACTTTATACATGATATATCATATAGATATGATGCAAAAGCATTACAATAGCACTAATAGGTGTTCTGTTATTGCTGTTGATTTGATTCTTGCAAGTTTACCTCATTAAGACCACATATTTATACATAATATATTTAAATGGCCTGTATTTGATATAGTGCCTTCTAGAGTCATGGAACCCCTCAAGGCGCTTTACAACACAATCAGTCATTGACCCATTCACACACACATTCACACACTGGTGGGGATGAGCTACGATGCAGCCACAGCTGCCCTGGGGCGCACTGACAGAGGCAAGGCTGCCGAGCACTAGCGCCACCATTCCCTCCGACCACCACCAGCAGGCAACGTGGGTTAAGTGTCTTGCCCAAGGACACAGCGACAGACTGAGCGGGACTCGAACCTGCAACCTTCCGATTACGGGGCGAACACTTAACTCCTGTGCCACCGTCGCCCCAATAATATATTTCTACTATTTAGGACGGACTTTTTTATTTATTGAAAGCATTCTCGCTTTAGGCTGCTTTAAGAGCTTCCCTTTAGGGGGCAGTTCAGGTTTGTGGCAGAAGCGAAGGGAGTGTACTTCACAGTGAAAGTAAACACTCTTGTCAAACGGTGCTGTTGGCAGATTGAAAGGCACTTCTTTTGCCAAGTAGGGTGGCTAATATATAGGTATAATCAACCTGTCCAGTTGAAAGCAGGAGAGCGTCGTCTGTGTGTCTAAGGTTCCAAGTTTCACACAACCCGGGCTTCCTTCATGATGAACAACCTAAGTCAAAATGTCAGCATGTCAGCTGCAGGCCTTTATCTGAGCTTTGATAAATGATTTTCAAAACCCAAAACCTCCCTTCTCTCCATTTTACTTTTCAGTGTGTCAAAAATATGTGGAAAGCTATTTTCTGCCCATTTTTTTAGCCTGAATTCTAAACTAACAGGAGACGTGTTGGATTACAAAATGATTTCACACTAAAAATTTGTTTTTGTTTTGTTGCTCAAATTAGGATTTTTCAGGAGTTTCTGAAACTTTTTATTGTGACTTTTACTAAACGTTTTGGAATTACTGTGTTAGACTGTGTTTATGTAACAGTTTACGAGGGTATTAAACACCACATTTGTTGTGCAGTCATGCAAAACCATAAGTGGAAAAGCTGTGGGTGAGTTCATCTTCTCAACTATGTCTTTTAGATGAAGAGTCGCAGTCTGTCTACTAAAGAAAAACACATCAGCACATCAGCTAACATATCCATGTTGCCAAAGAAACCCAATGGGCTGAAATCCAGCATCAGTGACCCTGCTTTGGCTCCTTTCTCTCCTGCTCTGGCATCGACCACGGTGATCAGTTTTTGTACACGTTTCATTATTTTTTACAACATATGTAAAAAAAAATAAAAAATAATAAAAATGCTATTATCCTGCAATTCCAAAACAATGTTGTAAAGTCTTGTATTTTTTTAGAGCTTGAAAGGACAATATCCCCTTGGAGCTAATAAAAGCTCCTCTTCCATTGCAAATGGCACGATTCACATCAGCCAGACGTGCATCACTCAGCCCAGGCAGTTTCAAAGTGAGGAACAGATGAAGACATCCAGATTAGAGCAGGAATCTATGTAAGTTTAGTTTTCATTTTACCTCCTTATTCTTTATTTGCCTCGTCTTATGTTTATTTTCTCAATAAATGCTAATTGATTCTTGTTTATGTAGGGTAAACTCAGTAAAGAGCTCATCGGATATGACCCTACCATTAGCTGTGAAATACCTGAGTATGTCAGATGAGAACTGTCAGCTGAGTGGAGCCAAATTCATCCAGCATGCCACCTACACTGATGAGGGTGCCAAAACAGAGGTGTGACCACCAGACGCATCGAGCAAACACTCTTTAAATACACTTACTGTGCTGTTTGTTATTCTCACATATTCTTTGTGTTGGGATTATCTATTAGTCTGTGCTGTAGTAGTTGTATCTGCGTAGATCTTTGAGTAGCCTGAGAATGTGTTACTTCTTCTTTGTGTTTGTAATGTTGTCAGTGTATCGCTGCTGACACAACATGCATGCAACTTTATCCAACACACATGTGATGCGAATGATCTCAAAACAAATTCTGTTTAGTTCTAAGAGCATGTTCTTGTTTTCTTTACTCCACAATGCTGTATCAGGTACTTCAGCTTGATGGCATTGCACAACTGGTGACCCTGCTGGAAAACCCCAACCCAAAGTTGAATCAAGCGGCTGCCGGGGCTCTGAGGAACCTTGTCTTCAAAAACCAGGACAACAAATTGAAAGTTCAAGAGTGTGCTGGTATTGGCAAGGCTTTGCAGCTTCTACAGAAAACAAATTCTGTGGAAACCCAAAGACAAATCACTGGTAGGCCCTGTGATTGAAAATGAGGCTTTTAAACTGGTATTTATTTCTGGAATATGTAGAATATAAAAGTTTTTACCTCATGATAGCTGACCTTTGTTTTCAGTAGGAACGTCATTTATTGTTTCCCAGTTATATCTCAAAGTAGAAAATAAATAGACTTAATAGAAGCAGACTTTAAATGCCTAAATTATGCATTAATTTGTCCTAAAATAACATCTGCTCAGCAGATTTATAAAATTGTTGTAATTGTAAATGTACACTTCCTGCATGTCACACATAGGCCTCCTGTGGAACCTGTCTTCTGATGATAAGATGAAGAATGAATTAACAAAAATAGCGCTGCCCTCCCTGACAAAACATGTGATTGTGCCGTACACCACTGGGTCAGACAGCAACGGCGTCAAGCATGTAGACCAGACGGTCTTCCTCTACGCCACAAGTGTCATGAGGTTAACGCATTACTATTTTATCTGCTTATTATGTTTTTCAGATTTATAAATTATGTTCTGTGAGTTGAATGCACTAAGCTTACGATTTTCAGCAATGATCGTAGAATACAGAGCTATGTTTGGAGCTGGGATTGAAGGAATTGCATTAAATTACATGAGGTGATATGAATTTTGTGATGTCATGCATTGAGGAATAATTAACAATGTTAACCGTGTTCCCGTAGGAACTTGAGCAGCAGCTCGGATGAAAATCGTCAGGAAATGAGAGCTTGCCCTGGCTTCATTGACTCACTCTTTAGTTACATTGATTCGTGCGTGGCAGAGGAAAAATATGATGAAAAGGTAATTTCTCTAAAGAGGTTTTAAAGTCACCATTTATGAATTGTATTTGTATTTTTCCATTATGCTTTTTAGTTCCCTTTCACTGTAAGTGTCAGTACATTTATCTGCAAACTGAATGCTACCAGTCAGTTGATATGATTATTTTCTTATTATTTAGCATATTTCCCTTTTATTTTTGAAAATAAATTTTTAATACGCTCCCTGACTTACAGAATTTGACAACAATGCTCATGCTCAATTTTTAAACTATGGCATCAGTTTATTAAAAAAATATTCACTATTGTTTAACCTTTTTCCAAAGGAAATGTAAAAGAATGAAATTCCAGCATACATTACATTTTCTAAAGTCCAATAATGATTTTGGCTTTACTTTTGCAATAATCTATGCTATGAAAAAATATACTATTTTCTTGTAAGAAATGTGACGAGAACCAAAAATAACAGAAATGTCAAAGCAGCTGCCAGTCACCAGGGTTACCATGGTAACAACATAACTGCATCTCCCATTCCTGGACTGCAGCTTTTACAACATATTTCAAACTGGATACTAGAGAGTATCAACCAGACTTCTAGAAAATGGTCATTGGTCTTTGGTCCCATCCTCTGTAGGCTTTGGAAAACTGTGCAGCAGTTTTTCAGAACTTGACCTACAAACTGGAGAGGTGTCAAGAGAGCACCTATAACCCTCCAAGAGGGGTCGATGAGGAAAATGCAAAGGGCAAGAAAAGTTCTACAGTTGGATGTTTCAGCCCTAGGAGCAGCAAAGTTCAAGCAAAGGTGGGCATTGACATCATCCTTTTCTAAAACCAAATTCTCTTTTGATTTCAATATTGAACAATGTATTTTTTTCTTCTTAGCAATCTCTTAAGTCACCTCAAGAATCATCAAAGCAGGAAAAGCCATCAGGAGTAAACTTGTTATTCCATGACGAAGCCATCAGACACTGCTTGACATTAATAGAGTTTTCCAAGAACAGAGCGACTCAAGAGGCGTGCTGTGGTACCCTGCAAAACATCAGTGCTGGAGGAGGAATTGTTAGTACTTCAGATCGTTGTTAGGCTTTGAATTTGTCATGATTATTTTCATATATTGTACTGTTGAGTTTGTGCAATGATATTTTATTACATTATAAAAAGTTGGACTCATTGTGACATACATTGGGGGGCCTTTGTGTGGTGGGACAAAGAGCTGATTTTGTTGTCTTTCCTTCATCTTCTGTTTCAGGGGTCCAGCACTGTGAGCCAGATTTTCTCAGACAAGGGGAAGATCACCTATTTCTTGCCTTCTATGTTGAGTTCAGAGAATAAAACCCTTCAGGCGAGTGCTGTGGCCATGATGAGTAATGTGTCTCGCATCAGCGGTTTGCAGCCCATCATAAGTAAGAAACAAGTTAATGTCCACAAAGGATGAGTCACTATAATATTTTGTCTGTATGAATTAACTGTACTAACATTCAGGTGCACATAACTGATGCACATGTGCGCCTGAATTAACGCTTGGGCACCAGTTCCTTTGCCACAACACTCCTTTGAATACTGGCATTGCATGAGTTTTTCAATCGATTCGGTCATTGATTTGCGTTTCTCCAACTGCTCTGCACTACACAAGTGGCCAAAAAACATGCACAATTGTTACAAGCACGCTCCCGGCTTGATTTGTATTTGCGATTTCTACTGAAGCACAGGCGTTGCACTCCAAACTTCAGCCCTGGAGTACTTGTAAAAAAGCATGTGCACCTCTGCTTATAGTCCATGCTATGATTTAAATGTTTACATAGTTGAATATGAATGTTAATAAGATAATTTTCTACCTTCGTTATAGCAAAGGAGATGATGTTTGCGCTGTCTAAACTTATCACGTCTGGTGTTGAGGAAATGGGAAACTCCGATCAAACAGTTACAGGAGTTTGCAGCACAATGAACAGGCTGATGCTGGCAGACAGCGAGGGTAGCAAGAAGGTCATCAATCCAGAGCTGGTTCAAGCTATAACATCCATCAGCCTCAATGGGTGAGTCTATTTTTTTTCTCTGCTGTAACAAACTGTTGGTTTACTCCCCTCTCTGATAATCTTTTCTGTTTTTATAGGAATTTTGTAAAAGGAAGCAAGGCAGCCTCACTGCTGCTGTATAGCATGTGGAAAGAAACCAATTTGCAAAGCTTTTTGAAAAAGGTAAATTAGAAATTGGATTTTTGACTAATCATAGAGCTGAGATTGTGTTGAATTTTCACAAAAGACATGAGCTGATGGTACATGAGACTTGTGTGCGTTGTCCTGCACGAGCAGTGGGGAAGGCACAAATAAAACCGGTGGGTGTTTACTATTATACCGTAGACTCGGAGTCACTTTCCCATTCCTCTCTACCACACCCAACACTTTGGCGTGCACAATGAGAATAACTTTGGAATCCTGACAGACAGGCTCCTAGGGCTTACTCTGCTGTGGGAAAACTAGCAGTGAAATAAGGGAACTAATGAAGAAGTGGTGCAGTTAGCAAGCTTCAAAAGTTGATCTGGTAAAGGATAGGAGTCCCGTCCGAGTAATAGTCACTATATTTGGAATACCACACAATTGATCAATGGCTATCAATTAAGAAAAAGAATGACGGATGAGTAGAGCTGGTTAGAGGACAAAAACATGACAGTTTCACTCTACCATGTTTTCCCAGAGGCTCCTCCTGGTTGCCGACAGCGCCTTACAGTGCAGAGTTGTTTTGCATGTATGTTCTTGCTTCTGTGAACCACCTCTTAACTGATTTATTTCAAATCTTTTCTTCACAGCAAGGAATGAATAAAGATCAGTTTGTGAATGACAGAACCAAAGAAGTAAACAACGAATTGGTTGAAAATACAAGCAATAACAAGTAGAGTGATTGAAAATAAATGACATCCCTGAGAGGTAATTGTTTGCTTCCAAATGCTTTTAGCTGTCTCCTTCAGATTACTGTCTGTACATGGGCAAAATAAGAGGAATTCATTTGAAAAGGATTAAATCTTTTTTTCTTTACTTATTCTTTCTGTTTATGTGTCTGTACTTGCAGAAGGAAACCAAGCGTAATTAGAGAGAACTGTGGCCACACCCTTTAAAACAGCTCCAACGATACCCTTGTTGAAAGAGCCTATTAATTACGACTTTGGCATACTTGGTATGTGTATATATACAAATGAGTTAAAATTTCACGTTATGTATGTATTACATTTGAAAATTGTGCTGTTTGTACAAAAGTGAGTGTTACTTTGGTTAAGTGTGAGTGTTTGTGTAATCCAGCTCCTGCAGATTGTATGACACATTGCCCCTGTTGTGAGAATTCAGTGTTATTAGCAGTGAGACGTTACTTTCAAACACATTTGAATGCATTCACTGTTAAATGTGTCTGCTTGAAGTGGCTGGAAGATAAAAATCCTACCAGTGCCATTCTGAACTGAATAGTCCAAAAGTTGCAGCAGGAGTTTATGAAAAGGAAGAAAATAAAGTGTGAACAAATGGAAAATCAGCTGATCTTAAAAAATCTTTGTTCCTTTTGATAATGTTGAAAAGACATAATTTAAAATGTGTTTTGCTTTAATCACAAATGCTTGTTTATTCAGAGGTTAATGGATATTTGTGGTATTATTTTGTAGCGTTTTTTTTATAACTATAGTCTTTTTTTTTAAAGAAAAAGGGAAAAAAGGTCAGCAAGAGTGGTATATTTTAAAGGTAATTTTTTCCCCTAATCCCAAGTAACAAAAACATTTGTTAGCAGAAATGTGCAACAGCTCCTAGAACAGGTGAACATTTGTTTGTTTTGTAAATTTCTGTCTGTATGAAGCTGCACCCATCAGACATCATACGTAGACAGTCCATGGACTTGTGCTGCCTATTAGTGCTAATGTAGTGGCCGGCCGCCATCTTGTATGGCCCAGTGCATTTAATTCTACTAAGGAAGGTGTTTACACAAGCAACAAAAAGAATATATATATATATATATATATATATATATATATATATATATATATATATATATATATATATACACACTTTATGCATTTTTACAAAATTCAACAAATAGGTAAAATATAATATAATTAAATTAAATAATTAAAATATAAAATCCCATCAGGTAGGCTAGCAAAGTCAATAGTAATCCCACGTGATCTGTTTTCAAAAATACACCGGTTTTTGGAACTGTAGGCTGCACAAAAATGGACATAGTTGCCCACTCTGCGTTGATTTCTGTTGGGTTTGGAGAGCGAGGATCCCATCCAATATGGTGGCGATGCTGTTATGCTCTCTAGTGCACATTGGGATGTCTACGTATTTATGTCTATGGCAGCCATGCTTTAGCACAAACCGCTCCTTACAACGGTGACATCATTCATCTACATGCACATTATTTTACAAAAACAGAATTGTGAAAAACCTTGTTGTGCTTTTTAGGTTTCACATGATAAAATGTATTCCTCTATATGTTTTTATTTTTTGCACTTTTTTAACTAGATAAAAATCATATTTGCAATAGAAATATGTTTCTATTTGCTGTGGTTTTCAGTCTTTATGCCAACTCGCTACTGGCCCTGGCTTCATGTTGCCTAAGCAAACATAACGTATCTGCCATCTTTGTTAGGTATTCCCAAATCTGGGATATCTTTATAAGTTGCAAAGCTGAGTACCTTGTCATGTCACTGCTTTTCTCATTAACCCACATGATGAAATGTGCAAATGTTAAATTGTCTTTACTGTATGTTTGTGATTATATTTCTTCTTTTTTTAAATTTGCATTCAAAATGAAAGAGCATATCTAGAGTTGGGATGCATAATTCACTCTTGTACATGTAAATATTTGGTGCAACCATAAATAACCAGGTAGCATTGTCACTAGCTGACAGACAGTGGGTGGAACAGCCAGTGTGTGAGGATGACTCTTCTCTGTAACTTTTCTTTGATCTAATTCTACTGAACTCTTAAGAGATAATTAAGAGGCATTGCCCCATTTTAAATAATCCTATTAAATTACAATGTTTGCTCAGATCCTCGGGCTGGAGGAGCAGCTTCAAACTTAAAATGTGTTAATTTAGCTCATGTCAGTTATTCTGTAAATTTACAGCTTCAAAAGGTCACACAGGGTCTCTGCTTTCACAACATAATTACTGTCTCTTGTTTAGAGAAAACAGGCTTGAAATCCTCTTTAAGCGCTCCTACTTGGTGATGTCACAGATTACATAACATTGAACAGCTTGGTAACCGTTCCCACAAAGCAAAAGTCAGTGGATGCATTTTTGTTTGTGTTAATTATTGAGACTTGGCTATTTTGAGGTCTGTTTGCCTCAAGGAGGCTCAAAGTCAGTATTGCTTTGATCGTTTTGGAGAACTGTGTGTGTTTTGTTTTATTAGTCGCATTGCTTGTCATGCTTGCAATAAAAAAGGATATTCAGACAATACTGAGGGTTGTGCTTTTCTTCAGGGGATACTAGAGAAAGAATTTACATTTTCTGTAAAAAATGTATATTTTCTGTCATCGCAACATGGGTCATGTCAGGGGACTTCGACCCAAGTTTACTGGTTCAGATCTTCAACTCCTTAAGCGTTGGGTTCCATTCCAAGAGTTTTTGTGGTGTGCGCATACCCATCAGTGACTAAGACAGCAGCTATGTAGGATAGACAGGAAAGTTTTTTTATTTTTTTCTTCAAATTTATAAAGATTACCACATTCTTTAAATGTGCACCATCAGTTCTTTTGTGCCATTTGAAGGGTCCACCTGTGAGCTGTTTTATACATTACTGCTGACAGTCGTTTGGTTGAAAAAAAAAAGACTTCCAACAAAGACCAATTTGCAGTCAAAGCTTTTGCAGTCACATCTGATTAAAACAAAATCTTTCAAAAAGCCATTGAAAAAAATAATTTTGATACAATTGAAGCTTTGAAAATCAGTTTTCCACCTCTTGTAAAATGATTTTCCCACCTGGATTATGCACATGAGAATGATTCATTCTCTTTCAACTGTGTGTGAGTTTATACATGTGTGTGTGTGCGGGGGTGGTTGAATACTGGGTGGATATCTGGGTGTTCGTCCAAGAAGCATCGTGTCAGCTTCACTCATGTCTGAGCCTGTCGCCCAGCGGGAGATTGTCTATTCCTGACTTTGCTTTTAACAACTTTTGAGTCACTTTTTCCTCTCGAGGCAGTTGTTTTAGTGTTGGTAAATTAATGTACACCTGCACTTACTGGTGATGATAAAGTGGGGTTTAATTTACATATTTAAACACTTACTGGTATTTCCTAAAAAGGGGAGAGTACAGTAAAAACAAGAAAATGAGAAAGCTGGAATATTTGGATGAAATATCTAAAGACAGGGATGTAGGTGGGGCTTGGGTGTGCTAGGAAAGCCTGGCCTTAGTTAGAGGCAAATCTCCAGGAGGCGGTAGATAATTACTGCTCACTTCACACATTCGACATTCATTTCCTTAGGCCTCTTTTGGTCCTCTTAGATCTGTAGAAAAATCACAGAATAGGTCACAAGGTCAAAGATTCAGGCTCAGCTTGTTCTCCTATTAAACATATAAAAAAGTAGAAACTGTCACCCAGTTGAGCGTGAATAAATGAGATTTTTTTTTCTGTTAAAAGTGCAGTAAATGTACTTTTTGGCAAATTAAACAATGCAACCAGCTAAGCATGCAACAAGCCTTGAGGAGGCTCAGGAGGGTGTGGCTTGAGGGCAACATGTCGGGATGATTAACAGGTTTTGCAACAGATAAAAGAATATCAATTCTCACGTTTTCTGGTGGTCGCTCACACGGTTTCTCAGGACATTTATCTGGAAGGAAAAGCATGTAAAACGTTACCCTTCCAATCTTTCCTCATGAATCATGCTGCGCAGTGCTGCACACACACCTCATATTTCTGCATGGTGAGTTGATACTGTAGATCAAACTTTTCAGCCTCCAGCTGGAACATCCACTCCCACAGCTCTTTAGCTTTCTCCCTGCGGAAAAAAACATACATTTAATGAATATTCTCAAACAGGCTCTATCTTCATGACCTTAGATGACTTGATTTTTGTGCACCCACTTGAGTCTTTCCTGACTTAAGTTTTCAATGTCCAGAGATTTGCGTCTTTCACTCAGGATCTTCTTTTTCTTCTCTCTCTCCGTCTGCCTCTTACCACTCCGTTTTTCATTCTATAAAAGGGCAACAATGCATGATTCTGCTTGTTTTATCATAAAAACAACTCCAAAACCTTCAGCGTCAAACACTCACCAGCTTCTGCATGTAGCCACCGAAGTGGAGGCTGGTCAGGGTTTTTTTCTTCTTTGCATCATCTTCTGCTCTTTTCTTCGCCTCTTCCTCCTCCTTGCGAGCTCTCTCATCCTAAAAACATAAATTAAAAAATAAATAAAATGTGGATAAATTCATGGAAGCTGGATCAAAGCAGCCAAAAGATCTCACTTCAAGTCGTTTCTGACGCTCTTTATCACGCTCGCTGCGGATCCGTTGCTGCTCTGCTCGTTCAGATCGGCGTTTCTCCTGGAATACAGATCATTCCCTCCAGTCATAAAACATCTTTTCATTGTTAAATGTTGCCTTTTAACATACTCACAATTCTGTCTGTAAGACTAATTAGCTCCTCTTCTTCCTTTTTTCTGCTTTCAAAGTGAACTTCAATCAAAGTCTGAAGCTCCATCAAGTCTTTTTCCATCCGCTTACGGTGTATGTCCTACAGAAACACACACAAACACGTATGCTAACCATGGAGCGTCACAGATCGTGCACCTCTTAGTTTTGAGTCTTAAATAAACCGAAATAGAGGTAATAGAAATAGAGGAAATAGAAAGCAGGTTTGATCCAAATTAAACGATAAAAGGAAAAAATTTGTTGCTTACATCAAAGTCCACCTTCTCTCCATCTGGGATCTTAGGAGGAATGAGGTTTGGCATGATAAAAGGCCTAGAAGAAATCAGATAACAGCCACAACAGTGAGGTAATGTCAGACTATAAAAGTGTCAGGAGAAAAATATGGAAAGAAAAATAATAGGAAATGTTTTTTGACATCACTGCTGATGTGAAATAAAGATCTAAATCAATTAGTCGATGCCAAGTGAATGTCCTTTCGGTGAACTGCTTCTCTTGCACGTCATGGCCTGTGCAGGTTGGTATCACTCAGAAGTGGCAACCTCTTCTTTTCTCTTTGCTTTCACTGTAATGTAGCAGCTGACACGACTTAAGCTCAAATTTCAAAGCAGAAATTGAAAGGAATTTGTAAATTTTCCTGCTAAAACCTCAGAAGAGTGCTGCTAAAAGCATAGCATTTTCACTTAGCATAGTTTTGACACTGATGCTTTTTTAAAGTTCACATTATGGATTCAAAGAGCTAACTCATAGCCTTTGGCAATTCTGGGGGTGGGGCCAGAAGACAATTGGCCCCTGTGGAAATCTAATTGGCCCCTCAAATCTGTACTTTGCTGGATGATCAGTTTATAAGTGGATGCAATTACAAATCCAAGCACTAGTGGTGCGAGTGAGCCAAATAGAAATTTGGGTGATTTTTTTTCCCACTAATAAACTTTAAATTGATAACATTTGACTTTAAACCCGTGAATACAATGCTGAAATTTTATAAATGCTAAGTGTGTTTGTATCATGTTTATGTACAGTAAAATGTATTTTAAATCACTTTACAGTGCTTCAACATGATGTGGGTGGTAAACTTACCAAAACTGGCCCGTCTATAAATATTGGGGTCCCTTAAAGGCCCCATAGTTAGAAAATTCCCTGGTCTGCCACTGTGCATAGCTTTAACTTGCATGTATTTAGTGTCAAATGGAGCCAAAGGTGCTTTATGTGAATTCATATTGTTCAACACAGTCTGTCAGTGCAAAAACAGCACAATCCTTTTTGTCATCAGCGATATGAAAGTTTGATAACATCTGCAGACAAAAAATGGGTGGATGAGCCCATGGCAAAAGAAAAGAACCTTACCACACAAAAAACTTGTTAAAGAAAGTTATCATTTTCACATTATACAAATATTTTGCCTGTAATATTAAGCATTTGCGGCTAATCTTGACCTAAAAAATGTAACCAAAGTAGACTTTTTTTTTTTTTAAAGAAGAGGATTATTTTAAAATGGCAGCAGTCTACTCTGGTCTTAGCTGCATCCAGACTATCCATTAGCCTGTAAATCCTGATGGATGTACATTCTCGTTTTCTTCTAACTGGGGCCATTTATGTACATCAGAGTAATATACATTTTTCTTAGCATGGGCAAAACAGAATAAAAGAACACCTGATAAAAGACAAAACAATAGAAGACACAGATTAATTCTTGACTCCCAAACTGCAGGTGATCACTAATTCTAGGCTAATTTAATTGAATTGCACTTTGCTCATGAAAATAAACTGCAGTTCTCATATATTTTCTTTGATTTGGACACTATTATTTTTTCCCACATCCAAAAATTTCCACAATTACTGTATGTCTCATTTATTGGACAGAAAAAGTGCTTTCCCCCTTGTCTATTTCTGGGTGCTCTCTGTCAGTCTGTTCTACATGGTGCATAGCTAGGATTTAAGTATTGGTTATTGTTAAAAAAAATTATGGATTATTTCAAGTACATTCCTATTGGGTTTCTAAAACATGCTCATCCATGGGCATTACTCACTTGAATTTTGGTTTGGCCTCCTCTTCTGTTGAGTAGAAAACAAGAATAGGGAAAAAAAAAAAGAGATGAGCCAATCCAGACCACACACATTCACTTATTCACCAGGACCACACCAGGACATTTTAGTGTTTTGCCAGGAAACCTAACCAAGTATTGACAGTAACTTATTTTATTGTTGTTTTCTTTAGCTGATGGAAAGGTAATTTAGCAGGAAATTTTCCTGCTTCAAATTCTGGCACAAGTCAAAGGAAGAGTATCAAGAAAAACAAACACAGAAAGCATCAGGTGTGCCAGAATTTATTTTTCATAAATAAACTTACCTTCGCCCTCCTCTCCCTCCTCATCTCCACCTGAAACCAAATGTGCAAAAAAAAAAAAAACCCTTGTAAAACTTTGTGATTAACTCTTGGAAATCTCAGCTAAAGCAACCATTAGAAGAAAAGGGACCGGCATTAGTTTGGTACAGTAGTGTGTGCTCATTTGATTTGTCAGGCATGAGCTGCATTCCATAATGCCGGAGATAAAAACCAGTCTGTTTCCGAAGATTGCCTGGTGTCTGCAACCAACTGGCACGATGCCACATGCTGCCAAAATGTCAGAATTATATGTTTTTGTCTTTTCAGGTTCAGGTTTTTTATTTTTAATCTACCTGTCTTTAGTCTACTGAAGGTCACAGTGACAATGTTAACATCCCAGTGTTTATTGTACATTAGCATGCTAGCAGTTGCCTTTTGAAGAAAGTTATGGTGTCTGTGTTGATGTTGAAGGAACTTTATGATTAAATGAAAGCTGTCTGTCTCTTGCTCATGCTGATAGCGGGTTCACTGATGTGGTTCATTTTCAATGTATAATGGCTTTATTGCAGGACAGTTGTCTGGCTGACTGAGTAAAATAGTCACTTTCTCCAATCTTTTTGTGAGCAACACAGAGAGGAGAACTCAGGGGTGACTCACAGGGTGTATGATAAGATAAAGATGAGGCACAAGGACAAGCTTTTTTTCAATCATACCTCCCAATTTAGCATTGTGATTGAGAACCTGAGGGCAGGGAGGGATAGAAGATGTGTCTGGTTTGACTAAGTCAACATGTCCGTATGAATTCTCAGGACTTGCTGACTGTCACATACCTGACTGAAACCTAACCTAGACAGCAGATTATCTTTGTCTGGTGTGACTGTTGGTTATGGGTGGAAACATTAATCATCATTTAGCTGTCTGCACATGACCAACACAGCACCAGACTTTGATGTTGTTCTGTTTGTTAATCCCTGTCAAACAGTCAGAAACAACCCTACAGCAATTCCCCCCTCTCAATAAATACAACAACAAAAAAGAAAAAGTCCTCACCTTGCTCTGCACTGATCTCAGCAGATGTGTCTTCCTGCTGTTCAGCCTCTGCTGGCACAGAGAGAAGTAATGACATCAATGAGAGATCTTCATTGTCACCAGGTGTAAAGTTGACTCATTGCCTTGTGTGAACTGTCACTCTCATTTGGCACTGACCTGCAAAGTTTCAGAAGCTCACGTTGTCGAATTTTCATTAGTACTTATTTCAAAATGAGCTCCACATCTCTATTTAAATCTTGCAACACTTTTAACTGGTAAAGTGTGTGTTGTGATGTAATTAGGATGCCACCTTAAGCAGATCAATAATTTTAAAAAAGATTAAAATTGCTCCCATTTTTCACATGTGGACAAACTTAGACAAGAAAACTAACAAGCTACCATCTATACGGTGAAAAATGGTTTACATCATTTTGAAGTTTAAATAAATACTATCTTGTTGTAGGCTTCCTCAACGGGCCCCGTTTAGAGAAACAAAGGATTGACAAGCTAACGGCTAATTCAAGCACAGCAAGGAACAAAGTGGATTGCTTCCATCTTAAATAACTATAATCACCAAAGTTTTGTAATGCATTTTTCACAGTGACCTTTGCACCAACATCAGTTTAGCTTTATTTACCTGGAACATTATGGTTATTTGCAAATGAAGGAGTTTGGTTCAGTCAGTAGTTTTTCCAAAATAATTGTGAAATGCAAAATTATTGCTAGTGGAATTTTTTTTAATAACATAGCATTAAATTCTTTAAAAAATTGTAGACTTGGTCTGTTTTAAAAGGACAGTAATCCACTTGGGTTGTAGCTGTTTTCAGACCAGCAGTTAGCTTGTCAGTCCCATTAGACGTAAACTACAAACTTCAGTCCTTTTATCCTGCAGATTTTAGACGTTTCTTTGCTCAAAATGTGGTTTTAATCCATTTTTAATCACCAAAAATGGAAAACATGCTCAACTACTGAATCGGGTGGGAGAAGGACACACACAGCTTAAATAGTGTAAATGCAATAATCTGTACCTTCCACTTCCTCCTCATCCTTCTCCTCCTCTTCTTGCTCTACTGGTGAACAAATCACATAACTAGTTAGTGCAGCCAGCAGCTCAGTCACAAATATGCTAAAAACAGGCAAATACACTCACAGGAGCAGCGATGACTATGTTGCCATGATAGTGATTGATATATAGCTTAAAGACTCAGAGCCTCATTTATCAACATCAGAGCTATAAAAACTGTAAATACCTTCGGCGGCTTCCTCCTCCTCCTCCTCTATGGAATCACAATGGCGTGGAAACACACAGAATGGAGCCACATAAAGATACAATCAGAATGTGGTTTTGTTCACTTTCTTTTATATAGATATTGGAATTATTTCTTTTATGTTTTCAAATCGGGGAAAAAAGAGCTGCTGTAAAAAAACAGTCACATGTGGAGCTGTAAGGCACATCATGTGTACACATTAAGACTCAGTTATTCCTACCTAGGCTTAACCCCCATGGTCATGTTTGTGTAACGTTCCCTTCATCAGTCAGTGGTTCCTGTGGCTATCAAAGCTCCACTGACTTACATGGCACAGCCACAGTTCAAACAGCATGTCATACCAGTCACACAAGGTCTTACCTTCCACCTCCCTGGAAAAAAACAAAAAAAGTTTGTCACTGACTTCGCTCGTAGGAGAACTACGTCACAGTCTGTCATCGTGTTACTGTTTTGACAGCAGGTGTAAAGAAAACTATGTCTGCACCATCAAAGCTGCAGGTGTGTGCATTCAAACAAACGACAGAACAAGAAGAACCTACTCCTCGTACTCCTCCACCATCTCCTCGCTGTCTGACATGATTGGACTCAGTTGGGTGAATCTGAGTGTTAAAAACAAACATTCACTATATACCATCTGCTTTAGATGCTTCTGAGAGTTTTCTCAGTCTTACCTGTGGATTCGAAAGAGAGTGGATGTGCAGCTCCTCACGGAAAAGTCAGATCTGAATGCCTCATGGGGGAGAAGTTTTAGCTTGTTGTGGTATTAATAACTTTTTTAGATAGCATGTTCTCTTCCATAGAAGGTCACTGTGAGCATGACCGCAGTGTTGAAGTGCCGAGACAATCTAGATAAAGAAGACGACACACACACACACACACACACACACACACACACACACACACACACACACACACACACACACACACACGCGTGCATGCACTCATCCTTATATGAGACCCGTCTGTGATAAAACACAGGCATGCCACTCTTATCTGCACCCTCCCTCTATATAAGCTACAGGATGTGATATAATTTCCAGATCAGAGAGAGTGTTTATGATCTCTGAGGGTATAAAATGTTTAGAAAGCCTAAAGTAAGAACTAAAATGAAACATTTTTGTATTTATTGTTGGGGGGGGGGGGGGGGGGTATAAGCTTGTGCTTCTGTCTGTACCTGTTTTTGAATTGCATAAGTTGTGTGTTTACTTGTAAAGCCACCATTACGTAATTTCAGTCCAAACGCTAATAAAACCACAAATCCAGACATTTGTAGTAAAACAGTTTATTCCTCAGACAAACGAGTCAGCATGTCCAAAGATAAAACAAAACTTTATTTAATTACAATTCCACCTTTCAATAAACTTAATTAGCCTGAAGCCTCTTGCCTGTTTAAAGTGCTTGAGAAATGAAGATAAGGCAGAAGGCTGAAGAATGTATACAAATTATTTCTTCTTCTTTGCTCTACTGCTTCATTCATATTTCTCCAGATTCCATGTTCTGAATTGTAAAACAAGTACAAGTTTGAAGAATCAATGCAAGAGAAAAGCTTCCTGTTTAAAAAAATACAACAACACATGTTTCATTCTTTACAGCAGAAACTCCAGCCTTTCCTTTTGTGTGCCTTGGCAGTGAAGAAAAATTCTTGAAGTAGCATGAAAGCTCAATAATCATCCAAAAGTTTACCTCCCTGTAAATACAGAAATGTTCAGTCTTTCAACAACACAAATGTATTCATTTCACATCCTGAACTATAATTCTTTCCTAAATACTATTAATATTTAAAAACAAATTTATTTTCAAATGTTTGCATTGCTGTTTTATCTTGTCTTTTATCAAAAATTGGACTTACCCAATGAGAATGATAAATTATAGATCTATAACTTTTGTGCAGGACTTATTTTGGAGACACTGTCCTCCCCTCTATTCTCAAACAGACTCCTCTTGCTGTTGATGTCCACATTTCTCAAGTCCTGCAAACAGAAAACCAACAGATTATCACACAGAAAAGACAGAAATGCAACAAAATTATAATAGATTTGCTGGACTTCATGCATATATTGATAAAAGAGAAATAGATTTTGAACTAAAAAAGGCAAATGCTTATACTACATAAAATGAAAACTAACTCTCTCAGAGGACATTGTAGTGTACTGCTGCCCCCTGGTGCCCTGATGCTGCCGCTGTACTGTTTACTGACTGGATGAAGAGAAACCTTACCAGACTGAGTGAGGATCCAGCTTGGTTGGTCTTATTTAGCCAGACGTTGATCCGGTCCGACATTCCCGATGTGAAGCTCCGGAAATCCTGAAAAAATAAACATGTATAAAAGTTGCTCAATATTAAAAGTTTACATACATTTTATCCAGAGCTAAAATGGATTTAAAAAATGAATATTTTACTGGTCTTGAAACTCCGGGGCTGGTCGGGCTCTGTGCCTCCTGATCCTTCTCAAACAGGCTTCTTTTTCTGGAGACCTCTTCCAACAGACACAGGGTCCTCTGGGCCACATCTGGAGATCGGGTCACTTCTGATTTCTGAGAACACACAAGAGTAATGATGGAATAGACGTGAAGGTTGTGTTTTGGAGGTTTTTGTGACATGTTTTGTTAGTTTTCCTTCACTTGTTCTTTATCATTTTTTTTTGTCATCTCCTTAGTTAACCACACTCAGAAATCATCTCTCCCTGTATGTGTACTCCCTAATTTCTCATGCTCTTTGTCGGATTGTGTTGCATGTACTGACAGTGTGTTATCTCTGTTTATTCTGTATCTTGTGTAGACTTTCTTTGATGGATCAAGGCAGATGGCTGCTCATCTGGAGCAAGATCCTCTGGAGTATTTTTTTCCTGTTAAAATGAAGTTTTCCTCTCCACTGTCACTACATGCTTGCTTAGTATGAGGATTTCTGCAAAGATACTGACACTAGTCAGTGACTCGGTGACATTTGCTGGGTTCCTTATGTAGGAAACTTTTTACTGATTGGCTTAATGAACTGAACTGTATTGGAATGATTACTTTGTGAAGTTTCTTGAGACGACTCTTGTCGTAATGAAAAAATTAAATTGATCCCCTATCAGTAGGTTTCATGTTTAATGCATAAATGGGCTCAACACACAGGGGGCAACAAACGACTGAGATCAGCCAAATGTTTGCTATCGCACTGATAACCTGACACACGGGAGGTGATATGCAGCAGCAGCCAGTGGCAAAGCCAATGACACGCTCTGTTCCAGAGCGAATAGTGAGTCTTCCATTGTTTTTATTCCCCATCAGATTGGAGGGAATGTTGGGTTATTGAAGCAGTTCAGAGTTGAAAAATTGGTAGATATGAAGTCTCACAAGGTTTTGCTAGAGTTAAGTGAAGTCTGATTTCTGACTTTACTATATCAAAAGGGAAAAATACATGAATGGATTAATCCCATATTGCAAATAGAAAAAGAAACCATGATTATGAGACTACATCAACAATACAACTCACTGACAGTTTCCCATGCCACTGCCTTTTTGTGAAGATTTCTGTATTAGTTTGTAGAAATGTTGTACACCTCTGGGAAATCCGACATGGCAAGTATTAACTTTTCCCCAGCTTTCCCTTCATATTTGCCTGGAGATGTACTGAGAATCATCCTGTCTGCTCAATGGCCAGTCAATGAAACCTCCGCTGACTGGTCCTTGTCCGAGTGCCAGCAATGAAAATTTTGAAATTTTCTAAACTTTCTGGGATTGCGTAGCTGGCTCACCTGTGCACAATACATGCACAAACACAAAATTTTACATGCACATTTTTTGTTTAGCAGGAGGGAGACCTGTGATTATCACTTTGTTGCACATGCCTCATTCAAAATGAATGGAGGAGAGGTTGCCTCCCGTGCGTTGAGCCCATTTGTCTTTAAACCTGTACTTGTGGCTTTGTTAAGCATTCTACCTTATTTAAAAGAAAATGTACAAACATCTACCAAAATTAAAATATATATTGGAAAATTAAAGTCTCCAGGTTCTGACTGTTTGTTTTAAAGATTTGTTTGCAGTGAGAGACCCAAAAAGAAAAGACAAATGATATTTAATGATAGAAACAAAATCAAACAAAACGGATGAAAAAAGTACTGGCACTAATCACACTAAAAGTTGTAAAGTCACACAACTGCTACAGCATTTTAAACTGTAACTTAAAACACACTCAAAGAGACTTAAATGATATTTTACTGTAGTTTTGATTTGTCTTTCTTGCATTAGGCAACAGATTAGTACTCCCAGTCACCCAATTGTGTGTGTGTGTGTGTGTGTGTGTGTGTGTGTGTGTGCGTGTACAAATTTTAACGTTTAAATTTAAATCTGTCACTATAGGTTAAAAATGTGGACACTTGGCTATTCCACACAATAACAAAATACCTTAAAATGCGGTTTTAGAGGTACGGTGTGAACAATTTTTTCATTTAGATTAGGGTTAGGAACAGAGCAGCATTGTCAAGTTCAGTAAGGCACAGTGGAGTCACTAAGACAAACACAAACATATAAATATGTGCATGAGCGTGTGTGTGTGTCTTTGCACTTTTGTGGGGACTGCAGCCAGACACCGTTCTCACAATGTGAGGACTGAATTTTTGTGGTGACCAAAACCCTGGTCCCCACAATGTTTGCATTAGGTTCAATGAAATGAAGTTCAGTGAGATAACAAAATAGTCAGGTTGGTCCCCAAAATTCCTGTAAAACCCCACAGAAAGGCCTGTCCCGAAGAAACATGATCAAATTCTGAGTCCCTACAAATGCCTATAAACATGGCTGTATGTGTGTGTGCATGTGTGTCTTTGCACTTTTGTGGGGACCACAGCCAGACACCATTCTCACGATGTGAGGACTGAATTTTTGTGGTGACCAAAACCTTGGTCCCCAGTCCCCACAACGTTTGCATTAATCTCAATGAAAAGAAGTTCAGTGAGATAACCAAATAGTCAGGTTGGTCCCTCAAATTCCTGTATAAACCCCACAGAAAGGCTGGTCCCGAAGAAGCATGATCAAATCAGTCCCTGACTGCAAAAGCTTACAAACAAGGTTGTGTGTGTTTTAGTGTCTGTTCTTGTACTTACTACATACCGAGAACCATCATGAGGTGTTAATCAACAAAGTGAGGTAATTTTTGAAAGTGAGGACATTTTTGTTAGCCTCACTTTGAAAACGTATGGAGCGACTTAAGTTTTACTTAAGGTTAGAGTTAGGAATAGATCAGCATTGGTTATGGTAAATGGCCTGTATTTGTATAGTGCCTGCTTAGGTTTTCACAACCCCCCAAGACGCTTCACAACCCAGTCAGTCATTAAACCATTCACACGCTGGTGGGGATGAGCTACAATGTAGCCACAGCTGCCCTGGGGTGCACTGACAGAGGTGACCACCAGGTGTGGGTTATGTGTCTTGCCCAAAGACACAACAGCAGCATTCTCTGGTTGGAGCTGGGCTCAAACCTACAACCTTCAGATTACTTGATAACCCATTCTCATTCCTGAGCTACTGCTGTCCCATTTACCATTTACCAACTAAGTAAGTAAGTATTCACTGACCTGTGCTGCTCGAGCCAGTAACTCCATCTTTTCTTTGATGGATCTGGAGGATATTCTTTGTTTAGAGCTGAAAAAATAAATATAATCCTTATATGCATTTCTTTAACCCCCCCCCCCAACATAAAATTATCAAACATTTAGAAGCAAAAGTGGAAACACACAATTTTTGCCTACTTTCTTTGGAATGATGATCTTTTGTCCTCATCTCCATCCTGGTCCTGGTCACAAGCAGAAATGCTCATTTTAGACAATTTAAACTGATTACACAATTAATAAAAAAAATCAACTAGAAAACAATTCATAATTCAGGAGGATAGATGTATCATCTTACTGTGTTGGTCTCAAACTTCTTGGAGGCTATCCTCACACTTGCACTGCAACACAATAAAATGTCAGCAAACACAAGGAGGTAGAAACCTATAAACCTAAAAATATACAGAAAAAATGTCTCTGGACCTTCGCTGCAGTGGCGAGCTGTCCTCCTCTTTCTTCTTCATGGTCTGTGTCAGAAGAAGCCCAAAGCAAGAGTGTTAGTCCTCACAGGTGTCTCAACAGCAGCATCTCATGTCCCAAATGTCTCGTGATGTGTTTGGACGTTAATGAAACAGTCAGTCAGCAATAAAAGCTTGTAAATACTCCGTCAGCTGTTAGCATGAGCCCAGAGATCAAGTTCAGCAAGCAAATTATCTAGAGCTGATACACTGATATGAGATTAAATGTGTTGTAAAAGTAAAATAGGCAAAAGTTAATATTTACATTTGGAATGTGTGTGTGTGTGTGTGTTTTACCCTGAAGGATAAAGTCCTGGAGCTCTGTCTGGCAAAGGCAGGTTTGGTTGTTTGTTCAAAATTTCCATCTTTCGAGGGCCCATTGGTGCAGGTCTAAAATCAAACACAGAGAACTTTTAGAAAATAACTAATATTTAAATCTTCCGGTTTAAACTTTAAATGAGCTTCAGTGAAATATTTTCCTTCAGTTTTAGCCTTCAGACACCAGAGGACGCTGTTTCTGTCTTCTAAGCTTTATAGTTCAGGAAATCAAAAAGTTAATCTTTTTGCTTCTGCTTGACAAAAATTTGGGATGAATTAGAAAGAAAACTGTAAATCATGTATGTCTGTACATTTGTACCTCCTGTGAGTGTCTGTTCTCTACTGGACTTTGAGGCTGATGAGGTGACGGGCTCATGCAGGGTGAAGGCCAGTGATCACGTGGCGACAAGGGGGTCGTCGGAGAGCTAGGGCTCATGGAAGTGGAGCTCCTGCTGGCTGAGGAAGGCTTGTCAAGAGAGATGGACACAGAACTGCAACAACAGAAACAGATTAATGTTTTTAAATCACAAAAAGATGCTCAAAGCAGTAAAAGAAAACTACTAGATGGCTGCAGATCTGTGCGCTCAGTTAAATGCACACAAAGAGAAGGAAAGGGCAGGACAAGAAATGTAAAGGCCTTCATAATCTTTTTTTAACCAGATAATAAAAAGATCGGAAGCACCTTTTGTCTCCATAGAGGAAACCAGAGGTACTGGTTTGCTTCAGCATTTACTTAAGGTCTCACACACCAGATCTTCAACTATAGCAGAGGAGTTATGACAGGTTTCTAAAAACATACAGTTGAGAGGAAATGTTTCATTCAATCATTCATTGCGTTAAACTTGTTAGGTCTCAAAATGTCCAACTCAACGCAATAGACTCAATTGTTGCTCTGATGATTTTCTAAAGAGCGACCAGTGAGTTCATTGTGAGATATAACATTGCATGTTGGTTTGGCAACTTCACTGTTAAGTCAAAGACTCAGATTTTCACTTTGATAAAGATGGCTGGGAAGATATTGTGTTCAACTGGTGCCTTAACACCTCAACAGATGTTTAAACAGACCATCCTAAAGCAGGGAAATTGATTCTTAACAGATCTCTCCCATTTTCTACACTCTGAACATATTTTACTAAACTCACAACCAAGATAGAGAATCTTCCTCTGTAATCACAACCGGTGCAAACATTCCATTCTCCCATTATCAGTTAAAGTCATCAATGAACAAAAAAACACAAGATGAACATGTCAATTAGAACAAGCTTTTACCTAGGCAGGTAAACATGAATTTAGTCCAGAAGTTTGCATCCAGAGGTTGGGAGGTGGGTGTGAATTGGCCTACTATGTGGTGATAACTGAACTTGTGCATTTTCTTTTTAAAGATTATATTTTTCTGTCTATTATTTTAATCTCATTATCATTAATCTGAGTATGTTTTTAATTAATATTATTATTTTGTTTATGTTCTGGATGTGTGAAGTATGGTGCAGTGAAACCCCCTATGTCTAAAACCAAATGTCTCCCAAGGGAGACAAACTAAGAGCTTTGATTTGATTTCAACAAACTCAACAAGTGTTAAAACCTAACTTCTGATTGGATCTTCAGGCACGTTCTTGCCAGCAGCCTGTCAGAAATACACTAGATCCTCCTGTTTCTGTTCAGAAAAGAAAATATTTCTAATGGCTCAATATGAGATGTTAGCTTTTAGCCGTAAAGAGCTAAAGCAGATTAAATAAGTTATTTCTGGTCTTTGTTTTTTTCTTCTGTTTCATAAAGACTTTCAGATTGTGTTCATCGGCTACGAAAAGATTTCTTTAGATCGTGCCTTCTGTTGTCCTCCACTTGTCTATGTTTCTACATTTTATAGCATAATTCAGAATAAGCTGGCATTCGTATAAGAACTGGATAGTGTGTGTGTGGAGAAAGCAGCCAAAGTCCAAGGAAAACCTTTCAGAAACCTTCAGAATACATCAAATAATAACAATAATAAATTGATCTTTGCAAGCACATGTAATAAAAATAAAAACTTTCATTGCAGATTGGTTACTAATGTCCTTTCTGAGCAGTTTTTTTTGTGTATACACATAAACAGATGAATTGTGAACCAAACACACAAAACCAACCAGTCTGTTATGGTTAACTGTAAAAGACGTTGGTTATCAACAACTGCCATTGCTAACCTGACAAACTTGCGAGCTGGACGGGGCTCTGGTTTAGACTCAGGGTCCATTTTTAATGACTCTTCTTTTTCATGCTGAAAAAAAAATATGGTGGAAAACAGTCAGCATGTGCACACAGATTACAAGCTTTAGTTCAAATAAACATGAGACACCTGGGTCATACATAAGCCATATGCATAACTGGATATGGGCTCATTGCAGATACACTGGAGCTGAAGATAAAGTTCAAATGATGACCTTCAGCACATCTTATCAAGGTTTTACAGATGATTTGCCTGGCCGCTTAATTCCCAGAAACAATGCAACTCCAATGAAAGTGCAGGAAATAAACACTAAGGATGTTTCCTTTATAACTCAACCCAAACTCTTGGCTTTATCTGGTCTACCTGAAGCAGACCAGAGGAGAAAACAGGGCTCAGTTACACCAGTTGATACAAATATTTTCACCTGAACATCATAGATGCTTCCTAATTTCTTCAAATATGTTTATACTGTTTAATTTTGACCAAACTGGATCTAATAAGCTCATAGAGCTAATCAAGTCACCGGTACTGAACCAGAACCAGTTCGGTGGAGGTCAGCTGCTTCCAGAATTCAACATAATGATGTAATTCCTTCTTAAATGGCTTGAAGTAGCTCCCAGCCTGGAATGTGTTGAGTTTTGTTGTTAAGTAGAGAATGATTAACACACCTCTCCCCCAGCGTGGGGTAATAGTTAACTAAGATCAGCCTCTCAGCAGGAGTCATTGTTTGTGAGTTACAACTTAGTAAAGCATTAATGAACTGGATGTGGGAAAAGGTTTATGCTTCAGGGTTGCTCTAAAGTGAAACTGATATAGGCTGTTTGTTCATGACACGTTCATGATTTTATGGCTGCAGCAGATAAACTGAGCTCTTTGTAATCATCAAAGCAGTTAGAGCTAAACTGTAAAAAATAAATAAATAACAAAAGGCTACAAACTAGAACTCTGACAACGACCAACAAGAAAGTAAATACTTTAGTAACATCATCAACTATATTTAAATACTTTGTATTTTAATGAAACACTTCTCTTAAGCCTTTATTCTAACTATGATAAGGATGAATTATCTTTCAAATTGATCACATTTTGTGTTTCATGTCAGAAATAAACACATTTTGTCTCCAGGATCTTCTCCTGGAGATGTTTTAATTCCATTTAGAGCCAATTAAAACTAAATAAAATATGAATATGAGTACATATCAGTATATTCAATAATCTATTTTCAATTTGCTCTAATTATGAGTTAGAATGAACAGAACAAGGTTTTTGTCATGTGTACAGCATATCTTTGACTCTGTCTGAATTAATATGAAGTGTGTGTTCCCTGCATAGTCCAAATAACCTAAGATAATATTAAATCAAATAGTCAAAGACTAATTAGATTAATAATTCATATTTATATGGAATATCACATCTTATTGATCATTTAATAAATCTAGCTAATGTCGACATCCATTCATTTACTCCTCGTTTTTCATCTCACTTTCTGAACATTTCAGAATTTATTTTTTTGGCACTTGCAGCTTTCACCTGCAGCCCAAGAACTGGAGAAAAATAAACAGTTCTTTTCACAGGTACATTTAGAGGCAGGTGCGCAGAAATAAGCCCCTTTCTTTAGCAGGAAGATAACCACAGGATGATAAAACGTGCATATCTGTGGGTGTTTTGCATAGAAATGTCTCCAGAGATATATACAGTATACTGTCACTTTAATAACTTTCTCTTTTAATAATCAGAAAGGTGACATGACTCACCTCATTATGTAATAAATAGACTTTAATTTAAACAAAAATCAGGTAAAATAGCAGATTTTTAACATTAAAAGGTTCTAACTCACCAGTGTGCTTGATGTTGCAGCTTTCCTGCTGAATTTGTTGCTTTCAGAGGTACTTTTTGAAGGAGATTGTGGTTTGAACACGCTGTCCTTCCCCTCATCCAACTCCCCCAGCACCACGACCCTTCCATCTCCTTCTTCTCCACTTCTCTCCTTCTCATCACCCTCCTCTTCCTCCTTCTGCCGTCTCAGCGTCTCCACCTGCCTCATCCTCCTCTTTTCATCTCGCGCTCGAAGCATCTCCACAAAGTCTACCTGAAGCTGCTCAACGCTGATGAAACATAAAAAAATTCTCATATTGATGACGAATGGTTTCCAGATCTGTGTCAGATCAGGTTTCTGTAATAAAAACCTCCACAGGTTTTCTCTCCCTTTTGTTTCCAGAGACTCTGCTGCTGGTGTTTTCGAAAGCCTTTAATGGTTTACGGTGTCGGTTGTTTTCTCGTGTTTAAACAGTATTAAGATGGCATACCTCCCATCGTTGTTTAATCAATCCTCCAAAAAGGCTGTCAAACCCAATTATTGTAGCATACTGTACATTGATAAAGGGATGAAAACTGTCTAAGATAAGCAAAAGGGAGGAATGGATAGTCTCCTACCAGAATCACATGTGTGTTGGCAAATCTATTTTAATAAGTTGTAAAAACCTGCTGAGATCCAGAGATGTGTCACCGGAAGGTTTAGTCCCAGATGTGCCACCATTGCTGGATGGAGTTCTGGGAAGAGAGTCAGAGTCAGCATCTGGGTCAGCAGTACTGCTGCTCCTCCCTCTCCTCCTCTTCTCCCTCTCCACCTCCTCCTCGTCCTCCATCGTCCATTGTCGTGCAAGGCTGAGTCAAAATGCACGGGGGCAAAAACAAAGATAAATCTACTCAAAATAGTGACAACCTGCAGCAGATTTTATATGTTTTTCTTTCCTGCTAAAACTTATTGTCGTCCATGTTAAAGAACCAGGAATTTAAAAGAAAAACCAAACATGATTGTAAAGCAATAAAAAGTCACATCAACTCAGAGGTCAACTGTTCATAGAATCATCTGGAAGGTAAAAGTGCATGTTACTTTGAGACAGTTCCACCAAAAATGAGTCAAAACTGTTGTTCTAAGTAGAAAACTTGTTGCATGAACTTTCTATGTGATCATCCTGGGTTTAAGGTGAAAGTGTGCCATCAGGAAAGCAGCAGCTAAAGACGATGCTCCAAAGCTCAAGTGTCACTAACGTCTCACAGCTTTAACCTTACCTGGACAAAGCAAACCAGTTTTTCCGACTGATGGACATGCTGAGGGAAAAAATAACAAGTTTCCACTTTAGTCGCAGATGACAGGCAAAAGTCAACAGCCTCTGACAGCAGCAGGAAACGTTACAGTCGGTGCAGCACAAAGGTATCCACCTTTAGTCGGGTGAAGCTCAGTCAGGGATCACATGACCACAAAGGTGAGCTCTTCACCTGACAGGGAGGGGGAAGGCAGCATGTTTTCCTTTTATGGTGGAAGTGCAGCAACTGATGGGAATGTGAATGGAGTGTGCATGTGCGTGTGTGCGTGTGTGTGTGCGTGTGTGCGTGTGTGTGTGTGTGTGTGTGTGTGTGTGTGTGTGTGTGTGTGTGTGTGTGTGTGTGTGTGTGTGTGTGTGTTTGTGTTTTTCTAACGAACATCTTTGTTGCAGGTGGCAAGTAGTCTATCCTCAATGACTCAGAGTGTTTGCTCTGGTGTGAAGCCACACCTTTTCCCTGCTGTATATCGGACTCTGACCCAGTATCAGTCCCAACCACACATGCATAAAATGTCCACCCCATCTGCTTTTACACACACAAGCCTCCTATATGTAAATATATGTATACATCACACCTCCTCCTGCATCAAAATGAACATCGAAGTGTCTGTTCTGTGTTCAAACACAAGCCTGCTTCATATTTAGAGGATTTATCTGATCGATCATCTTTGCACATCACCCTGCAGACTGTCATCCAATACTTTGACAGTTGACTTTTCTTTGTTTTATTAGTGGGCACCAATCGAGCTGAAAGTAATTAGCAAATCATCTTTTTGCTTTTATTTTCAGAGTTTCATATAAATTGTCCAAAGACAAATGCATAGATAAGGAGCATGCAAGAGGAAAGTTTTGTATTTTATGGTCATGCAAAACAATCAGAAGATAACTGTTTTATGATTGTGAGGATAAGTGACATACAGTAGAAGCATATCTGCTGAAATGTTCAGACATGTTGCTTTCTCTGAGGCATGAGGAGTGCCTCTGTGTCAGAAACATGAATTTCTTGATTTGATGCTAATTTTTCCTTCTTTTTTGTGTTTTGCAATTTGCCTTTATTTGCTTTGGTAACATTTGTGCTCTGAGCTTCCTTTAAAAATCCATTTTTGGTGCAGATAAATCAGATATAAAGATTTTAACCTTATTTTTTGCATTTAATTCAATTATCGTCTGTTTACATAGAAAGTCAGTTTGTGCCGTTTCTCATCAGAAAGCTTTTGCTTGTTTTTACAGAATTAAGTAACAACGTCTGAGCTACAGTTACAGTCCTGGTTCACTTTTGGGTGGAACACATTTTAGACTTGATGTCTTGTTGATTAATACTGAAATTATCTGTAAAGGAAAATACCAAGGAGGATGCGTGCACGATGAGTTAATAGTATTAGCAATAATACAAGAACCAAATCAAAATAAGTCAAAGGAGACTTATTGTCATTGCATTTTGCTTGTTGTAAACATTTAACACACACACACACACACACACGCACACACACACACACACACACACACACACACACACACACACACACACACGCACACACACACGCACGCACACACACACACACACACACACACACACACACACACAGTGACAGAGAACAAATAGTCACATTACATTTGCACACAGGAGCTCCTGGAGCTCCACTGATAGGTGTGTGTGTGTGTGTGTGTGTGCGCGTGCGCGTGCGTGCGTGTGTGTGTGTGTGTGTGTGTGTGTGTGTGTGTGTGTGTGTGTGTGTGTGTGTGTGTGTGTGTGTGTGTGTGTGTGTGTGAGAGAGTTATGGGGGTTCAGTTCACTAACATTTGTACATACGTGTCTAGGTGTCTTTGCTGCTAAGGCTGTGATTTGCCACAAAGTAGTCCCAAGTCTAAATTGGCATCTGTGATTCCTTTAGGTTACTATTTATTTTCACCTGCAGTCAGTCTGATTATTTAGGTCACAGAATTGGGATCACTACAGAGTGATTTTACGGTCTTTTCTACTCACAACTCTAGTTAGATCCATTCACTTACTGTGTGCTGTATGCTAACCTAAAGCAAATGGTGTACAGCAGGGTCAGGAGAACGACTGGGCTGGTTAAAAACTGTTTTACCTACTTATCTAATGCTGGGAAATATGGCTACAGACAAAATTTCAATTATGGGTGAAATATCTCTTTAACAAAAAATAATAAAAAAGATAAATTATTTTAAAATCATGTGAATCTATTTTGCATTGAAGGAGAAAAACTAAAGAAAATAATTTGCATTTTGTCTCAAAAAGAAAAAACAGGTAACCTGGACATTTGTTTTGCTTTATTTGCACTGTGGAGCTTTTCATAATAAACAAACAAATTCATAACTCAATTGGTTTTAAAAACAAACATCAGTTTTGACATTTCCTTCATTGTGCAGCAACATACGTGATTTCAAACTTGCATTTTGACTGAAACATGAATATGACAGATAAAAAATATTTTTATATGTTTATGTATTTAGCAGACACTTTTGTCCAAAGCGACTTACAAGTGATACCAAAGTAAGCTGCCCACTAGCGACCACTATGCATGACAGGGTTAATCATGATAGAAGACTGTCCAAGTTTCAAGATGAACATTTAAAAAAATTAACTGGACATTTCATTGCACAAATACGATTTAAAATGATTACATCATCTTTAACTGAGACGCCACATCTAGGAGAGAATCCAGATCATTTCACTTTGTTTACACACAAAGTAATGAAAATATTGTGTTTTACTTTATGACAGGCTCAAAACCTATGATTCTCCATGAAATAGAAACAGAATCTGAAAGAAAAGTGGGAAGAAAATGTTTTTTTTTCACTGAGCAGAACCTTTGGCAGCATCAAACATCTTCTTCCTTCCTTCCATTCCTGACATGGCCTCCACGTTCTTCCTCCAGTCGCTGTCCTCCACTGGCCTCTTCTGCAGATAGAACAGATAACGAATAAAGAACAGTTTTATCTGAACTTGTAAAGAAGAACGGCTTTAGAGACTCTCCTTGTTGTTCCCTAAGCCATTAAAAGCCTTTCCATAGAACCAGAATCCCCTCAGAGATCTGCATAACCATACCCGTTTAACTGGTTCTCTCTCACACACACACACACACACACACACACACACACACACACACACACACACACACACACACACACACACACACACACACACACACACACACACACACACACACACACACACACACACACACACACACACACACATACACACAAACTGGCCGGTGAGCAATGCTACAAAAGCTACTCTCCTGTGTACAATGGGATCATTGTTTTGTGTTTTGTACGCTGCACCTCTTCTCACACACACCGTCACTGCCCTGTACTGGTCTAATATCTTACAGCTCAAACACACCTTTCACACACTTATAAACACAACTTTAAGAGTTCTGTGGCATTCTGAGCCCTGACGTCATGAAAATCTGCAGCTGCATCCATGTCAACAGCCTGAGTGAGGAGGGTTCATGGTTTTCTGTGCGTACGGGGTATTTATGTGTCAGAATATGCTTTAGCATCCGCACACACCTTCTCCGTATCTTCTTTCTTGACAGACTTGAGATTAGCTCGGAGGTCCATGGAGACTTTGTGCTTGGAGCCCAGCAGCGAGCGAAGGATGGCATCAGCTGACACACGAACGCGCCGAAGATTAGGCCTCTTGAATTTCCCCCTGAGGTCCAGCACCTTGATGTTGAGGTCTTTAATCTGATGCAGATAAAGAGTATTGGGACATTTTACTGTTAAAGCTGCAGGAGGTTCTCATGAGCTTGCATCCTGAAATGATTTCCTGTATTACTGAAAGCGAGCTGGGAAAACGTGCTCCCACCTCACGTGTGTTGAGCATGACTTTGGCTTCAATGTCATATCGCTCCTCATCAACCACGTCTATCTTGGAGTGGAGTTCCCTGCAGAGATCCTTCACACATTCAATAGATGCACATGCATTAGATTGTATGCATTTGTAAGATATACAGATTACTTGATACTGAAAGGCAGAGGGCCCTTTTCTGAATAAAGATGAGAACCCTACGAAGAACTCAAAGCAACAGCTGTATTTGAATTATTGGCATCAAATCAAGTTTTCTCCAGATGTGGACAGGACCCTGCCAGTGCTGCCCCCTGACTCTGATCATGTGCTCATAGATAAGATCTCATGGTGTAGTCATGGAAACGATGGCGTCTGACTTGGGAACCTCAGGGTCTTTTTTTCACCTTTTACAGACGATGAGGTTCTGTTGCTGTCTTCAAGCTATGCATGACCTTCAATGGTCACTGGATCAGCTCATGTCTGGTGTTTAGGTGTCAGTATTGTGTTCAACAGAGAGAGAAAAAATAAAGATTACAGCATCATCTGCAGCCATGTGGGAGATGCTGTGGTAAAGATGGAGCTGAGCCAAAAGACAAACCTCTGGATTTACTGTCTGCCTACAATCATGGTGGAAAGAAGCAGCTGAAATGACCGTCTTCCATCACTGCAGTAAAGCTGCTGCTCCTCTACATTGAAATAAGTCAGCTGAAGTGATTTGAGTATTATTTTGGCTCCCTGGTCGACTTATTCTAACATTATATATCCTCTCTGACCTGAGAACACCTTAGAAACCCTCAAGTGGAGCATGGTTACTCTGTGAGATAATCTTGTATAGGTGAAAGATAACTGACGTATGGGTGGATGATATATGTTCTAAAGCAAGTATGAACACAATCTGCAGCAGGTAACCTGGACTTTGAGCCTGCTTCCTTGGCTTTGAGTCACTGAGAAGTGAATTAAGGAAAACAGAGAGGTCACCTGGAGTTGAGCGAGGCTGAGGCCGCTGATGTTCAGAGACGGAGATTTCTCTGCAAGATATTTCTGTTTCTCCTCCTCTTTTAGAAGAATCTCTTGCTCCAGTTCCTCCTTTGCCTTTGCTACCATCAGACTCTGTACAAAAAATAAATGAATAAAAATCACCCTTAAGTGCTGGCAAAGGACATGGCAGCTTTTGAGCGTAGATTCAGAAATGGTACATTTTGCTATTTGTACATCTTTCTTGCCCTCTGTTGGCCAAACATCGATTTTGCATGATGCAAAGCTAGAAGAAGCAGGTCACCGTTTCTCACCTTCAGCATCAGCTTCCTTGAAGCTGAGATCTTTGGTTTCTTCTATATGAACAGAACAGAATTATCAATGTTGTGCATCGAGTGAAGAGATGATCAGAGTGATGAAATGGACTTACCTCTGGGCTGAAGGAGAAGGAAGGGACATCATTAAATCAAAAAGACCAAATATGAGCAGATCTGCTTTTGAATGACTAAATGATCTATTATTAGAAAACAACGTCTGGCCACTCACAAATGCTCAGGCATCCTGCTGAAGAGGTCCTACTGGAAGAGATACAGGAGAGATTAATATCTCTCTCTCTCTCTCTCTCTCTCTCTCTCTCTCTCTCTCTCTCTTTCTCTCTCTCTAACAGAAACAAAAAAACTATAGAAAGGTTTTTGATATTCCTGAGTATTACACAAGAAGAGTAAGTTAAGAGGGAAATAAAGTAAAATGGTTCATCAAAATCCTCCAGGAGGATGATTAAAGCATGAATGCATAAAAAATAATAATAAGTGAAACAGGAAAAGTAGCTCACGCAAGTCAAAATGGGTATTTATTTAACAAATCTGTAATTGTGATATTTATTTTATCACCTTACCTTGACCCCCATGTCTGACCCCCCTCTCTTCTTTATCAAGCACTAAACAGCTCTCACCCCATCTGACCTTATCTCATCATCCCTCTTTCAGTTTCATTACTGAATTGTAAATGGCAACACACCAAACCTCCTCATATTCTGTCGTTCCACACTAATCTGCACTGGATTTGGAAAATTCCAGAATGAGAGCCATTCCGCACTCGTCTCTTCCATCCTTCATCCCCATTATACTCCCCAAGATTATCTGTGTGGGAGGAATTTGGAGCGCCCTGTGTCCCCAAATAGACCAGACAGCTGTGGAGGTTGTGTGAGCTCTGGCGCTGCCCAGCATCATTTGGGGATTGAGCAAGAGTTACTCAGAAATTCCTGTGGGGTTCTGCGGGGAAGTCGACTTGCCGATGCAAAGAAAACGACCCCAGCTGCTTTGGAAAATTTGCATAGGCCTCAAATCGGAACAGATACAGTTATTGGTGCAGAATGAACCCAATTCAACCTGCTGAAAGTCTGATATTCGATTAGAACAATAAAAAAAGCAAAGTTACGCTGCATGACAAGATTTAAGTTAATATCACCACATATCAAAGCAAACCTGACTGAAAGTCGCCGAATTTACAAAAGCTAACTAATGACCTCTGTTGTTGTATTGATGAACACTAAAGCTAATCCTAATCTAGAAAGTTTCCAAATTAAACTCCTGAAGGGACCTTACCGGAGACTGCAGAAAGAGCAGCACTCACTGCAGAGGGAGGGCAGATCAGAAATGAGCCCAACCATTCTGTACCCTTCCATTTATCTCAGCCCCTCATTGTCTGGCTCCCTCTTTCTTTTGAGCTCATCAAGGCTAATAATAGTTTTAGACCATCCATCAGCTAATCTTGGCCTCTCCATTTGTCTCTCATAGATTAGATACATTAACCCCAGGGTAAGCACTTAAACCTGGAGTTGGGTTGTTTAATTCACTAGATATAGAAAGCAATCATGAACTTCCTACGACCCACGGGGGTAGTACTCTGCGTTAAACTGTTCCTGTTACTCTAGAATTCTTCACTTGTCAGCTTTTGAAGCCAGCACTTTTGCAGAGTGTAGAATGAAAGCCTCATAACCTCATTTTTTCAATCTTAATTGCGTTAGTTTCTTATAACATCCCACAAGGGAATTGCAGGTATCTGATTACATAACAGCCAGGGATTTATGAGGCTATTGTTTGTAATTTCATTAACCAAGCCTCGTCATGATCAGCCTTACACAAGCTCATTTGTAGCCCTGAGATTTGATCAAACACCACAAGAGGGAGTCTGAGAGAGGTTGTCTGTTAAAAGCCATTTTGAAACAGGAAACAACTGCTGTTTGAGGTTATTTAAGGTTTTAAAGAACTTTTATTTGAAGATTTAGCTTTACAGACTTCTAATTGACACTGTGGTCATCATTATGGTCATTTTTAGGCTATGTGCTTTTCTCTGAGGTAGTACTTTAAACCTGTATGTCTCTGAGAAACTTTACAGTGTTTTACCATGTTTTCTTATGATAATCCAATGTTGGGTTGCAGAGATCAAGAAGTAAATCCTGACATCCCTCTCAACGCTCTCCTGTCCAATCCCCGTTGGTATGGGACATGTCTGAAAAACCTTCAGAGGGAGGTGACAAGGAGGTATTCTAATCAGATGCCTGTGCCACCTCATCTGTTTCCTTTGTTGACGAGAAGCAGCAGCTCTTCGCTGGGCTTCCCTTGGTTGACGGAAGTTTCTCAGATCATCTCTGAGGCTCTAATCTCTGTCTTTCTAAATAAAGGACATTCCAGCCATTCAAGTCACAATCCAAATCTTGTGACCGTAGTGGAGATTTGCATTCCACTTTATCTAGTCAAGAACCACTCAGTGATTCCCTACGAGGGCCATCTTGGGGGTTCAGTGACAGCCAGAGTCTTTCACGGCTTACAGGCCTCAGAACAGGGTCAGACTAATCAATTCAGAAACCTTGATGAAAGAGGACCATATAGGATATCTCATCTGGATCAGGGAAACTGGAGCCAATGTTATGCTTTAGCTTTAACCACATACAGTAGCTTTCAATATTTAAGAGGACAGAGAGCCCTCTAGTGGTTAACCCATAAACTGCAGCTCTGTCTGATGGCCTACAAAGAAGTTTTAGTTTGTAAATCAATGTTGAATCTAAAAATTTTATCTCAGACATTAAACACTCCCTCGTATTCACCCATTCCTGCTTAGTGCTAAGTCTTCCTTTGACCATATGTATAATTGTTTATGAAAGCACACATCCCTTTGTGTTGTCATCTTCTGAGTGAACCAGAAGCTTTTCACCATCTCCTCTGTGGACTGTGCACACACACACACATGCACGCACTTACGCACACACACACACACACATGCGCACATGCACACACACACACACACACACACACACACACACACACACACACACACACAGGACAGAATTTTAAAGTTGCATAAAAAGCACAAAGTTAACACCTGCCTCTGCAGCCTCACTGCAAACAGGACACTACAAAGATCCATCACAAATCCTTCTACCGCTCCTCGTCTACTGCTGACTCATCTGGTGTGGCTGGCTTTAGGGTTTTCCACTGTAACAAGAGAAGCTGCAGCACAGCCAACCCTTTATTCCCGAGGAGCACACACACACATACACAAATATATCTCACACACAGACTTCTCAAAAACTCACACACAACCCACTAAATGAACAATATCAGCTGTGTCTCGCTAATGAGAGTCCGCTGACGCTTCGGCCCAGCTGAATATCATGTAGGGTGTGCTGCCATAGGTGAACATGTGTGGGTGGATGTTTCTGTGCACACACGCCTGAGGCTCTTAGGACTTCTCATTAGTCCTGCGTACAGCTCAGAACAAAAGGTGTCCTAACTCTGGCAGGCACGCAATACTCATACTGTGTGTGTGTGTGTTTTCCAGAGGCTTTAACAACACGGTTACACCACAACAACAAACAGATGAGCTTAGAAAAGAGCCAACCAAAGTAGAAAGGTTTGCATATTGTTCTTTAAACCGTTTTAATGCTCTCATATTTATAATACTGTATATGGTTTCAGACAAAAATACATTTAATGTAAATGAAACAAATGTGATCAAAACACCCATTCTTCATAATCCAGCTAGAGTGAGTCCCACAGATCTAGTTAAACAAATCATGTGACTTTTCTCTCAGCTGTGTCAAAATAAAGGAAGGCTTTTGATAAGTAAGTAGGAGATGGTGTCGAAACAGCAAGGCACAGAGGGTCAAATGTTTTCAAGTTTGATAGTTGATTTTCCATGTTAACCCCAAGCCATGACAGAAAACAGCTGTCATTAAATCTGACCCCATGGTCACATTAAAAAAGTTCTTGTCTTTTGATCTATGTTAGATGCAGAGCAACCCAGAAACAAGTCCACAGACTTCTTGATCTCTTCTCTCCTTCTTCTCAGGCAAACCTGAAGAAATAAAAACATTTTATTAATTTTGTAGTATTTGATATGATCAACAAAGCATTTAGTGACTGTTACCACAGCTACTGAATTTATTTGGGCACTTGGCCTCTGCGGCTCTCTTAAGGAAGCATGGATTCCTGATCTGTGAACTCATAGTTCAGACTTGTTATACTCTTGGGTCACTCCAGGTTTCAAGCAGCAGTTCCAGTAAATTACTTAAAATGTGGCATCTAAATAATAAAAAAAATATAATTATAAAACAGACATTGAAGTTTTCGATTGCTCCAAATGTCCAAAGTGTGTGTGTGTTTAAATTGAATGCATAAAGAGAAGTCTGGGTGTTTAAAAATACCCTCTGTGAGGGGAGAGGCAGACAGATGTTATTTTGAAGGCTCACATTGCGTTGTAATTATGTCCTGGAGGGAGAAGTGGTTTGTGTTGAAGGAAGGCTGCAGTAGAAAGGATGAGGACTCAGTGGAACATCTAAACACTCAGGAGGTCTTGTAAATAACCTTCGGCTCAGGATTAGTGTGGAGGTGATGGTCAGACATGAGCACTTCGTTCCCAAGTGTTGAAATGTTTCCGTTCTATTCATTAATGTCTCTGTACTGTTAAATTAGATGATGCCCTCCTAAAAATGACAACAATTTAACATATCTGTATCTGCACCCTGGAGCTGCTCAGCTGATTCACTGCATCACAATTCCCTCACTGGGTTTATTCATGGGTAAAAAGATTAGTTTAAATAAATTGTTGACAAGGGGGCTAAATCTAGATTTAAAATGATGTAAAAATCCAAGAGGGAAATGGAATTAAAGGAATAATAACAATAACAGCATGACAAAACTAAGACTGGGCACTTACGGTGGAGTTAGAGCTCCTCATCCTCCCCTGTGCTGCCCAGATGTGCTGAGTACAGATGTCGGTTCCGGCTCGTCTGCAGGGCCCGTAGGTTCTTGAAACGCATGAGCCCCAGAGCCACCTCGGCGTTCCACAGGGTGCCATCCTGCGGACACCGGAAGTCTATTTCCTTGCCCGTGGCCATGACCACGGTGAAGTACACCAGCCCCCGCTTGTACTCCACACAGTCCACCGTTTCCATGAGCTCGAAGCGAAGCTCCTTGGCTTTGGAGCTCCACACCGGGCTCGGGGGATCCCCGACGCCGCCACCCTTACAGCTGTGGAGGCGCAGCCCTTCCTCCGTCAGGACGCAGCGCTTCTTCTTCCACAGCTGGAGCAGTCCGCTGCTGCGCTTCTCCAACAAACCGTCTCTGATCACTTTCACCGACAGAGACATCCCGACTCTGATCCGGTGTTGTATGACAGTCTGACAAGGTATGGCGACTGGACAGAACACCAGTGTTCAGTAAAGAATAAAGCAGGTCAGTCTTCAGCAGATAGATCCATAGTGCCACTCACCAGAACATATCCGCTCAAGAGCAGAAACGCCTCTTTAATGACAGCGCACCGGGAAGGTTGGCTGGTCGGTTTGGATGTGTTCGGACATGCCCGGCTCCTCCGCGGACCTCCGCCTCCTGGCTAGTGACGGCAGGAGAAGCAGGCTGCCCAGGAAAGTCGGGTGCGCGTAAAAGAGAACTTGAACGGACGTACAGGTGAAGGTCTCAGTCAGCCTGTCACACACACACACACACACACACACACACACACACACACACACACACACACACACACACACACACACACACACACTTGTATTTGTTTGTTTGGACCTCCAATGACTTTCATTCATTTTGGTGACTCCACTATGCCTAACTCATACCCTAACCGATACCCAGAACCCTCTCCGGCTCAACATAAGTTTTGATAAAAGGACAAACTACTAAGTCTTTCAGGGGTACTTCAGTTAAAAAATGCTCATGAAATACGTAGGCCTATGTGGAGTAACCAGGTAGGTAGGTTTTAACGTTGAAAATCTGCAACGCCTGAACCCAGAGCTATAGATTTAGAGTTACGACACGCTTTGAACTCGCCGACTCAGGGTTATTTGGTACGTGGAGCTCTCAATAGTCCCAAACATCCCAGCCGTAAGTCAGTTTGAACGGCGTGGGACAAATCACAAAAATTGAAATATGTGACATTTCCTCAGGCGATTTTTGGTAATTATTCAATAATATTAAATATTATATTATATAGTATGTCGTAATTCCTTAACAATAGCCTATTTATTTTTTTAGTTTTTCCGGGCATTTGTAGGAAGACAGACACCCGTGACTGTTCTACATTACAGGAATACGACAGTCCTAACGCATTGTAGAACACATTTAGACCACATACATTACTATAATATATTATAGCAATAAATTTGATGTAGTAATGCAACACACTGCTCTAATAGAAAAGTGGGAAGAAGATGTTTTTTTTTCATGGAGAATCATAGGTTTTTCATGACGTCAGGGCTCAGAATGCCACAGGTATTATTAAAATACAATTTTGAAAGAGACCTCAGGAAGAATGCTCACACTATGGTGGGAGCTAATGAGGTTCTCAATAAATAAAATAAAAATAAAATAAAATAGTTTTGTTATTGTTAATTCTTATTTCTTGTCATTCCTTACTTAACAAAAGTGCAAATCCTAATATTATAAAGCAAGTGGAAATGAAAATGTCGTAATTCTATTCTTATTACTTGAGAACACAAAATAGAACAACATATCTTCTTACGTTCGTAATCCTGTTTGTCTCATGCTTCAGCAGTCAGTGTTATCCGGAAAAATTATTAACTGAAAAATATTAAATAATTACTTGTCTTCACAATCACATTTTCTTTATTATTGGTCTCTCCATTTGTGCTTCCATTTCTATTGCATTTTCGTGTTGATACAGCAACCAGTAACGTATTGTACAAAAAAATCCCAAATAAAACTAATGATGTAAAAAGTTTATAACCTATTTCAAACTGTGGGGAATATTTTTAAAACGTAGAATCAAACAAACTGAAATAAACCCGTCTACATCTCGTCAAGTTTGTCTAAACCCCTCCTGCTCACAATCAACAAGCTGCACACAATTAGCTCATTAAAGGTTATCTAGCTAAAACTGGCAACATAAAATGTCATTGTTGGATTATTTTGGTACGAAGCGATTAGCTAGCACTTCACAATGCAAAAAAATGATGACAATTCATCAATTTACCAGAGCAAATCCTTCCGAAACACCAAAAATGAACTGTGGTCAATGCAGCAACGGGGCTGTTTGGAACTTTTTGAAGCTGCGTGAACCACATGACTTCCGCATTCCATTCTTTCCATAGAAGTCTATTGGAGTGTCGTAACTTTCTCTCTCTCTCTCTAGTTCTGGGTGAACCTAAACTAAAAGCTAAAGCACACCATACCCCTAAGACCAAGATTTAGGGTGCTTCACATTGTCTGGACCATCAAAATGTCCCCACAAAATGTAAAAATGCCCACACACTACAGGTTAAAGTTTGTCCACTTAAACCTATAAAGAGAAGCAAGCGCATGCGCGCACGTGCGCGCACACACACGCATGCACACACACATTAATCTAGAATTCGTTGTGAGGACGATCATTGACTTCTATTTATTTTAGTGACTGGACTGGGCCTAACCGTAACCCTTGCCATAACCTGTCCACTCTTTACCCTAACCTTAACTAAAACCTTATTCACACCATACCTCTCTAAGACTAACCAGTATAGAGCTTTGTAACATTGTACAAAAGTGAGGACCAGCAAAATGTCCTCACGTGGCTACTAATGTTTATGTTTATTTATTTAGCAGACGCTTTTATCCAAAGTGACTTACAATTTATAACCTATAGGGCTTGTTGTGATCTGTGGGGGAAAGCGGAGTAACCGGAGGAAACCCACGCATGCATGGGGAGAACACGCAACTCCACGCAGAAAGGCCGCAGCCGAGTTTCGAACCTGCAACGTGCTGTGAGGCAACGGTGCTAACCACTGCGCCACCATGCAGCCCATGTACTCAGTTTGCAGGTAAAAACCTTGTTTTGGTCCTCACTTTGATTTATAAAAGGGTACCACACACACACACACACACACACACACACACACACACACACACACACACACACACACACAAGTTTACAGTATTGCCTAATCTTTTTGACATGGAATGTGAGTGGGAAGCTGTGATGCATGGACGTACAAACTTTTACAGTGTCAAGATAAAAATCCTCTGGAGCCACAGCAATGCAGTTTACATGACTTAAAATATACAAAATTTTTATTGAATTTATTTTTGCTTTGGAAATGCTGTAATGTGTCAGTGTTGAGAGAAATAACAATGCATTGTTGAAATGTGCTTAAAAAGTGAACAAAACCACAATTAGAATATTTTTATTATGAATCAAACCACGTTTAAATATTTTTGACCTGCTTAAATCTTAGTTTTTCAACCATTCATTGTCCTGATTTTTTCTTAATTTGGAATTTAGAATTCTGACTTAATTCTATTATAACTTCTTTTCCTCCTGTGTAGAAGCGGTTATTCGTGAAGCTGTTTATTCCCCAAATTTTCACACGATGCAGGTTGGTGATTTCATGAGGCGTGTCATCGCAAAGTTATGAAGTAAACTATAAGAATGTGCTTGTGTCATTTTCTGAAACCAAAACCAAAAGATGACTGTTTAATTTCCAGAAATCTACCTGATAACATGGAGTCAAAATCACTAATTTAATGATATTTCATTTACATATTTTTATTATCATCAGATTCATCCTATACAGGAAGCATGTGTTAAACAGGCAATTCTGGCAAAATAAACACACACAAAAAAAAAATACAAATAAAAAACTACCTGACATTTATATAAGTTTGAAGCAAAGATGCAAACTATGAATTCTGATAGTGTAATAGATGCATAAAGAATAATGGTTCAATCCACCTGTTGATTACCCCTCTGATCAGAATGTTGGGGACCATTTAAAAATCTCGATGATTACCCTAACCCTAACCCAAAAGAAAGAGGAGAAAATGCACCAATCAGCATCTTCTAGGCAGATTCCATTATCTGAGTTTTACAAACCTTCTTCCATTTCTAGTTTGAGGAAAGCCTATTTTCTATCTAAAAATAAAAACGATTTGTGTTGCTGTAGAGTTGACTGTTAAGTTGCTTTGTGTGAAGAATGTCTCTATCCTGTAAAATGTAGATGGGTGCCCCCTGGTGCTGGCAAAGAGCAGCTCAACGACCTGGATGGTGGACTTCACTGGGTGTGCGCCAATGCTCCGGCTCCAAGTCCATACCCAAAACCTTTGGGACCAAAGTTTTTCCCGTAACAGCCTGTTGGGAAGTAAACATGATTTTCCAGATCACTCATTGATAGCAGTTTAGCTAAACAAACCCATATAGCCAGATTTTAATTCACACCAAAGATGGTTTTCACAACAAAAATGATAACATTTCATTATAAAAATAGGTTAGATTTGACTTTACAATAATCTTTATTAGATTAGTTTTAGCTTCCACAATAAGCACAGATTATCTTTATATATTGTATTAATTCTAAGTCATTATTTGTTATAACTCATTTTATCACCATGCTTTCTCTCGGGATCCATCACTACTGTACCTTTACAGTAGATTTCTCCATCCTTGTCGGACAGCGTGGTTGACTCCAGGCTTTTCCCGCATGAGGCACAGGTGAAACATCCCGTCTTATGCCAGGCCTGTGGTCCACAGACGTTTCATTTTAAAAGTGTTACATCTAACACGGACATGTGCATAAATATGTGATTTTTTTCTTACACTCCCAGCTCCAATAACTTTCTCAGCAGCGTAGACAGCCTTGCCACAGCGGGGGCATCTGTCGGAGCATCCAAACTTCTGAGCCAGCTTGGACGGGTTTGTGTTGGTGGTAGGAGAATGAGCAGCAGGCCTGATGGGAATAACACATAAAATATGAATAAAGGGTTTTTATATGTAAAGAAATGTTTTTGTTAATATGACACTCACATTTCAGGAGTAATGCCCAGAGACTGTCCTCCATCCATGCTAAGGGTCCCTGCTCCCTGGCCGTAGCCGTAGCCTTTTGGTCCATACTTCTTGCCATAGCACGACTTGCAGTAAACTTCATCCATACGAACAGCAACAGTTGTGCTGTCCAAGCTCTTCCTACACACCACTACAAAAAAAAAAAAGAAAGAAAAAAAACCCACATGTATATATTATTGTTTTGCCTTTTTTGAGCAAGAAGTTATTCAGCACTTTAATGCTTTTAAATTGCCCGTTATTGCTAAAGTTTTAGATAAAGTTGTGGCCAATCAACTTATTACTTTTTCTGGAACTACACAACAATTTTGATACATTTCAATCTGGTTTTCATAAAACAATAAGCAAAAACAGCTTTGCCTAAAATTTCCAGTGACATCATGATGGCTGCAGACAACAGATAATTTAGTCTTTGTATTGTTGGATCTATCTGCAGCTTTTAACACTGTTGATCACATCACCTTAATTAAAAGACCTCATGACTCGGTGGGCAGCTGAAGACCTTTTATTTAAAATAGTTTTTATTAAAATCTTTTGCGTTCTTTCATCTGTATAATGACCTTTTCTCTTTTTAAATATCTTTCATTTGTTTTATGATATTTTGTGGTTTTTGACTCCATGGTCTTTTTGTTTTATTGATCTTTGTGTCACACCCTGTCCTGTCTCCCCATTCTGTTCAGTCATGTGTCTTTGTTAATTGCTCCCACCTGCCTCTCGTTTTCCAATCACCCAATTTCCCAGCCCTCATGTATTTAAACCTCTTCAGTTCTGTGTCTCTTGTTGGCTCATTGTTTCAGTGTCCAGCAAGTTGTCCTCATTAAAGGCTTTTACCTGTTCTAGTTTATCTGCCTGCCTGATTCCTCCCAGCGTGTGGATCCTCAACTCCGCTCCACTCACCAGCGCGCCTAACAGAATGAGCCAACCCACAGAAGGATCCAGCGGGGAGGTGATCCCTTGGGAGTACCTGCTCCAGTTTCTCGCCGCGGACCACCGGCTGGCTCCTCTTCCTCCGGCATCGCCTCGCCGCGGACGCCGCCGCCGAGCCCGGGCCTCGGCGATCCTCTCCACCCTCCCGGAGCCGGATGGAGAGTTGGATGGGGAGGCGCAGATGGACCGCTCCTGCTATGTGGGCACCAGACTGGCTGTGTGCTCCCCCGGAGTTGGCCCACGGTGTTGGGAAGGATGCTGGGCTCCACCGTCACCCCTCGTCCCAAGACGGAGCCGCAAGCACGCCGCTGCCCCGGCTCGGCGTGCCAGCTTGGACCCGCGCCCAGTCAGACCAGCAGTCCCGTCTCCAGTCCAATCAGCGCTTCCGTCATCTGCAAGTGGAGGAACCACGCCTACAGCCCAGCTGACAGAGCTCGCCGGCTTCCAAGCGGAGCTTGGCCGGATCCGTCAGCTCGTCAGCCTCCAGGAGTTCCAGCTGGACACCCTATCCTCCCCGAATCATCAGGAGAAGGTTTCGGTCCGGTCAGCAGCTCCTTCGTCTCTGGGCCAAAGGATCGAGCCCGCAGTCCACCCAGCAAAGCTCGCTGGTCTCCGAGCTGAGCTGGCCCAACTCCATCAGAGCCTCAGTCTCCAGGAGCTCCAGCTGGACAATCTATCCACCCTGCTTTCCCAGTTACCGGCGCCACCAGCTCAGTCAGCACCCAGTCCTGCACCACCACTCCAGAAGTCGACGGTCCAGAAGTCGACGCCTCTGGACCAGAAGTTGACCCCCCCTCCAGTCCAGAGTTTGACGTCCCCTCCAGTCCAGAGGTCGACGTCTCCTCCAGTCCAGAGGTCGACGTCCCCTCCAGTAAGACATCTCCCCCTCCAGTCCAGAGGTCGACGTCCCCTCCAGTCCGACGTCTCCCCCTCCAGTCCAGTGGCCGCCGCCATCTCCATTCCAGTGGCCGTCGCCGCCGTCTCCATTCCAGTGGCCGTCGCCGCCGTCTCCATTCCAGTGGCCGTCGCCGCCGTCTCCATTCCAGTGGCCGTCGCCGCCGTCTCCATTCCAGTGGCCGTCGCCGCCGTCTCCATTCCAGTGGCCGTCGCCGCCGCCTCCTCCAGTCCAGTGGCCGCCGCCGCCTCTAGTCCAGTGGCCGCCGCCGTCTCCATTCCAGTGGCCGTCGCCGCCGCCTTCAGTCCAGACGCCGCCGCCGCCACCTCCAGTCCAGAAGTCAAGGACGTCCCCTCAGGCGTCTCTGCCTCCGGTCACTGCCAGTCCTGCCCTCACCAGACGCAGGCCCCCAAGAGCCCGTCGTCGCCTCCTCCTCTGCCACAGACGCAGGCCCCCAAGAGCCCGTCGTCGCCTCCTCCTCTGCCACAGACGCAGGCTCCCAAGAGCCCATTGTCGCCTCCTCCTCTGCCATAGATGTAGGCCCCCCAGAGCCCGTTGTCGCCTCCTCCTCTGCCACAGACGCAGGCCCCCAAGAGCCCGTCGTCGCCTCCTCCTCTGCCACAGACGCAGGCTCCCAAGAGCCCATTGTCGCCTCCTCCTCTGCCATAGATGTAGGCCCCCCAGAGCCCGTTGTCGCCTCCTCCTCTGCCACAGACGCAGGCTCTCAAGAGCCCGTCGTCGCCTCCTCCTCTGCCACAGACGCAGGCTCCCAAGAGCCCGTCGTCACCTCCTCCTCTGCCACAGACGCAGGCTCCCAAGAGCCCAGTGTCGCCTCCTCCTCTGCCACAGACGCAGGCTCTCAAGAGCCCGTCGTCACCTCCTCCTCTGCCACAGACGCAGGCTCCCAAGAGCCCAGTGTCACCTCCTCCTCTGCCACAGATGTAGGCCCCCCAGAGCCCGTTGTCGCCTCGTCCTCTGCCACAGACGCAGGCCCCTGGACTCTACTGGTCCCTGCCTCCTCTCCATCGGTCCCCCTCGGCCCTCCCTCCGTGTCCCCCTCCTCCCGCCCTGCTCTGTGTTCCTATGGGCGTCTGGGATCCGCCCTTTGAGGGGAAGGGGGGGTGGGGGTTGGGGGGGGAGAGGTGGGGGGGTGGGGTGGGGGGGTACTGTCACACCCTGTCCTGTCTCCCCATTCTGTTCAGTCATGTGTCTTTGTTAATTGCTCCCACCTGCCTCTCGTTTTCCAATCACCCAATTTCCCAGCCCTCGTGTATTTAAACCCCTTCAGTTCTGTGTCTCTTGTTGGCTCATTGTTTCAGTGTCCAGCAAGTTGTCCTCATTAAAGACTTTTACCTGTTCTAGTTTATCTGCCTGATTCCTCCCCAGCGTGTGGATCCTCACCTCCGCTCCACTCACCAGAACGCCTGACACTTTGTGAAGTACTTTGTGGTTCTTTTTTCTGAGATAAGGGTTATATAAATAAACTATACTTACTTTACTTAATGTGTTCAGATAAGCACAACTGCTGCCTTTTATGGTGCAATTCTACTAAAGAAACATTCTCATCTGAATTCCAGGGCAGGAATGTAAAACAGAAAGCCAAATCTCTGCCAGAGCTCCGTGAACTTAAACTCCTTTTTTACTGAGGCAAAGATACAGAATTCCAGAAATATACAATGCATGTCTTCAACCTGCAATTGTGCTTTTTGTAGGTGATTTTCAAAGAGTTCAAATTGTAATCAGAGGCCTCACCCTCTCTTCTGTCCTCTGCTCTCTTGTATATGTCTTGATGGAAAAACTCACACTGAGGTGGAGATTTTATTGACATCGAATCATGTAGAAAAATGTTTTGTAGAGTCACCAAAGCAGAGATTATTACATTGTTTATAGGTTGTGTTCAAACTATTCTTTCTCTGCAAAATTGCAAGAAATGGCAAAATCGATTTAGAAAGATATTTTCTGTTTAATCAATAAAATTACACTTTTAATTTGTTGCATCACAAGTCCCAAGTGTGATGCAGTTCAGATACACAGCTACCAATGTCCTAAAATGATCATTTTGTAACACATGAAGGTTTAAAACAGACCAAGAGTCTGAATTGAATTCTAGGAAATGACTGTAATGACAAGTGTGAAAAGGTCAGTGGTTTCCATGGTTACAATCACCGGAAACTTACTGCACAGGAAGCAGGACTTGTGGAAGCTCCGCCCATCACAGAGTACTTCTTCTGCAAAGTAAACTGTCTTCGAACAGCGGCCACATTTGTTTCCTCCTCCTAAAGGCATCCTATGGTAATGCATAAAACACACGTAAACACATGGTTAGTGGTGTGATGTCCATAATTTGAGTCTTATTTGTTCCAGATCATGTCTGTAAACACGAAGTCACCTAAACAAAAACTATGTGCAGCCGTTAGAAAAAGAATGAAAGTAAACAAGACTAGAAAAGAATAGAAAATACCTTTATTGTCCTTCAGTGGAGAAATTCTAGTGTAAAAGCAGCAAAGTAGATTCACAAGAAGGATAAACAATAAAAACGTTGTACATTGAATAAAAATAGGTGTTGTCATCTCTTTTATCATGGGATAAAATTTCTATAAAACATTTAAAAACCTGCTTTAAATTTTGTAAATAGTGATGAATTAACTTGAAAAATAGAAAACATATTTTGAAAGAGCACAAGACCAGTGAACAACCTTTCAAAAACCACCCTGCAGAATTTGAGATCATCTAAACATCCATTGTAGGGAGTCTGGCTTTTCCAGCACTATAATTTCCTGTTTTCCAGTTTTCTTTGGTTTCTGTGAGGAGCCAGCAAAACCATTCATGGAAACATTGGATAATTCAGTCTCGTGTTTCAGGGAAAGAGATGAAAACCGCTGCTTTTGAAAAGTAAAAGGAGTCAATGTGACGTTAAAATGAAACCACGACTCTTTGAGGAGTGTTACAGAAAGTTTAAATGTGAAACTCTTATGAAATTTTACTTGTTTCTTTCCTGCGAGTCTCCCAACTTGACCCACCCTGTCAATTCTCCACATTCCTGTCTGTGAAGATCCTCCCACCTCTATGCTGACTGGTTTACACCACAACACCCGCCAGCAAGTCTCGTTCTACGTCTCCACTCCAGACTGTCTTATGCATGGAGTGGTTGCTTAGTTAAAAATATTAAAATAAGTGGCTAAAATTGCATTTAGATCAGTTCCTATTCTCAGATCAGTTCAGAAAGCAACGCTAACAAGACAGATTGCTCATTTCCTATCACCGCTGGTCATGTTTCCTGTTCTTTAAAGCAACATGAATATGATACCATTTGACTGCAACTGTAGCTGATTGAAGTAAAAATAAAACACAAATTGCAGTTTATTGTATTTGTTTTTACTTATTACATTTTCTTAATGATCAAATTCTCACTTAAAAAACTAAAATGATGACTTGAACTGAGAAGTGTTGATGGGAAATGAAACTTGAAAAGAAAAGGTCTCTAAGTGTTTTGCTAAATGCAAAGACTACAGTTTGTGGTTGTGAGCTGTTAAACTGGATGTATTCCTGTAAAAGCAGAAGTGTTTTTGCATTCGTCAATTTAACTAAAATAATGTCTAAGAGCTTCCCGAAAAAACAAAAAAAAGTTTCATCTTCTGCTGCTAGACAGTCCAAATGGAGCTAAAAAATCTTTAACTGAGCTCAGTGCTGATAAAACAAATCATTTCCACCCCAAGGCTTCAGGATCAAGTACCAAAAAAATCCAAAAGAAGACAAAAATATGTAAATCAACACCAATAAGAATAGGATAAATGATAAAAACAATGCAACATTTACAACATAGAATGCTGAAGACAACAGCAGCTGATGTTCCCATGAAGGGAAACACTAAATCAGTAGGGACTAAATTATAGAAACTCCTTTAGCGTATTTGTTGGTTGCAGTTCTGCAGGTTTAAACATGCTGGGACAGGAATGTGTGAGGGAGGCATGACGACGATCAACTCCTACAAATTAGGAAGTTTACCTTTGAGTTAGATGTGGCCACATGTAACTTTTATGTGATCACATCAAATACTAAGATCATTCCCCTTTGTCTGCTCACAGGATCTTCCTGTTACATAACCACATTGTATTCCTATGAACTCCAACGAATTACCTCATACCTGCGTGCTCCAACATCATAACAGAAAAGAGCAGTGTGCTTTTTTTCAACATGCATGAAAACACTAAGACGTTGTCTACAGCTAGAAGCAAACATGAAGCAGGAAGATCAGTCACGTGTCTTACCTTGACTGAGAAAGGGCTGAGGTGAGCGATGAAGGGTCAGGGTAAAGTTTGGTTGTCTCAGAGCAGCGATGGGTGTGTGCAGGAGACCAGAAACCCAGATCTAAGCGGATCTGAATGAAACCAGGTCCTCAGTGGTTTTATCCTGGTTGCTCTAGCAGATTGCTGGTGTGGGTTTCCTGCTGAGTTCCTCCAGATGTGCTGAAGGGGGTGGAGCTTGCTGTTGCAGCTCTGATGTAGATGAGAGAGGAGTTTCTGAGTAATTTACAAAGTCATAGAGGGTGAAAAGTATGGGGTGAATGAGTGAATGGGTGGGGAGGAACATTCTCTCATCAACAAAATAACTGGTACTGTGTGTTATTAAAATATTACATTTGTTATGTTTAATTTGAATATCAGGTGCATTTCTGATTTTATATCTCAGAGCAATGAGTTAATTTTAAGATTTTAAGATACATGTGGTGTCATATTTTGACTTACAAAAGGTTTTTTTCCCACTTAAATGAAAGAAAAGTGTCAAAACCTGACAAACATGTTGACAACTGATTCAAACATATCAACATCATTAGTTAAGTAATTTAATGATTCACATAATCTGAATTTAAAGGTAAACCTTTAGGATTTGATTGATTTTCAATGTCAAAAGTGAAGTTGGTGTTATTTTTTTCTAAACTGATAATAAAATGTAATTTAAATTGGTTCCAACTTTATTACCTTAATATTCACTGACATTTATTAGAGGTTGGCTGCTAAAGGTCTCTTTGATTTGCTTAATGGATGAGATGAATTCAAAAGAAAGTAACAACTGCTAATAAACAACGAAAGAGAAAAAAATCTGTCTTTGCTGCTCTCATGTGGTCACCACAGGTACTGAATACAATCATAGATCCTAATATTTAATATTATGTAAAGCTGTTTTTTCTATGTAAAGAAAATAAATCAACAAAATCTGACAAACACACTGATATTTGATTTAGACTGAAAGTCTAACATGTCACCATCATAAGTTAAGTTATTAAATTAATTAAATGATCTGTATTTAAATGTGAATCTTTTGATTTGATTAATTTTACAAGGTCACATCTGCATTTTGATAACAGTTTATGCAGTATAAATGTATATTTACTTCACCGTATCTTTCTCTAATTTTCTGCTATTTGGCCTAGCTTTATTTTTTATGCTTCAATTGTTATTCCATTAACATTTTGATATTTTTATTGGATTGAAATGTTTTATGCATTTTTATTTTTTATGTTTTAGCTTTATATATAAAAAAATTATTTATGTTTTAGCATTTATTTTTTAGCCTTTATCTCAAATAATTTTATGGCACATACTTGGAATGGACAGAATAAGCATAGTCTTCAATCCTTTCCATTTTGTTTGATCTCTTTCACAATTTATAATTGTA